>NW_011888830.1:6081393-6083967 GCF_000151845.1 Pteropus vampyrus
GTGAAGATACAAACTCCACCGTGATCCTATTGACCCTTAGCTGAAGGAACGAGCTCAGATGCTGGGACATCTGGCATGATTCAGGGGGCAGGTCCATGCTGCCCTGTGTTCTCATACTGCGTGTCCCATGCCACCGCTGACAGTCACTGTCACCTGAAACTCTCGCTGAGACATCCGGGGGAATTTTTCTCCATTACTCTTTGTAGAGGAACGGACCATAAATCATTTCGAAATGTCGTACCATTTATTCTGATGCTGGAGATCGTTCGCAATCTCCTGGCATTTAATTTATGTCAGCTATTTACCACAAACTGTGATGTAAGTGTGCAAATATCTTCGATGAAGTGCAGTATTAAAGACTGACGTTTCTCCTATCTTACTTAATCTTTAAATACCACTTTACGAATGAGGACAATCACTCCCGAATGAGCACAGGAAGCTCTTGGCCCACTTCCTTCTATACCTTCCGCTGCACCTACGCCGTCGGCCGTGTGTTGACCGAAACCGGGGACTATCGGCTTTCCAATTATTGCCCGAGAGTCCCCGCAGAGAACATTCCACATGTCTAATTACTAAGCACATCTCGTTCTCCGACCAGGCTGGCTAGCAGAGTGGTCACAGTTTCCCTTTCCTGCTGTCGTAGCCGTGCGGGCTGCGTTTATTCCGAAATGGTAAAAAGCCAGCCACGAAGACACACCCATCCACGGCGCCTACTCTTCGCTTCGGTTTAATTCACTTTGAGCGACTGTCCACTACACTCAAGGATCTGTGACGGCTACTTGGAAATACAAAGGCGGATGCGCTGGGGACGGTGTCGCTGACGAGGCCACCGATGAACGGTTCCCCTCTGCCGTTCCCTATGGATTACCAGCGTGAGAGTTACGCCGTGAAGATAATTTCTCAGGGAAGGAAACGGCAGATGTCACCTGAAAAGGCGGATGTCCTGTGACAGCACGGGAAGGCTGGCGTGGCGCCAGCCTCTGGGTCCGCCTCTCCCTCAGCCCGGAGGTTGGGAAGGCCTCGAATTGCACCGCTGGTGTGACGGGCTGAGCCTGGGAGCCGGCTTCCCAGAGGTTTTTACCCTCTTGTGCTCCAAGTTCATATGCAACTAAGTGCCTTTCAGAGCAACATTTTCAATGTCGCTCAACCAGGTGACAACCGAAATCGCCGGTAACAGGAACGGGGACAATGACACGTAACCGGCCCTGGAGATGAGTCTCTCGGGCTACTTCCACACCTGTCAAGGCTCCAGGAGCCCCGAGGGGCACGCACGTTACGTAACCCGTGAGGCGCTCTTGACCGGGCGGGATGGCAGGACCCAGGCTGCCCGGAGCTCTGTTTCCAGTGCCTCCGATGACCGCAGGGTGTGCAGCGCCCGTGACACTTTGGGCCACACGCTCTCTGACAAAGGGCGCATGGCCCCTGTTGAGCTGCGGGCGTGCGGCCCCGTTACTGAAGACTGCAAACGGGCAGCAGAGCTAAAACCTAGGTTACGGAGTGGCGAATGCTCTCGGTCCTTCTCTCGATGAACGTTACCGCCGCGTGACTGGTTTACCAGGACGTGATATCGTGGAAAAGGCAACGTTCCCTCCACAGGAAGGAGCTGTGTCCTGCCCACGGGAAGCCTCACCCCCGCTTCGGGCTGTTAGGTGGTTATGAAAACGCAGGGCATTGGTGCGAGGAGCCGCTGACATACGAATCGAAGAACAAAGTACACGAAACGCAGCAGGCCATCTCCCAAGAGCCCGAGGTTCAGAAAACCCAGTTATGCTGTGCCGATGGCCACCCGGTGGGTCTACACCGCCCAGGAGGGTGGTGTGCATGCTTCATTCACTCATTTAACAGGTATTTATCGAAAGCTTCCTGTGCCAAGCATTATCCTACACTCCAGACATAAAAGCAAATGGAAAGAAGCAAAGCCCCGATCTCCTGGAGAACGCTAAGGAAATTCGAATTCTTCCTGATCTTTGAATATTTTTATTTTAGGCTGTCAGGTGGGCCCGGGGTGGACTAAAACACGATTCCGACAGAGTATCTCGGTTTATAGCCGCAGACTGAGGGAGTTCTCCCGCTTTCTCAATACAGCGGGGTGCCATGGATGGATGGCTACGCATCCGGTTTCGGCTCACGAGGAAAGCAAGTTACAGTGTTATTTGTGCAACCTGATCCCATTTTGTTAAAATACACATGAAGGAAGTATCGAAAAGCTCTACGCCCAGATTTTAAAGGTGACCATGGGATAATAGAGGCATTTTATTTTCCTTTTTAGGCTTTGTGTGTGTGTGTGTGTGTGTGTGTGTGTGTGTTTTCCGAATTTTATATGCCGAGTGTGCTTTGCTTTCGAAACCAGCAAACGCTCCTTGCCAACTATATAAATTTGCTAATTACTCCAAAAATAACATTTCACATTTGTAAATAACTTCAGGATTGTTTATTATTCCTCGTCAGTTCCCTTAAGTATTAGGTATACAGGACTACTGTTAATTTCCTGGTTCATGCACTAGAATTATAGACAGAATTAGGACTTACAACCCTAAAAAGATGAGGCCACGTGTGTTACGCATTCGGCTGTCA
>NW_011888830.1:6085139-6098137 GCF_000151845.1 Pteropus vampyrus
AAGAAGAAAACGAGCTTGAGTTCTTTACGTCGGTTATCGCAGATTGAAACGAGTTCGCGGCTGCGTGAATTCCGTGATGCTCAGAGGAGGAACCGCGGGCCAGGGTGCGGGTCTCGCTCGGGAGCCAGGTCGCCCAGGAGCTAACCTCACCTGCTCTGGGCCAGGTGTGTGGCTTGGACCCGTTAGCCTCCTGCTCCGCAAAACGATCAAGTCCCTCAGTTACGCTGCTGAGACTGCTTAAGCCAAGGAGCTGGTTATATATTTTCAAGCATTTTTACATGTATGCATGTACATATGTACATATACTACACTTGTATATAAATACATGTTTTATATGTTTATACACACATATGTGATGTATACACGTATAAAGCCATACATGTCTGTGTCGGTTAGTTTTCCGTGTTGACCAGGCTGGGCCGTGGGGTGCCCAGATTAAGCGTCATTTCTGGGTGCCTCCGTGTGGGTGTTTCTGGGCGAGGCTAGCCGTGGAATCGGCGCACTCAGTGAGGAAGATGGTGGGCCTCTCTGGTGCGGGCAGGCCTCCTGCAACCTGTCATCCGACCACGGGGCAGAAGAAGGCCACTCGCCCCTCTCTCCTCCCACCCTCCTGCTGATCTGTGGCGTCGGCTGCTGCCCTTGGACGGGGCCTGGCACCATCAAGGCCCCGGGCTCTCGGGTCTGTGGGCTCAGCCTGGACCACCCCCCACCCCCGACGTCCCTGGGCCTTCCACTTGCAGACGGCAGATGGCGGGATGCCTCAGCTTCCATCACCACGCGAGCCAGTTTCCCGTGATAAATTTCTCCACGTACGTATGGATGGATCAATCGATCTATTCGTGCTGCCTCGCTTTCCCCTCGGCGAAGACGCGCGTGCTTCCTGTGGCTGGGCAGCCCACGGGCAGGTGTGCGTCGTCAGAGCTGAGCGAATGCCGGCAGCAGCTGCGGGCGGAACCCCCACCCCGGCGGACTGCGGGAGAAGAAACACAGCCTCTTGTGAAACCCGAGGCAAGCGCAGACCTGCAGTCACTCAGCTCTCGCCCGCAGGGCCGTGCGCATGCCTCGGGTCTCAGGTTGCCGGGCCGACAGGGGCTCTGGCTCTTTATTACACGCCAGAGACCAGTAACCCACAGACCGATTAAAAGGCTACATTTTCCAGCTAACAAAACAGTGCGTGGTGCCAAATGACGGGGAAGCCTTTTTTTTTTCCAGCCAGCTTTGCACAGTCAAAGCAGTCGGGTGAAGGCCCACAACTCCAGGAAACTCAGCTAAAAGGATTCGACGTTCTATGTGGAGTCCAGTTTATTTTGGAAAAAAAACACTGGGTGTGCATGGAACGGTGACCGCGTGTTGGCGTCAGCAGCCTTTCGTTTCTCAATTCCTCTGTTAACCGCTCTTGTGAGATTTAACGAGTGCGGTTGTGGCCCAGCGTTTGTGATAGTTGCTGGGCCACCTCTTTTGGCTGCTTCTCTGGTCAGAGGAAGCCCATTGGGCCTAGCCAGGGCCACAGGAATAGCATCCGCGGGTTGACCTGGGTTATTTCCTAAGCAGCGGTTGATGGAACAATGACCCATGTGACTCCTGTCCCCCACTATACTGTGTTCTGAAATAAAGCAATAACGAAAGAAACTAAATTTGTCTGTTCTCTTCTGCATCACAAGTGACTGAGGTACCTGTAGCCACGATTTCTTACAACTCAGACACGGGATCTAGCGAGGAACAAACAGCTGACGTACATTTTGTATGCGCTAAGTGATGTGCTGTGCATTGTACACGCATTAACCCAGTCAAGTCTCCCCAACAACACTGCGAGGTGGAAAGTATTATCATTCCCATTTTACGGAAATGGAAGCAGGTAAGAATAGATGGGTGTTTCCATCTGTTGGAGGAACTCCTTCCTCTTCCGGTCTGGGTGGCACAGTAGCCTTCCATGTCATCCTGTTAGGAACAGCACTACATAAAAGAGAACAAAGTCCCCCCCCCCCCCCCCCACCCCCCGCAAAGATGGAAGAGTTTGGAGTCTTCAAACCTGATCAAAATTGTGGAGTGAGGACTCTACAGAGATCACACAGTTTGGTATACAGGAAGACTATTCATTTATTCCTCCATTCAACAAATATAATAATTGCCCACCCTAGACTGACATCTGGGATCCGAAGGTGAATGTGCCTCAAAAAGCAATTAGTCCAGTAGAGAAGAAAAATGTGTAAGCAAATACTTAGCATGAGGTATGATAAAATCTACAAATAAAATATGTGGACGGCGGGAAGGGGGCAGATTGGAGGATTGTTAAAAATGATAATCAGCACTGACTGATCACTTACTCTGGACGAAGAGCTGAAAATGAATGAGCTCTATCGACCCTTACAATGTCCCTATGATGTGGGTGCCACTGTTTTCCCAACTTAACAGACAAGAAAAGGGAGGCGCTACGAGGTTAAATAATGTGTCCACCGCTTTGGGAAGAGGCCGTCCACCCAAGCCCCCGAGCGTGCCCGGATGACCTCGTCGGCGTGCCAAGAACTCAAGGCCCTGAGCGCCCTTGGCCTGGGCTGTTTCCCAGGGCAGTGTTTGCAGTGAGTAACCTTGATGGATGAGGTAACATTTTCCCCTGGACAAAGAGAAGCCTTTTCATTCCACTTATTACAAAAGTGGTGATTTCCCCCAAGCTCAGCGTTCCTCTGCTGTCATGCAGCCCACTGTGTGTGTAGATCCATACTGGGCTCTTGGCGTCACCACCATGGGACCTGAGGGTCATAAGGAAGCAACACGAACTAACGCGAAGCTCAGTCTCCTGCTTTGGTCGCAACGACATCTCTTGTCTCTGAACGAGGAGTCTCATGTCTTCTGCTAGCATCTGTGAAGAGCCGAAAAAACAAACCTGACAGCTTGTAAGTAGGACAAAACCTCACATCCCACATGAGTCTCAACAAGGCCACGCAGCCAGGAAGCGGTGAAACTTGAATTTGAACCTGGATAGTTTGCCTCTGAAGTCCACAGTCTTAAACACTACCAACACCACATGAAAGATAGGTAACTTACGGGTCCCAGTAAAGGCGGATTTTTAAAGGGGAGATGGTGTTTGGATTGAATTTGAAGGATAAATGGGGATGTAACAGAAGGTAAAGTAGAAAAATATATTCCAGGCAGAGGGAGCAGCATGTGCAAAGGCTGGAAGCACGTGGTATGTTCCCGACACTACAAGAACAGTGGAATTTTGCTGGGGAATTTTGCTGAGGAATGGGGCAAGAGACGAGGTTGGAAAGGCAGGTGAAGGCCAGAACACACATGGCCGTGTGCGCCCATTTATCATTTCTAAGGGACTGAGGGTTTGACTCCCCCCGCATCCCCATCAAATTCTTATGCTGAATCCTAACCTCCGATGGCATGGTATCAGGAGGCGGGGCCTTTGGGAGGTGATTAGGATTAGCTGAGGTCCTGAGGGTGGAGCCCCCACAAATAGGATCAGGGCCCTTTTAAAAGAGACCCCAGATCGCCCTTCTCCCTTCCTCCGAGTGAGGACACAGTGAGAAGTCAGCTGTTTACGGACGGGGAATTGAGGCTCTCGCCACACGCCGAAGCTGCTGGTGCCTTGATCGTAGACATCCAGCTTCCAGAACTTCCAGAACTGTTATTCGAAGCCCCCCCAACCCGTGGTATTCTGTTATGGCAACCCAAATGAACCAAGACACCAGTAGAAATCATTTTGAGGATTTTAAGAAGAAAAATGCCATGACCAGACATGTGTTTTCGGAAGATCCCTCTGGGATAGTATGCAAGATGAGTCGGAGGAGTCAAAGAAATCACCAAGAAAGAAGCAACTGGAGGGATCTGAGATGCGACGAGGGCCCGAACTTCGAAGCATGTACGGTTTAAGAGCTGATATTTGAATTAAATGCCCAACGATAGCGGTGATTAACTTGGAGTTACTCCAGAAGAGTCATATTTTTAGTCTTGAGCCTTGAACTTTTTACTTTATACAAGAGAAGATCGACCGCATAAAGCGATCTCGTTTCTTCAATTCCAGATAGAAGAGACCGAGGCTGAGAAGCTGGGTCTCTGTGCCCCGAGACGGATACCAAGAGACGAAAGACAGGTTCCATCTCTGTTCTTCATCGTGGCAAAGGAGACCAGAGAAAAGCTAACAGTGAATTGCTGTCTCAAGCAGACGGTCTCACACCTTACTGAGCAGAGCCACCGAGGCAGAGTAGCATACCCCTAAGCATATATACCTCCCTTTTCCCTCTTTTTTATAGGAAATATTCAAATAACAGCAATGTTCCCTGCGGAAGCGAGCGAAGGCTAATGTGATGGTGGCGAGGATTATAGAATAATCTGCTTTGGCAGTGGGATGCGCACAGTTTATTCTTCGTGCCCGAAGTTCGCATGTCTTGAAATTTAGCTGTGGGAAAATCGTGGTCCAAAACGTGGTCGACGAAGGTATGCATCGCCACACAGCGACCCGTGACGAACTAAATTAATGGTAACGAAGCTAGAGAAACCGTGATTTGTGGTTGAAAGCGACAATGCCGGAGGCGAAAAACATAACTTGGGCAGAATCCCCTAAGTCAGCTAACATCCATTCCTCCTTCCTCCTTCCCAGCAGTGCCCAGGATTTGCTAAGGAATGTTCCCCACTCCACACAGCCTCGCCGTGGGGAGAGGCTGGCCCGCCCCGGGCTCCGGCCATGAGGGTCTCGTTTGTCTGCATAAGCCCAGTTCTCCTTGCTGGCGACTGGGTTAGTCAACCGCAGGCGACCACAGCTCTCCCGAACACGGCTGTGTCAGAAGGTGACGCCTGGAAATGCTTTCTCTCATGGCAACCCTGGGAGGTGACAGCCTGCAGGGAGAAAAAGAGACAAGACAGACCCAAAAGAGCGGAGCTGCCGCGACTTCGAACTTCTTGTTCTGCAGAATAATAAATGTCCGCACGGGTGAAGCCCGCGAGGCGGGTTTCTGTTATTTGTTGCCCAAACTTTCCTGACATAGCAACACATCTAGGGCACAGATGACAAAACGCCCCGAAGGAGGCTTCGCAACATTAACAAGCACTAAAAGAGGTGTCAGGCTTTTTAGAAGAATTCCGAACTTGAATCTTGGATAGACTCTAGAAACTGCTGACGGTAGCTGGTGAAAACTAAATTTTATGAATCCCGCTAAGTCCTTTATTGAGTTACCAGCAAGGAGCCCTTCCAGGTGTACGTGAAAGGAAGGTTTGAAAGCCCAAGGAAGCATGTCCATCTTTGGACCACCTCTAGGCCGAGGGTGGAGACCAAATAACATCTTAAAAAAAAAAACAACCCTATTATTCTGCAAATGACCGATGACATCCCATTACTGTGGGAGGATGGCGGGTAATGTTTCCGACCATATACCGACTCCCAGTAATGGCTAAGCTGCGATTTGTTGAATACAAGCTGTGGATAAAACACACTGCTAAATGATACTGCCAGGCGACCGTTTATTATAATTATGGTAATTTAGAAAAGCTCTCGTAAACTCGTTTTGGCTTAGACTGCGCAAACCAGTGAAAAGTACTTTACTGTTCCTCTCCTGAGAGCTATATGTAGACTTTCCCCCACACACTTGTCTATATTCTTCATTAAAACTATGGACTGTCTAATTGAAGCCAACAATCTGTTCTCTTTGACTTTTTGGTAAATCAATGGGTAGTATTTTATTCTCTCTTTGCATTCTCTCTGGAGAGAGTGTGAAAATTTACATAATTTTAATTGGGAGCTGTTTATTCCTCACGCGTAATAAGGTATCAGTGGCCTAGAGAGAGTCTGGGACCCTGTGTTCTTTGCGTCTGATGTGCTGGCTTCTTCTCTGTGCTTTAATATCAAATGTTTGTGAAATGTACCCAAAACTTAGATGACAAACCATCTTGTCTTGAGAAATTATAGTAATTTGCTTCGTTGAGGTTGCAAGGAATAGGCTTTCTCTTACTTCGGATGATGACTTGTTATTAAAAAAAGAAAGAAAGAAAGAAATAGAAAAATCAGGAAAATACATCAGGAACTGGACAGACACCACTCAAGAGAAAAAAGAACAATGGCTTTTTATCAGTTAGGACACAGTGCCATCCTTAATGAAAACAAGAACTCTGGGGACTAGACATCTTTTTGTGCCCTCAGAATTGCACATCTGTCACTCTCTCCATATGATTGTCACCCTAGTGACTTTGTTTCTTTTAAATCTGGTTTGTCCATCTGCTGCCTCTGAAAGATAGCTTCACTTCATATATAGAATTCCGGGTCGACAATGTGCTTTATTTCGGCACTTCGTTACCATGTCATTGTCTTGTGGCTTGCATTGCCTCTCAGGAGAAGTCAGTTATTCTTATCCTTGACACTCAATTTTTCAAAAATCTCTTTTCAATCTCTGACTCAGCCTCACAATTTCTATCAACCTGTGTTCAAGTTCACTAACGTTTTCTAGTGACAATTCAAAGTGCTGTTAACATCATCTAGTAAATTTTTTTATTTCAGGCATTGCATTCTACAGTCCTAGAATTTCCGTTTTGTCCTTTCTTAGAGTTCTCATTTCTCTCTTGAAACCCCCTATCTCTTACCCATTATATTCACCATTTGTAAATTCTTGAAAATATTTATAATAATAGTTTTTAAGTTCTTGATGCTAATTCCAACAGCTGGGGTTAACTGCAGGTCTGCATCTGTGGACTATGTTTTCCCTTGATTACTGGTCAGTGCCACCTGTTGGTTTGCATGCCTCATCATTTTTTATCGTATACAAAGACAGTGAAGACGGAAGTACAATAATGTTTTGATTTCGAGTCCCACTGAACGCAGGCCCCGTCCTTCTGTCTGACAAGGTGAAGGACTGGTTATTCAGAGTCCTTCTGGATCAAATTCACCCAGGTCTGGGCTGAAATTTTAATTAGACTGAGATGATTTATACTTAGGCCAACCCTTGCAGTCCCCCATCAGTGCCGTCTTTCTGAAATTATCAATATTGGAACTGACGGGCTTCCGTTTTAACTATTTTTCATTTACTTTGGCTGCAACTCAGCAGAGCCTTGCAATTCAAGCACCGTGGGAACGCCTGGATCTTGGGGATTTTGCTCTGCATTTTAAGCATTTTCCTCACCAATTCTTTTTTTTTTTTTTTTTTTGGTCAAAGTTCGAAGGCAGGGATGGGAACCTGAGGGTCGTCAGCCTGGTCTAATTTCACGGTGGGGATGCTTCCATGGTCCAGTTCACCTCTCCGGCCTCCGCTGCCATCTGAAACTCAGCTGATGTCCCCTCCTCCCCGCAGCCTCTCCAGGGCCAACATTTGTAGGCCCTGTCATTCCTAGACCAGAGCTCTTTCGGGGAGCGGGGGGCTGTCCTGATCCTCCTTGGGCCAGCGAAGGGCTCGTTTCTCTGCAAGTCAGCTCGCGAAGTCCTCCTCGGCCTCTCTCTTCGGGGAAGGATGATTTTTATATGTCTGGGTTTTTCTTGGTGTTACCTACAGTGGAAGTCAGAATCAAACATTCGAATTTTTAAAAATAAAACTGTAAAACCATCTGAAAAAAAAAAAGAGATAATTTATTTTATAGTTTGGATGGGAACAAGGCCTTTCACAGCAAGACCCAAAGCTCAGAATCTCAGGAATCATCAGAGAATGATTCTCTCTCTCTCTCTCTCTCCCTCTCTCTCTCTCTCTCTCTCTCTCTCTCTCTCTCTCTCTCTCTCGCTTGCTCGCTCGCTGTCTTGCTCTCTCACATATAAGCTATATATACGTGGATAGAGATCTACAGATCTATAGATCTATTCAACTCTAGTACAGTAAAATATACTAAAGACATGACAAACAGAAAGAAATATCGGCAACACGTAAGACAAAGATTTTTAAGAGATATTGAAAACAAGTAATAGAAATGGAAAAGGCTAGTAGTTAACATAAAAATCATCATAAATAGAGTATCCACATGAAAAGCATCTCACACCGAAGACAGAACTAATGGACCTGAGACACTCCTCACCTATCGCCTTGACAAAGGCACGTGCAAGAAGGGCCTAGGAAACTAGCGCTCGCATGCGCCGTGGATGGGGTGTGAATTAGCACAGCATCCTCAGATGGGTTCGTTTCTTGTTATCTTAGAGTGTTATTTGGTGATGTGTAACAAAATTCGAAAATGAATATACTCTTCGACCCAGCAATTTCGGTTCTAGGAATTTATTCTACAAATATGCTGAACGTGCACAGGAGGATGTATACAGAGTCACCACTGCTTCATTGTTCGCAAGAGTAAAAACTGAAAACGACTTTTGTATTCATAATAGGGGGCTGGTTAGACATTGATGGTATGTCATCTCAACGGAATACTCCGTAGCTTGAAAGAAATTACAGAGCCGTTGAGCTGGTATAGAAGATTGCCGAGGTATATTGATTGCCAAGTGTACAAATCAAGATATAAAGTAATATGATTTACATGTTCTCATTTGTATACAGAAATAGAGATCCGTGGATGTGTGTTTACAGAACACCGTGCAGAAGGCACACAGGGAATTGTTGAGGAGTGAGGCTGGGAGTCTGGGGTGAAAGGGGGTTTGTTTTTCATTTGAAACCATATTATTATGTGAAATTTTGTTGATCAAGGGCCATGTTATTTTTATAAAATAGAAAAGAAGTTACGACCATGCTACGAAATAGGGCATTTAGTTATGTTTATTACTAACTGGTATTGTAGCATAGACCACGTCACGTCTTTTTAAAAATATTTTCAGAGTCCGTTATGAGCCTTTGACGTAAGAGAGGCAACGTGTGAATGAACGAGCAAAGGAAACTGTGAATTTATTGACAGCGTGTGTGAGATATACGAGTTTGCAGAATCTCCTGAAAACTTAAAAATGCTGATAAATGTAGCAAACTTCCTTCTTCAGTTGTCTAGATAATGACTTATTTTGCTGACCTTCAGTGAGAGCTGTTAGTCATAAGGGCTTTGGAAAAACACAAGTGAACGTTTGTTTTTGGGTGGAGCTGAGCTGTCAATCCAGAAGAAAAAAGATCTCTTGTCTTGTATGAGCTGTAACAGCATTTGGGAAACCAAGACACACTGGTCTCAGACTCAAGGGTCTGGATCGTGCTGTCTTTGCTTTTCTTCTAACTAGCGCCTAACGTTATGTGAGTTATTTTTCTGTGTGGGCTTCCTCTGTGAAATGTTGGCCGATGGCTAAGGTTGCTTATCCGTCTAAAATTATGTAATTAGAAATGAAAAGGACAACCAAAACCAAAAGATGTAATCAGCACATTCCACGTTTATGCTTTCCAAAATTCCTATTTCGGTGTCACAAGCCTCACGCTAATTCACTTCCTTGGAGAGGCCCAATCCAGTTTGTAGGCTTTGCTCCTTACAATCTGAGGCTTGGTTTTGATGAACCGTGGAGAAAGCCTGGCTTTCTAAACTTTAGCTATTTTGATTTCTGGAGGTATATAAGCTCAAAGACATGCATTAAACATGTGTTTCTAGTTTCCTGTATTATTTTTGGATGGATGGATGGATGGATAAATAGATAGAAGATAGATTATAGATCATAGATGGATAGATACATAGATAGATGAGAGAGAGATAGATATACACATACCTACTTTCCACTAAATTTTATCTTACTCAAAGGAGTGTTTACCTGATGAGTTCACGCAGGTCACCCTTTGCAACCCAAACTGCAGCAAGAAGCCAGAATAAAGCCCATGTTCTTTTTCTCAAACCCTCACACAAGATTCCCCGGCGACTCTGGGGAAAAGCGACTCCGCATCCGGATTTCCGACGTGCCAGCAAATAACTGCCAAACGCGCCGATTTGCCGCAAAACCTCATCGATCGCCTGATGGCGCTGGCCTCTGTGCTGCTGCGGACGCTCACGGTAACAGTGCTTCATTCCGGGAGTTCATTTAGCTCTTCAACCAGAACACGAAAGACTGTTTATCAGTCGGTGAAACCGGGAGGTGCTGGAGCAGAGCCAGCGGGAGTTCAAGCGGGTAGAGACGAACCCCGAGCGGGGCGGGCGATCTGCGATCTGCATTTAAGTGCGGGAAGAATCTCCTTAGAAACGGCTGGTGCACAGCGGCTCCAATCAGTTGAAGGCTGAGCCTGTGTCCTCAGCCCCGTCCTGGAGAGAAGCCACTGAGGAAAAAAACCTGAGCCAATCAAGGCAGTTTTCTCCACCGGAGGAAATGAACTTGGAGCAACGTTGCGGGGCTAGATATATTTTAAGATAGAAACACTGCTGCTGGCTTCTGAGGGAGCCGCTCTGCTTTCTTGGGTTCTTCATTTATTTGCGATAAATACAGCTGAAAAAAGCCACTCCTTTTATCGCAAATGTTTTTATGGTCATCGTTACTGGATTAATGGTTTCTAAAATTGGGGCGTAGGAGACGATGTCATGTGAAAGAGAATTGAGAGCTTCTACTTAAGTTTACTTTTCTTTGTTCCTTTAAATTCTTCTCCCTCGTTTTTGTTTTTTTAAAACTGTATCTAATAAATTAGTCAATAGTAATAAATTATCAGTATTATATTAGCAGCGGTAATAGGTTAATAGTAATAATATGTTTGTACACGGCCATGTTGTATAAATTAATAATTACATATTTAATAAAGAGCTCAGGCTCAATTATTTTTCATTTATTTATTTTCGCAGGTACAATGCAATAAATTTTGGCGACAACTACTTTAGAATCTAGAGTCTAAGTCATGGTTCCTGCCACTTGCTCCTGCCTACTTACGAGACATCGAGTTGCAAGGAAATGCTGGCTCTCGTGATAACGTGAGTACCTCCATAACCCACTGCAACGTTGAAAATGTTTTTATTGAGGGACAGAACAAGGAAACACAATAAAAGTAAGCATCTGAGGGGTGTCACAGAGAGATTTGATGCAAGTTGTAAGTATAACCATCTAAAGAGTAAGCTTGGGAAAGAAACAATTTTACATTCTAGGTTATATAGCTATGCAATCGGTTATAAAATGTTTGAAAAATCATCCTCTTTTCTGGGAAGGTGAGGTCCCCAAATTATGGACTCTAGTTCCTAACTCTTCTTCCCACCGCGGTGGAGTAGGGCCAGTTGGAGCCTCGCAAGCCCTCAGGTGACTGAGTCTATGAATCGCCGAGTTTGCAAATAGTTTGGGGATTCTGCCCAACTTACATTTTTCAGTTGCCGTTACTGTTGCCCATAGTTCTGTTCCTCTTACTTAGAAGTCATTTAACTTGTTTGTTGAACAGGGTGTTTCAATATCGAATCCTCCCCCAGGATGCGTAGGGGAAATAAATGACGGACTGTGATGCTGGGGGACACACACAGCATGTGGTGGCCCCATGGCGAGTCAGCTATCCCCACCGCGTGATTTACGCTTTACTGTTAGAGCATAAATTTGGGGTCGGCCCCAAACATTTCCTCCGCCGTGTGGTGGGACACCGAACTCCGCTCCAGTCTGAGTCTCGCCATCCTGAGGTTCCGAATTTCCCCGGACAAGTTGTGACTCTCAGGCTGGGCTCCCCATCACTCAGTGGCCGCAGCGGTCACCTTCCCACTCCCCACAACCTCTCCCGGGTCACCTTCTCAGCACAGGTGCGGCCAGACTGCAAACCCAAAGCTTCACCGGGAGGAACACCCAGAGGGATGCAAAACACAGGCGTGTAAAACCAGACATATGTTTCTTTTGGAGGATCTGAGTGAATGGCCTTCCTGTCACCCCTGGGGCTTGGAGACCGGTGAGCAAGCCTGGATGGTTACACAGCTACACAACTCACTCGAAGCCAGGCGCCAGATTCAACCAGCTCCAATGTGGGGCGGTCCCCAGAAGTGCAGCACCCAGCGGCTTAGTGTCAGCGAGGGAGGTGCCCCCAGGCTCTCCTTTTCACTGCCACTTAGCCAGCTCGAGCGTTCGGGTCTCACGCTGCTTCTCCTTAAAGTCCCGCTGTAATCCTTCTGGATCAATCTCCTCGCGGGCTTGCCGTTCGGGCAGAGTGGACAGTTTGATCGTGCCCAGATGTGGTCATATTTCATTTCCAGTTTGTGGTGTGTTAATATTTTACATGTTACAGGGATTCCTAGAGAGAGTGGCATTTTCAGAACACAAGGAAGCCAGACTCGGTTTGTAGGTGACATTCGGGTGACTTTAGGGTCCTCTGTTTTCTACCACACTATTGCGCTCAGGTGCCGAAAACAGCAAGGATTGTTGGCTTTGTTTTGATTGTTGCTTTAAAGTGGGAATCCATGATTTTAAACTATTAATTGCAATGAACTACAATTAATAGTTGTAGTTCAGTCCCCCAAGTCATGCCAGCAGAGGTGGCTACAACAATCCCGTGTCTCCTAGGGTGGCTAAGGCTCCCAGCAGGACGAGTGATGGGCGGGGGAGCGCACACATGGTCAAAAGGTGGGGACAACATGTGAATGGCCAGGGGATCATTTTTCTTTCATGCCATCACCCCCATTTTCTTGCGACACAGACCAGGCCGGAAAGCTTTGTAAGTGACACGGGTAGCCCTGGAGGGCCACCTCCCAGCAGGGGGCGTGGACCGAGGGACCTCGTGCTTCCCTTTTCCTGGTCTCGGGCCTGTTTTCATCTCCCCTGTCACAGTTTCCTGTGTCATTCCTCAGGGTGCTTTTCCACGGCAAACGCCAGGAACTCTGCTTTTGAAGCTAGTGCAAAGGTCTGTGTACCTGACAAACAAAACAAAACAAAACAAAACAAAACAAAACAAAAAAACAGACCTGAGCATTGCGGGGAAAAAAGAAATGAAAAATACCAGGCGTTGAGTGTCTGTGTAAGTGTGGTCATCTCTAGTCCCAGCCGATGCTCAGATCGCGACACAGCGCAGGCGCCCGGAGGCGATTAAGGTCGTGGGCGTCTCTGCTTAGGGTTCTGCCGTCGCTGGCCCCACGGCGGCGGCACCCCGCTCTGAGACGCAGTGAGTGCGCAGGGGAGGACGTGGGCTTCTGAGTCCATCCAGCTCCCCTCGGAGGTCCCGGCTCTCTCACTTATTAGTGGACAC
>NW_011888830.1:6099322-6110595 GCF_000151845.1 Pteropus vampyrus
GACACAGTGCAGGCACCTGGAGGTGATTGAGGTCGTGGGCGTCTCTGCTTAGGGTTCTGCCGTCGCTGGCCCCACGGCGGCGGCACCCCGCTCTGAGACGCAGTGAGTGCGCAGGGGAGGACGTGGGCTTCCGAGTCCATCCGGCTCTCTCACTTATTAGTGGACACATTACTGGGCTTCCCTGGCCTTAATTTTCCGATCCCCCGGATGAAGATAAAAGTCCCCACCTTAGTCCAGTGTTTGGCTGTTTACACTGTGATGGGGAAGAAAACGGTGAATCAGGCTCATTTTCTTTTGGGGAGCGGGGTACGATCAAGAAGGAAGAGCGATAAAATTTGGGATTAATGATTTCAGGATGTAGATAAGGCCACAGTCTGAGTATACGAGTAACAGATCTCCACGTTAGCAGGGTTCGTGACACCTAAAGTGCCACATGTTTTACGAACGTCATTCTGCCTGACGCTCCTGTCTTTGCCCAATAGAAAGACAAAGGTTACACACTGGCAAATAAACAGATGAAGTCCCGTGGTCCTCAGCTACTATTACAGTTCTTGCCAATGTTTCAAGCCACAAAAAGAAAGAAAGAAAGAAAGAAAGAAAAAAAACCCCACACACCTTGCTAAGACTTATAAAAACCTTATGGTGGTTGCAGAAAGTTTCCAGGCAAGAATTTTCTCCATAACCCCAATTATTTGTGAGTTTCTTTTTTTTTTTTTTGGAAATAGAAAATACATTCCTTGCTCGAACCAATTTCCATGATAAACGTCCGCCTTCATCACTCATTTTTATCACCAGCCTAAACACAGACTGTCTCAGTGGAGGCCATTGACAGCGCACAATGAAAGGATTCATTACTCATTTTCCTCTTATTATCTGTCAATTGCTGTAGTGAGCGACAGGGCTCGGAGTGGACCGTAGGTCCCAGTAGCCAGCACATTACGGGAATGCGATGAATGATAATGCCACTTCGTGCCCTCGAAGACCCAGACACGAGAAACGCTCTCTTTCCCAAGCCCGTAGCTCGGGGTGCTTTTCATCACGTTTATTCCACGTTCGTGTCATCGAACGTCACATTTTTCACTGGATGCTCTCCCGCGTCCATTCGATACGACGTCTCCCTCTTGGTCTGGGATAGGCCCTCCTTAGTTAGCTTTGACGATTTTCCCTCTGAAAAAAAACCCATACGAAAACACCCACTACATCGCTCTTGTAATTAAATGTAATTTCTCTATCGACAACCTGACGACAGCCACTGAAAGCTGGTCGGAGCTCGGATTCTGGGGCTGCGTGCAGGTGATAAGTGTTTCTGGACGGCAGTGGTCAGTAACTGAGGGCGTCCTGGCACCTCCCCCATGCCAGGCTGCCTTCTCTCCAGGCCACCTCTGCCTCTTGGGACGATTCCACTCTGCTCGCCATGACCTTACTTCGATGCTTAGGTCGAGCTTACTCACATGGGAATGGCTGGGTTCCAGAAAAACAGATTCTGAAAAACCCCACTGGCTCTTAGAACTCACCATAATGTCATTTTGCTCATATGTAAAACATATTTACTGTTTCATTAATAATAATCATAGGGAAGCTTTCTCTGTGGAGACTGAAACCGTTTACAAATCTCATGGTTCCTGGGCTTACTCCCGATATATTCAGCTAAAGGTAGCGGGCCTATAGAAACTGGAATTCGCGTCTTCCATGTGTGGGAGCCCGGATACGTTGTGTGAGCTCTGTGCTTCCGTCTCCTCGTCAGTAAAACGAGTGCGATAATACCTACTTCTTAGGGCTGTTAAGAGGAACAGAAAGGATAATGCCCATAAAATGCTTATTGCCGCGCCTGGAGTATATTAAATGCTTCATAAATAGTAGCTTTTACGTCTGCGCTCACCACTTATTAGGTGACTGTCACGTGACGGGCACGTTTATGTGCGATCTTAATGAATCCTTACGAAATTCTGGGGAGGTATCACTGTCATCCCCTTGTCACAGGCGAGAGGACTAGTGAGTGACGTTGCAGTGGCTGGTGCGCTTTGGGACAAGCACGGCAGGCCAGGCCTCTGCAGCCCCGGCACCTTGGAGGTGTGTGCCAGGTGTGGAGGGGACAGCCTGTATGCCATTGCCATCTGTCACTTCCCACCTTTCTGTCTCCGCATCTCTTGTGACCGCCTAGAGGCATCCTTGAGCCCTTCCCAATGATGCGGCAGGTTGTCCCATGGATGTCCCTTTGCCTGGAGCAACAGAAGAGACTCATCCACATGAGAACTATTTTTTGGTCATTAAATCAAAGGATCGTGGTGCTACCTCCTAAGAGGAATACTCCGTGGGCTTGGATGAGGTATAGCACCAGAGGAAGGCATCGGTGGGTTGGTGGCAGAGGCCTATAGTACGACGTCGATGGAAATAATTGCATTAAGCTAAAAATAGGGCAAAAAATACACTAGTGGGTCACTTTCACACGGACGACCTAGTTCTGCGTTTATCACGACGTAAGCTGAGGTTTGGAGAAAGTGGTTGGGATTGAAAATCATTTACACATCCATCTTCTTAAAAGGTAGTCTTCCTGAGTCAAAAAAGTTAACTGAACTGGGATTTCTATCCTTGACTAAATCATCATGGATGAGATCACTTAAAAAAATTCAAACCGTGCACAAACAAACATCGAGTCGCACTGGATAGAAGGGTGCCTGGCAGTGTTTGGCTGTCGAGCATCTCTTTTTAGAAATGTCAGTGACTTAACGACTTGCTGCTTGAAAGCGCCACGTTTGGGTCAGGTGGATTTTCAGCGGCTTCGGGAGCAGGTGATCCCCTCTATTTCATGGTAAGTGGGGAGGGAAGAAAAAGGGGAAGTTAAAAAAAATGGAAGAATTGGGACTCTACTATAAAACTCCAGGCCGGTTTCCTTCACATTAGCTCATTTAATTCTCCCAACAGCCTAGAGTCTGCTGACATGCCTCCAGTCTACTGCACTGGTCCCAGCAATATCACACCCTGTTCTGGCCTTATTTTTCTGCGTAGGCTCATCTTTTGAAACGTGTCACCCACGTGGATTTGACATACGCTACTGTCTTCCCAACTCCACAATTGGCTCCTCTTAGATTGTCCACCCCACACTCCCCTCATCCAAAATCCTACACCTGATTTTACTTATCTTCCTCCCCATTGCCCGTGCTCCAGCCAGGTCTCTATCTCTTCTAACCAGGGGCTGACCTGCAGGCCTCACCGTGCCTGCTCTTTCTCAGCCTTGAAACCATGACTCGGATGACACCTTCGCAACTCAGTAAGGTGGGAGACACGTTCCCTGTTCTACAGAAGAGGAAGAGAAGTGCAGAAGAGTTAAAGAAAAAAAAAAAATGAAGTTCAAGGCAACATAGCTAATTTCGGAGCCAGAATCTGAATCTCGAGTTCATGTATTTGACTAATTACCTAATCCATATAAATACAAGTCTGTCTGATTCCAAAATTCTGCTGTCGTAACTGTGCCTCGCAGAGCACAGGAAACAAGATATACTGGTTGAATCCTCCAGGATTATTCTGGCCCAAGGTTTCCACCTCACCGACTCTTCATTTATGCTCAGCACCACGGCGGGCGTGGAGGGGAGTCCCTCATGTGGATGTCATCCCACTCACGGAGGTAGCTGTGCCGAGTTACAGTTTAACGGCGAAAACGCTTCTATTGGCACATACATAATGGACCCAAATATACTGGCAATGAAGAATAGAAGAAAAATGTTTGACTTTTATTTATCCTTCAGTTACAAAGCTACACACCGGCTGTCTGAAAAAGAGGGACGATTGGTATCAATTTCTTTATGTGCTTTTGTCATTACCCCAACCCTCGAACCCGCATTTCTAATTGCAAGTTAAGGCAGGTGAGCCCTTAAATCGCGCGATCATCTTGAAGCTGTCATTCAGCCAGCCTCTCCCCTCGAAAGTGGGAGGGCCCGGGGTGGTCGTAGCTCTGCCGGTGAGTGTTAGTGAACAGAATGTGGAGGGAACAGCGGGCCGGAGAGAGATGACCGCCGGGCAGGCCTGCTCCGGGCACTGCTGGGCACATCGCTGCTCACCTTCCCTCCCATCTCCGGCTCACCCGGGTGCCTGCCAAGGAGGGCAGGACGTGGGCCCGGAAGCTCAGAAACACCTAGGGCTTTGCCGCCAAGGAGGCTCAAGGTCACCTGGCAATGCCTTCTATTCCCTGTGTGGCCTCCAGCGAATTGCTAAACCTCACTCTCTCTTGGTTTCTTCCGCTGTGTGAATGCCGATAATAACGACCTCACACGCTAAGGGGGAACATTCAGGGGGAAAAAAAAAAAAAAAAAAAAAACGCTTGTGAAAACTTCCAGCTTTCCCGAATAGAAAAGGAAGACGTAGATTTTTAACATGTGTTCGCTTCTGCCGTTCCTCCTTTCAAAATCCAACACAGCAGGAGAAACAAATGTTTCCTAATCCAGAGATGAAAGCACGTGCTCAAAAAAATTACAGGACCAGCTCAGACCATGCAGATATGAGTGTAAGAGCACGTAGTGGCTCGCCCAGTGCCTTTCAATAACATATTTTATGCCTAACTCAGCAAGGGATTCTTGGAGAGTGGATCAATTTCTCTTTTTGACACTCCTGCTGAAGGAGGCCGTGGAAAAGAGGTTAATAGATTTTTCCTGAGTGTAACCAGAATGTGGAAATAAAACTAGACCGTTCTGAGGCAAAAATCAAGACGAAAACCAGCTGGATTCAGGGTTTTCAACTTTACTAACCAAATCATTTTCCTCATTGCAATTCTTCATTGGCGAACTGTTAGAGTTATTTATAAAACCCTGAGGTCCCTTTTTAAACATGGCCTGGGGAACGCTTGGAACCCTCGAGTCCTCATGTATGTTTTCATGTGACCTGTCGGTCATCTCAACGACGAGAACATTCGTTCCCTGTGGACACAAAGTCCTGGGCAGCCTCCTCCATTAGGTTCCCTCACGGAGGACTGTGGCTTCCGGTCCTGCAGTTCCCTCTTTGTTTATGCTAATGTAATAAACTATTCCCAATGGAGTTCTGGCTAAACATAATATCAAATAGTCAGCAACATAATCAATTATTTTACCAGCAGGAATGCCTCGCTTACTTAATCCCTCGTTCTTAAAAAAGTCATTTCTAGAGAGGCATTTGTCCCTTGTTTATTTTGACAGCATCGGGAAGCTCCATTGTCAATCAGAAACACATTAAATCAAACAGACGTACATAATGGCAACAGCCGAGACTTGTCAGCCGGATTGGCTTTTACAGCGTAAAACTGTATAAACATTTTATAGGCGGAAAAACCACATAGCAGCACCGTAAGCGCCTACCGTGTGACAAAGGTCAACCCAGATGAATCGACAGGCAGAATCGTGCCTTAAAAACCCAATTTCATTTTAATACATTATATTTATAGGATAGGACTACTTGGAAATTAAACACTAATGATGGGAGAAAATATGAAGAATTAATGAGTGTCTAGAAAAGATCGAGAGTCATGGATTCGGAATCACTAAATGTATTTGGTTGATTTATTTTGACAGGTGCAGTTTCGTTTTAATGATTTCAAATAACACTTCGTAGTAGTGTACTGAAATCCTGCTGTGTGCATATATGTGTCTGGTAATAAAATCTTGTAATATGAGTTTCACTCTAAGTCTTAGTGGCTAAACCTTCAGGTTTGTATGTCCGTGCAGGTCTCTTCTACGTAACGATTTGATTTTTTGATCACCCTTATTTATCTCAAGTTCAAAACACAATTTCTTTCTGAAGAGAACATTGAGACTTTATCTGCCGGGTAATATAATACGAGCTCTGGCGTCACGTTTTTTACATGACTTTAGTATGTCACTTTGCTTTCTGCCAAGGTTTCCCAAGGATGCAAAATAGGGAGAAGAATTTCCTAGTGAGAGAATTAATTAACATCTGTAAAGAACTTTAAGATCTCTTTATGAAAGAACTCTTCACGAAGGAAGATCTTATGCTTTACGAGATAAAAGAGCGGAGACCGTAGATTTCAAAGACTGTGCAAGTTTTTGAAGAATAAAAATATACCAGAGGGATATAATTATCTTCAGAAACACATATATCACCAGACAGACTATTTTACGGTGATGAAAGATATATTAAAAGGGAGTCTGATGAATCCTTCAGGGAATTAGTCACCATGTCATCAGCAAGACTCAGGTTGTAAAAACCCTAAATCAAATATGATCCAGAAGACTGAGCAAAATGAGGTCAGTTCATTCGCAACCAAAGAGTAAGGCTTCTGCTAATCACCCAGACCTTTCCCTGACTCCTGTTTACTCTGAACCTCTAACGCCTCTTCCACACACCATAACTGACGATCCGTTATGGATTCAGACAGCTCCGTCCACGCTTCCTCGCAGCCCCGAAGACCCAGGTGGCTGAGGAATACAGGTTGAATTGCTGTCTCCACCTCTCTCTTCCTCCTTGCCTGAGGAGAGACCTGTAAGAGGAACAATCCACATAAGGCTGTCAATGTGACTTCGACTTAAATGGAACTTCTGTCGCTTCTCTTTGTGCTTGAGAATTCTCGCTCTCCAAAAAGCTCAGCATCTTTATTGATACACATTCCGTTTTGTGGAGAAAGCATCAAACTTTTGCAAAGTCTTGGGAAATAACATGTTTCTTTTTATCGAGAACAAAAACTGAAGCCAAAGGATTGTTTCTGATGAGGACCTTGAGGACTGGTTCCTGGATGACAGTTCCAGCTCTGATGGTAATTTCCTCCCCTGCGGCCACCATCCTCTGCTTGGACACTTGCATCGTGAGCCCCTGGGGAGTCAAAACATGACCAGCACTACAGGAACACAAGAATCAATGCACTTCCAGGAGGTCCTTCCCCCTGTGCCCACACAGGGGGAAGGGGACTGTCTACAAGCCACAAAGGAGGCCCTCACCTGACATTGGGTCTGCTGGCACCTTGATCTTAGACTTCCGGCCTCCAGAAACGTGAGAAATACGTGTTTAAGCCATCCAGTCCATGGTATTCTTGTTACAGCAGCCTCAACGGAGACAGAAGTCAACCGCGATTATTTTATTCAGGCTTGTCAAAAACTAACGTGTCACACTTTTTCGGGCCAACTGTTATACTCTATTACTACCTCTAAGCATTAGAGAAGCTATTTCAACTTTCAATCTGTTTCTAAATACTAATTAATCATTAACCCCTCCCAGGAAGTTAGAATGAGACCAGCCATGCTCAAATAATCTAAAATTGCTTTGTCTCTCTCCTGGATGAAAATATAAATGGATCCTTCCTCTAAAAAGAGAGAAGAAAAAAATTCTCAGAAATACCTAGCTGATTCGATACCGTTCGAAAATCAATTGAGAAATTAAAATGATGGGTAGTCAGAGTGCAGAACCAAGATGTTGCATTTAACTTTTCTATTTTTAGAAGAGGATTACGTTTTAAATAATGCAGTAATTACCATATGATGGAGAAGATGATGTAAAAAAATTTTTTTGCAGTTGCTCCTGAGGACTGTGAGGGGAAAAAACTGGCTTTAGAGAAATCGTCTTCACTGATGAAATACATTTTGCTGAAGAAATAGTAAGAATTGTACAGATAAGGGTGGCTAGGGGTTTAACGATTCTGGAGTTGAACTGGTTCCATAGAAACCGAAGCTGCTTCCCATTTCAGCATCACCTCTGACCCCCATGTGTAACCTCACAAATGACTGATAAACGTAGCGGTCAGTTTACAACTCAACGTAGGAAACAATTTTGTTGTAGTCGCTTTATATCTTCCCACGTGGATTTTCATTTTGTCTATACCAAGAATAAATGTATGAGTTTGGCTCCTCTGGAGCAGTCGGTTTTTTCAACTGTAAAATAACAGATTAAACTAGATCAGCGTTTCTCAAACTTTAACGTACATTTGAACTGACTGAAGGTCTTGTCAAAATTTGGATTTGAATTCAGGAGTTTTTGGCGGGGGAGCCCGAGTGTCTACATTTCTACCCAGCTCTGAAGCGATGCCAGTGATGCTGGGCCAAGGACCACGTTTTGCATATTGGTGATGATAATTCACATGTTTCCTTTCATCCCCATATTTCTTTAGATAACCCACAGATCTCTGTTCTCATTGCTGCATTGCTGGAATTGACTGTCAAGTTTAGGGCACGCACCGTCTTGCCCCTCTTGGCACCCTGAAAAGGTCCAGCATACCTTTTACTCGTGTTTGTAGCATCTCCTTGGAGTCCCTCTCAGATGCTGGTCAAATTTTAATGAAATTTTAATGAAAACTACCAGCAGGGAAAAGACTAAATTAAATCCCCGCGTTTAAGGCTGTTAATACAACGCCCTCACTATCCAGCCACTTCCCCTGTGATACCTTTTAATGTTCTTTGACTACTCAATTAGCACCCCATGAAATGACAAATATCCACTATATTTTCTTTCAGTGTCTTGGACCGTGATTGTCACCTGTAAAGGGGGCGGCTCTTACACAGTCTTCGGGTGAGGGAGGGGGTGTGTCTGGGAGGAGAGAGCAGAGGCTGTGATTCAGCGTTCTCGGCTCCATCACTGAAACCGAGATATTGATCTCAGGCAGAACGGCAAACAACCACGTGTAAGTGCCTTGCTAAAGCGCTGGGTTTATTTCTGTTTATCTGCTATAAAATGCTTTAAGAGGCTTCGTCGGAAAGTACGGGCTTACTAACATCAGTGACACCCGTGCGACAATCTTGGGCGAGGTACTGATTCTTGCCATGACTTGTTTCCCTTATCTGTAAAACAGGGGACATTTTTCATAGGACTGTTAAGAAGATTAAGTGACTTAATGCCCGTCGAGTATTTAGAAGAATACTTGGCACATAGTAAGTACAATATAAGTATTTGACAGCATTGTTGCTCAGGATCGAACTGGTAAATCTTATTTCAGACCATACCCATTTATTTATCTCTTAGGCGAATACATATTTCCGGCTCGCCATACACAAACTATCGGTTAGCAGTCACGATAAGCCCTAGTATCGATAAGACCTTATGACTTATAAAATCTTGGTGAGTTATAAATATTATAATTAAAGTATTTTCATCAATTTATTTATTGTATATAGGCATCGTGGGGGCCACAAAAATGGCATGACACTAATTCTGCCCTCAAAAAATGTCGTCTTACAGGAGAGAAAAGCATGTACTTCAATAAACGTAATATATATATAAAAAAAGCTGTTACTACAGTTGGGAAAAACATTCAAAGTTTTCTGTCCACTCTTTTATAGCAAAACTAAGAAGATCCAAGTAATTATAGTACTGCTTCCGTTTCTCCATTTCTTAACTCCCAAACCCTTAATTTTCATCTTCACGAAATTCTTTTTTTCAAAATAGAACGGGTATCATTGCTTTTCTGATCATAAAAGCAATATATGGAAAAGCGTAACCACCGCAGGAAGATAAGAGAAAGCAGAGAGAACGGGAATTACCCCCGGACTTGAAAGGGAGGGAGCCTTAATTTTTATTGTTCACTCGTTCATATTCTTAGAATTTTGTGCCATGTGCAAGCATTGTCCATTAAAAAAATATTTTTCTGAATTAATAGATGCATGTTGAAAAATACACCCTGTGATACATAGAGCAGAAAATGAAATTACTCACGATGCCACCAAGAAGTCAACATTTCGGTGTCTATATGTCCAGATTCCTTTCGGCATACCTACACGTATTTTTCTTTTCTTTTTTTTTCTTTCTTTTTCTTTTCTTTTCTTTTCTTTTTTTTTTTTTTACAAAAATTAGATCATGGAGCTTATGATATCTTTAAACGCTTTCCATGTTGATAAGTATAAAGCTGCAGCATAACTTCGAATGTCCGTGTCGCGTTTAATTGCACGCGTGTACCTTGGTCAGTTGAATTGACACCGTACGAATTAGTATTGTCAGCATTTCAGAGACGAACATGTCTGCACATATATATTTGTGTGATTACCTTCTTTTCTTAGACTATACCTCGAAGTTCAATTACTGGGCAGAAGACCTGCATGTAAAGCTGAGATTTAAAAGAAACATCGTGTGGATAAAGAAATGATCCGCCCCTCCCCGCGGGGGAAGAGGTCTATCGCGCTTTATCTGTAGGAGCGGAGGGGATGGGCTCTCTCGTGCTCTCCCAGGGCCGGTAGGGCTGCGGGCTTTGACCTCAAATGAAAGGACAGGGGTGTGCTCGGCCAGTCCAAGGAGCAGCTGACCCAGCGCCAAGCAAAGCAAGAGAAAGGAGGAGCCAACCGAACAGAGAGGGAGGCGGGCGAGGGAGGCAAACAGGCTGGACGAGGACTTTAGATGGGACGCCACCTGCAGGGGATGCTGCGCTTTGATTTACTCTTTAAGAGCTCGCACTGTGGAGGGTCCCAACAGCAGGGTTCTAGAGGAGAATCAGGGGGATAGTTAGGAGGCTACTGCAATGAGCTCACCTGGAGGCCAGGTGAGCCTACCTGGAGGCCAGGTGAACCTGGCGGCCTGGACCAGGCGGGGAGGAGGTGGTCCAGTACAGAACGCATTTTGAAGCAGGGGCCGAAGCGTTCTGTAGCATCGATCGATCAGGACGCTGCTATGTGCTCCCCGAAACAAAAGTCAATGTAGCAGGTAGAATATGAACGTGCCAGAAATTGTGAGTAAACTATAGTTGTCAGCGACACGGCAGTTTATAAAGATGCTGATTGATTTTTAAGGATCCATCTGTCTCTAGTGACAAGTAATAAAATAATGTGGTACGATGAAATAATAATAATAAGTACGAGAGCAGACCGCTGGGACCGGATGGGCCGTAAATAAACCAGAGTCAAGGTTCACTCTCTCAAGTGAGTCTACTTCACTTCTTGTCCGAGCGACCGCTGAGCGTGGTGGCGGTGGCAGCTCTACGGGCTTGGGTCACACTAGGGTCCTCCTGACTCCTGCTGCTTTCCAGTGCCTTCTGTGGTAAAGGAAGCCATTGCACAGGGCGGTGCGAGTCCAGAACAGACACGGGATGGTGGACCGCGTCTGCAGCCACCAACGGAGCAGAGTACAGTGACATTAGAAAGCCTGCTTTATCACACCCTGCATTTGTGCGACTCTCCAGGGGAACAGAATCAGCAGGTGCGGGGGTGTGTTTTAAGGACTCTGCTGATGCAGTAGTGGAGGTTTGTTGAGTCCAAGATCTATGGTGTCGGCTGGCAGATCGGAGACCCTGGGCAGAGCTGCAGTTCAAGTCCAAGGGCCGTGCACTGCAGAATTTCCCCTTGCTCAAACAAAGGTCAGCCCTTCGCTCTGTGAAGGCCACCAGC
>NW_011888830.1:6110645-6119283 GCF_000151845.1 Pteropus vampyrus
GGGCAGAGCTGCAGTTCAAGTCCAAGGGCCGTGCACTGCAGAATTTCCCCTTGCTCAAACAAAGGTCAGCCCTTCGCTCTGTGAAGGCCACCAGCTGAGGAGAAGAGGCCTGTTACGTTACGGAGGAGAATCTACTTTACCCCAAATCCACCAGTTTAAATGTTCGACTCATCCAAAACACACATGCACAGAAACCTCCAGAATAATGTTTAACAGAATATCTGGGCACCAAGGCCCAGCCATGTTGACACATAAAATTAACCATCACGGCACCCATCCCTAACTGCTACACACTCACGCTCACAAGGTGAGGGGCAGAAGCACTATGCTGGTGCCATTCATTTGCCCGACTGTCCCTTCAAGCTGGAAGTCTAAAGATAAACCTTTTCTCTAAGTGATGTACTTCTCCCATGATAAACTGTAAAGTTCATCTCTCCCTTTTTCCCCCTCCATAACTGCTAACTGCACGTGACCTTTCTTAACCATTAAAATTCCTGGCCTGGAGTCATCGCACTGAATGTCAGGGGAAAGTTAAAGAACACCACCATCAAAAACATGACCGAGTAAATGAAAGTTTACCTGTCACAGCCTCCCCGAGGGAAAACACAGAAATCCACTTAATATTCTCGGTGAGGAGGAAGGGCCAGGCCTCTTCGTATGAGCGCCAGTCAAGGTGGACACCTTGCTTGTTAAAGCAACACAATCGCGGTGGCATTAAGATAAATGTCCCCAGGGCACTAGCAAGTCGTCTTGCGGGAGCCCAAGACATTATTAATGGTTCAAATTTGCATCGTTCTTTGAAGCTGGCAAAGCGCTTTGTCTGCGTAGGCTGAGAAAGATGTTAACATCTTGAGTCCCACTTCTAGGGGTCTCTAACGGTCATATTACCCATGGCTTTCTAAATGGACAGTCCACACTGCAGGTCCCAGCATCCCCACATTGCTATGTCGTTGTTATGTCACTGCTGTTCGGTTTAGAAAAATGACTTTCTTATTAAGAGCATCAGCAGCCTGCTACGTCCATCCAGCAGGCTGTCTCCTCCTGTTCCAGAAGGACGAAACACAAAGTTAACAAACCCAGGAGCACCAACATGGTTTGTAGGGCGCCCGGTCACTCCGATGCTACGGAAATGATCTTTGCTTTCAAAAAATCCAAATTCTTATTGTCCTTTTTCTTCTAAGAAGCTTAAAAAAGTGACGTCACTGGGATGACTTTCAATTTTTCCAAAAGGGTATCCGTGATAGCACAGTCATTTTCGAGAAGGGAGGTCTATCACTTCATAGTTTAGGTTCAGACCAAACTCCCCAAGCATTCACTGAGCTCCTCCTGTGGACAAATTGCCATGGTGAGTGTCAGATTCAGGTTCTGGCCTTTAGATGTCCCCGCCTCCCTCAACTAAAAATACGTCAAACGCATTCTTTTAGTTGACAAGTAGAATGAAGACTAAAAACTCTGGTATTTTTTTTTTTTTCCAACTAGAAAATATTGGCTCTTTCGACGTGATTTATCCTACTTCAAGTCAAGAGGAAAAAAAAGATGAAGATATTTCTGTCTTGAAGAATATCTTGGTTTTACAGATTTCCTTTACTTCTTTTTTTTCTGTTTAGTAGCTAAAGGTACACCAACAAAAGACTCCCGAGAAATACCAGCCGTACGTGACATATTGGTACCTCCGTTCTTTCTAAGAGTTCAAAGCAGTCTGAAACAAGAATGCAAATATGCACGCATATAATGCTTACCTCAATGCCTGGAATAAAACAATGATTTCACAATGACTTGGATTATAGCATTGTCTTATGAAATGTCTCTTTCTATGGTTTCCTTTGACCCATGGTTTGGGCTAGAAAACTTAGTTTATCATTAAGCAAAAAATGAAGATTAAAGGGAATGTTTTTCGAGCACCCAAATCAAAGCTGTGTACCAGCCACTGAGTATATCGTATCTCCCTAAATTCCCTCAATCCCATGAGATAAGAAGTTACGTCCATTTCACAGCTGGTAAGTCTGAGGCTCAGAGAAGTTCATTGACTTATAAAGAAGGATTTGAATCGAAGTCTCTTCATTCCTTATACCCTTTTTCATTGCTTCAGGCTGCGGTATTAATCTGTGCCTACCTATCTCGGGCAAATTTAAAACAATTCGTCCAGGGACAGGCTATGGGAGCCACTGTCTGCTTTTCTAAATTGGGCATTAATGTTTGTTAGACTTTGAGAGGTTGATAAAGTTTCACAAAAATAATATAGTATTGGGATAGTTTTGTTTATAGCATCGGTGAAAGTTTTGTTTTTCAAGAAGAGAATATACTTAAAGCCTTTTAACATCATATGACTCCATTGCTAGCCACATCCTCGTTTCAGAATATTTCATTCATATTTTCATGAAGACGAAACTATGGAGTGATGAGAGGGGGCGTGAGGGACACGGTTTCTCAGCTGGAAGTACTAGCTCTCCCTTGCTCAATTCAGACCTTGTAAGTTCATAGCTTACTTAAGCCGCTGAATGTCATTGGACTTTTGCATAATTTATTCTTCCTTGCAATGGAGCCAAGACAATCTCAGGATCTTTGCATTTACTGTTTCCTCTGCGTGGAGTTCTCCACTCCCCTCTCTCCAGACTGTGCTCGCATGTCACCTGACAGGCGAGGTCTTCCCTGACCGTCCGCATTTAAAATTTCATCTCCTAGACCTCCTTGTCTTCCCTTTCTATACCTCCTCCTGCTCACTTCTTTTCCAATGTACCAACCTCCCCGTGACAGGTCATATTGTCACGTGTCCTTGATGAAAAGAACTACCGTGCAGCGAAGCCTCGTCTATTCGGTCCCCTGTATTTCAAATCCTCGAACAGGGCCTGGCGCACGCACGAAGCACTCGATAAATATTCATTGAATGAAAAAATGTAAGCGGAGGTTTGTTTTTTTATCATTAATTCATTTTTTTCCATATCTAACTTTTAAAGCTTTCACCTCTTTAACAAATTGGTTTGCAAACCTTACAAAGTCCTTGAGTCTCTTCCTACGATGTAAGAAATTAGGAAATTAAAATGAAAACCTTTAAGAGTTCATCCGCTGTATCTATTTCAGAGGCAGTTATGAGCATAAAAATCAATCTTTAAAAGGATAAGAAAAAATCACAGTGCTCTATTAATAAGCTCGTTGTAATGACCGATTTTACAAAATGGAAGCAATTTAATTTTTCAAAGAAACACGTAAGTACTCTATATTATTCCAAGGATGAATGATTTGATATGACTATTTTTCAGTTTATTTAAAATTAGAGCTTCCAAATCATGATCTGTAATCAAATAAAGGACCTAATTCTTTCTTTACCTCTGATGTCTGTATTCCCAACACTATTAAAAACAAAACTCTATATACAAAATCCGAAAGTAAGTCGATATTTGTTTCCAGCAGGTGGCACTACAAATCAAGTTTTTATAGATCTATTAACTTCTTTGATCACGATAATAGTTATTATTCTACAGTTAGATCATCTAAAGCGACCGATACAGTGAAAACAAAGGGATTGGGGACTCTGAAGCTGCAATCAAGCTGCATCTTATGGCATCCACCCCATCACCGATGGTTCTTCCCTATGTATCACAGGTGTCTATGCAGGTCGCGGGGGCCTAGAGCAGACACTGTCCACTTGCTTACACTGGAAACCCACTTTCTGATGTGGGATTTGGGTCGCCCGTTTTAATTTGTTTAGTCTATTTTGTATTATATGTCCGATGGGACTCTTCACACTTCGCACAGTGCCAAATTCAGTCTCATTCAGGATAGTTAACGTACAGAGGTGAAACTATTCCAGGGTCATAAACCACATCCCTGATCTGTGCTGGAGTTTTATTATTTTGGGGGGGTGGGGCGGAGTTGGTGTAAGAGCATTAGTCAATAAATACCCTTGGTCATAAAGAATGTAAATGATTCCAGAAAACTCCAGCTCCGTGACAAAACAACGTAACACATGCGTATGTTGTAATGACAGCGGATCTGGATCCAGCTTTGTATGCAGAGAAATATATGTCATTTAATACCTATTTTTCGACCATTTGGAAGTGACATTACACATACTATAGATTAGAACATATTAAATGCTATTATGGGAAAACATCTAGAAGAGTATCTGGTGCAATATAGGAGTGAAATAAACCCGCCCTCTCCTTTCTCCTATCTATGAGAGAGTGGAGGAAAAAAAGGCCGATCTTTAAAAAAAAAAAGAAAGAAAGAAAGAAATAAAGAAAGCAAGCGAGCAAGCTGGTCCTTGAGACTGTCACTTCACCTCCTGGACTCTGGCTTCCTCGCCTCTCAAAAGGGCTGGAAACGAGGCTGCAAGACCTAAAATGATCTGCCTAATATAGAGTAAGACTCACAGGTGACATAAATAAGTAGTACCAGGTATCCAACGTCACAAGAAGTCTCAGAAGCTGGTGTGACTTGTCCAGGAGTTCATCTCCCTCTCTGGAGAAAGAGGCCATCAGCCAAAACTGGCATTTCCGCAAGTGACCCATCTCCGCTCTTTAAAGAAATGTCATAGACAGTCCAGACATCATCACGCCGTTTTTTAAATATGCTCTGGGCACTGTTATTTTTTCTCCTGTTGTCAAGAAAGCCTGAAACTCCTTTGGATTATGCAAGAAGCAATCGTGGGTTTCCGAACTTTCTAGAAGTGCCCTGATGCCATCTTTGTGGACCTCTGCTCCTCACGACACTCACCGAGTGCTCTTTACCTGTTTGCACAGTCATTCCATTCCCCCAGGCTGTTCTCAAGATGGCTCTCATGGCACTCCCCCCTCAGCTGAGACACTTTCACGGGCAAGCCACACCCATAAGGTAAGTACAAACACACACCAGCCACCTCAGTGGGGCAGAAGTGTGACCGGAACAATACCGTCACTGCTGGCAGAGAAGGCCCTCGTGTCTTCCCCTCCCAAACTCGTTTACTTCACGTTTTTCTCCCTCTTTTTGCTGTTTTAAATTGTCAGAGATGGGTCAGAATGCTATAGAAAGACTGTGGCTTTGGGGTGAGGCAGATTGATAAACACTCTTTAGCGTTTGAAAAGACCTTACAGAATATTTAGTCCAAGCTCCTCATTTTATCCATGAGAAAATAATGGCTCAGAGAGGTCACTTGACTTATGCGAGTCACACAGAAAATTAATGATGAAATAAGGAAGCTCATTTGACTCCCAGTACACGAGCTCCGTGCTTGAACTGGGAATAAGGGAAAGCGTGAAAAAATAAGGTTAGAGGCTTTAGACTTCACTCTTAGTGACCTGACAGAGGTGATGGGACACACTCTCTCACCCGGCCTAAGAGGCAACACCTTTAGGTTTTAATAGTAAAAAGAAGATTGCACGAATTCTTCAAATACTTGGTTATTTGGGGGGCTTTCCCCCTTCTGCTTTTGTGTTAAGCAAATTATGTCTAATAGGTCATTAGAGATTTCCTAGATGAAGAACGCGTAATGCACTATTCACCATAGCAAGATACGGAAGCAACCCAAGCGCCCATCCATAGACAATTGGATAAAGAAGCTGTGGTACGTATATACAAAGGAATATTACTCAGCCGTAAAAAACAAACAAACAAACAAAAAACCGAAATCTTACCATTTGCAACAACATGGATGGACCTAGAGGGTATTATTATGTTAAGTGAAATAAGTCAGAGAAAGACAAATAACCATACGATTTCACTTATACGTGGAATCTAAGGAACAAAATACATGAGCAAACAGAACAAAAACAGACTCATAGATACAGGAACAAACTGGCGACTGCTAAGTGTGGGGGGGAGGCGGGTCCGGGAGTTGGGAGACTGGGTATAGAAGGTGAAGGGGATTGAGAAGTACAGCATAGGGAATGTAACCAGTAATACCGTAATAACTATGCATGATGCCAGGTGGGGGCTAGATTAATTGGGGGATCACTTCGTAAATGACATAAATGTCTAACCACGATGTGGCACACCTGAAACTAGTATAAAATAATATTGAATGTCAACTCTAATTGAAAAATAAAAAAATATAACACCTCCTCAAAATAAAAAAGCATGATGTTTCATCTTTTTGAAGGCATTTCCTTTTCTCAGTGGGAAATGATAACTTAAACGTGGAATAATTATGAGCAAACTGACCAACATTTTTCTTGGTGTGAAGATTACTCACTGCACCAAGATTTAAGTAGTCATATGCCTTTAACATAAATAAAATAAATAATATGCACATAATTTTCAAATCTCCCGTGATAATTTTTGGGAAGTAACACTTAGGAACACACAGTAAATAAGAGAGAAAAGTTCAACAGTCATTTTTTTATTCCTAATTTGTGCTGTATCATCAAGAAAATAGAAGTAGCATCTAAATATTTTCCAATTAACAAATATAATTTTAATAGTTTATAAAATTTAGCTTCATCCATGTAAAAGAATTCCAAAGTCCCTCCGAAGGCATAATTTAGATATGAAGGTGCATTTTATAAGTGATGTAATTCAAGGTTTAACCATAATTTAGGAATGAAATAATGGTTACAGTCAGTTGGTGTGATCAAAGTCTTATTTTTGCCAAGAGTTTTAGTAAATGTCAACAAATACAGAGAAATCTTCTGGTGTTAATCATGAGATTGACATGGCTTAATTTCTCTGCGTTGGGATGTATAAAGCCTCTTTTACTTTGCAACACTCAATTTTTACCAGGGCTTTGTCCTTGGCTAACAATTCTGGATTTTTTTTTTCCTTCATCCTTAATTGATTTACGGTGGGTTCTACATCCCAATACCCATATCCCTAAAGTGTCTGGTTTTGAAATAAAAGTGGAAGTTGGAGGGTATTGGAGTGGGATGAAGGGGCCCTTTTAATTGCCTCAGGGAGTCTTCTAACCAATTTTCATTTGCCTCATTGGTGTCCTTGGATAAAGGAGAATGGAGAGAGAAAGCTAAGGAAGTTTTAGGAAGTCACGTGGAAAAGGCAAAACGGAAATAGAAGTTTCTCGAACTTGGAGAAGTTTCACCAGAGACAGCGTTGTGACTGTGATAACAATGCAACCATTGTGTACTATGGCTTCATGATTTTCTTGCTTCACCCCAATGGGTACAAAAATTCAACGTCTCCACGTTTTCTAGACACGTGGACAGAGTTATACAGGGGCTTGATACCAGAAACATAGAGACTCAGTTTGGAGAAATTGGATCCTAACGTCTACAGCGTCATCGAGTTAGGGTTTAGGCGTTCATTTGCATTTGTTTTTTTTATCGTGATGAAATGGCATTCGGTGCATGATAATGACAGACCTGGTAAACTAGCCGGGAGACGGCGCGATGGCTCCGGCGCCACTGGTGGAGCTGGACTGCGCGTTCCCTCTAAAGCGCAGCGGCCGGAAGTCCTGGGGGGCGGGGGTGCGAAGAGTGATCCTCAGTCCCCTCCCGGGGACTGAGCGAGGCCGCCAGGTCCGTACGACACGTGGCAGGGGCGCAAACCGCGGCCCCTGCAGGGTCACGGCCCCCACGGCCGGCCCCGAGCAGTGCTGGCCGGAGAGGGACCCGCGCTCAGGGCGCTTGGGCGGTGCACTGCTGGCGACCCCGTGGACGGGAAGGCTGTGTGAGTCGGGTCTCCCGCTCTGTAAGTCGTCTTGAGATGGGACCGTCCCCCATCCCCTCCCTCCCTGCTGGCCAGACTGTGTCGAAGGAGCGAGAAGAGATGACTTGGGCTAATGAGAATGTCTGGAGCCCACATTCTGGACTCTTCGGAGCCGCCTCGGGGCACGGAGGGAGGCAGTTCTGGGGTGCGGGTGAGAGCGTTATTGTGCAGGGACCGGGTGCGGTTGGTTTGAGAGTCTCTGCCTTCAGTGACCTTCAGGTGAAAGAGCTCGGGGCACCAGCACGGTGTCCCCAAGGAGAGGGGACGGGGAAGCTGTGGGGGATGCAGATTCCGGTTGGAGTTTGCACTGAGTCGCTTGACTTTTCTGGGTCTTAAGGTGGCATCTCAGACGAAGGCATGACAGGCAGAGGAGAGCGTTTTATGTGTCGCAAAGCGCTCTCCAAAACGTCAGGAAATACGGTTTCCCCAGACTGGACGTGCGCGGGGTCCGGCTGCTGCCAGCGCACGCCCAGCGTCTCCGAATCCCCCGATTGTGTCAGTGCAGGGGACCCCCTGATGTCGTGGCTGTGTCAGTGCAGGGGACTCCCCAGACGTCGTGGCTTGGAGAGAGCCCTTCGGGGCACGTCCCAGCCGCGGTTCTTCTAGATCAGCTTGGACTCCCGCCTGTCCTGCGCGCGCTCACTCCTTCCCCGGGTTCCCGCCCTGTCCCTTCCCCTAGGAGTGTCCGCCACTCCTCCGGGGACCTCACTTGCCGGAGCTCCGCGGTCCTCGAGGACGCACCAGGGTGGCAGGCCGCTGGCGGAGCTGCGAATGTGCACGAGTCCCTGGGTCCTCCTTAGGGAGGGAGGGGTCCATGGGAAAGAGATGGACACAAGATCGGGAGAGTCTGGCGAATTTTACCCCCTGTGACAACAGCGCGACAACCCCGACAAAACGTGCCGATTCTCGATTTCCCGGGGAAGTAAATTCCAGCATCTTCTCGCCCCTCAGGGCCGCGAAGTCCACCCGCGGAAGTTCTCTGCCTTGCCAACTCGGGCGTCGCCAG
>NW_011888830.1:6120383-6122557 GCF_000151845.1 Pteropus vampyrus
AGGCGCCCGGGGCCGCGGTCCACGCGAGGGGACACGAACTCCGCCAGGTAGGACGCGCGCCGGCCGCTGTCCCCGCGCCCAGCCCGCCCCGCCGGCCAGACCTCCGGCCCGCAGGTTGAGTGCGCCGATCGGTTGCTTTTTTCCAGCTTAGAGGAAAAGGGGAGCTCGAGCAATCCCGGGGGCGCGGGCTCGAGGAGGGGGCGCCGAGGGAGAGGAGCGAAAGGGAAAGGCAGCGGGGGAAAGCGACAGCCCTGGAGCAGAGCGCCAACTCCGCTCGGCGCTCCGGGGTGTCATTTTGGCTTTCCCTGTCCCCTTCCCCCTCGTCCCTGGGCTTTGAAAAGCCCGGCCTTCCGGGTGTCCGTGCGTAGTTACAAAGTGTCCTCCTCGCCGGGGGCAAGCTGTCCCCTCCCGCCGCCCGCCTTCCTCATCTGCGCTCCTGCGAGCGACGAGCTGCCCTTGCCGCCCCGCGCTCCCCTGTCTCCGCGCTGCGCGGGGGTCGCTTTCTCCCCCCCCTTTTTTTTGGTGTGTGTGAACGTGTGTTGGGGCGTGGGGGAGAGGGGAAGATCGTGAAGACTGGAGACCAACCATCGAGCGGGTGAAAAATCATATTTGGACTCGCTCCCCCCTCTCCCCCCAAAACACATTTCCCTGTGCAGCTGAGATGAAATTGTCAGTAGTAGTTTCGGGGTGTGCTCCGGCTGGGGTGATCTTTTTGTTTTTTTGTTTTTGCTTTAAAGTGATATCCTGTCACTTGGGGCTTTTCCTGTTGTCTACTCTCATGTGACTTCCTTTCAAAATTACTAATCTGATCCGGTTGTGGAGTTATTTTTTTTAGTGTGTGTGTGTGTGTGTGTTGGTAGAAATCCGCCAAAAAAAGCAAACTGTAGGAACCGCTACATATATCTATCGATTTTGACTCTGGGCGGCGGGAGGGGATTCAGCCGGGGACCGGTAGCCTTGGGGTTGGGCAGTGGTCGATCGGGGGTGGCGGGACGCACGTCCGGAGCCCGTTCGGTACTTGTGGATATTTTGGAAGCGCTGCAGCTGCGAGGAAGGAGTATTCAGAAACCGTGCCAGTTTCAATATGGCGGGCTAAGGTGGCTTTTAAAAACTGAAAATAAAGGTTTTGAAGTGGGAAAAAACCCAACCGGAGTTGCCATCCCTTAGTTTCGACTTTCTTTGGCTACTCCAGAAGCTTCTTTAGCGAATTAAGTGGGAAAGGGGAGACGAAGTGAGCTGCCCCAGTTTTTTTCCGCGGCCAGGGTCTGCGTGCCCACTCCATCGCTGCAGGGGGAAGGGGCGCCGCTGGCCTGTTCCAGGGCGTCCAAGCCAAGACAGCCGTGCGCGCCTTTGATCAGTGTGCGTACCTGTGTGTGCAGTTCGGGGGGGTGGGGGTGTCAAAGAGATCCGCCCCGAATGTGTGTGCGCGCCTCGGGATCCGACCCTGCCATGATTTGACGTGACAAACTGCCGACACGTGGTGCAGAATACGGGAGGGCAGAGCGAGTGATTGATTTCGGCGTCTTATGAGACGAGCTCTCCCTCTCCGTGCTGGGTCCTGTGTCGTACGGCCCGGAGTAGGTGGAGCGAGGAGGTGCTGGTTAAAAGGACGAAATGTCCAGGGTCTTGGGTGCGATCGGGCTGCAGACGCCCGCGGGGTGTCGTGTGTGCACGCGTGGGGCGCGCTGCACTTAGCGGTGGCTCCTGCTACCCTTGGGGCCGCGGTGCGGTGGGAGGTTGGGGGCCGGCGGTCGCGCCATGGGGACGGTGAAAGTGGCTCGGGAGAAAGGCGGGGGCGCGCGGAGCTCCGCCAAAGGGAGGAGGGTGAGGCGAGGAGTTGCTTTTGGAGTTGCGCTCTGGGGAAGGTGGGGGATGGGGACAGTGTTCTCGGAAGAAAGTGTCCCTTGGCTCAGGTCGGGTTCCTGGAGGGCTCGAGTGGGCGTGGCTGTCACCGTGGGGTTTGACTGGGCGTCGAGGTGCAGGGGAAAGGCCGGCGTCCCGGGCCGGGAAAGGTCCGAGAATGTAGTTTGGGGACAAAGTCGGAGCCTGTAAGGGGGAGACCGAGGGAAAGCCAGCAAACCTGAGCTCGCTTAACTAGGAACCAGGGTCCCCGACAGGGGTCGCCAGTGGCCAGGACGCGGCAGCAGAGCGGAGGTAGCACGGCGGTGCCAGCG
>NW_011888830.1:6122607-6130044 GCF_000151845.1 Pteropus vampyrus
TTTTGGAAGCGCTGCAGCTGCGAGGAAGGAGTATTCAGAAACCGTGCCAGTTTCAATATGGCGGGCTAAGGTGGCTTTTAAAAACTGAAAATAAAGGTTTTGAAGTGGGAAAAAACCCAACCGGAGTTGCCATCCCTTAGTTTCGACTTTCTTTGGCTACTCCAGAAGCTTCTTTAGCGAATTAAGTGGGAAAGGGGAGACGAAGTGAGCTGCCCCAGTTTTTTTCCGCGGCCAGGGTCTGCGTGCCCACTCCATCGCTGCAGGGGGAAGGGGCGCCGCTGGCCTGTTCCAGGGCGTCCAAGCCAAGACAGCCGTGCGCGCCTTTGATCAGTGTGCGTACCTGTGTGTGCAGTTCGGGGGGGTGGGGGTGTCAAAGAGATCCGCCCCGAATGTGTGTGCGCGCCTCGGGATCCGACCCTGCCATGATTTGACGTGACAAACTGCCGACACGTGGTGCAGAATACGGGAGGGCAGAGCGAGTGATTGATTTCGGCGTCTTATGAGACGAGCTCTCCCTCTCCGTGCTGGGTCCTGTGTCGTACGGCCCGGAGTAGGTGGAGCGAGGAGGTGCTGGTTAAAAGGACGAAATGTCCAGGGTCTTGGGTGCGATCGGGCTGCAGACGCCCGCGGGGTGTCGTGTGTGCACGCGTGGGGCGCGCTGCACTTAGCGGTGGCTCCTGCTACCCTTGGGGCCGCGGTGCGGTGGGAGGTTGGGGGCCGGCGGTCGCGCCATGGGGACGGTGAAAGTGGCTCGGGAGAAAGGCGGGGGCGCGCGGAGCTCCGCCAAAGGGAGGAGGGTGAGGCGAGGAGTTGCTTTTGGAGTTGCGCTCTGGGGAAGGTGGGGGATGGGGACAGTGTTCTCGGAAGAAAGTGTCCCTTGGCTCAGGTCGGGTTCCTGGAGGGCTCGAGTGGGCGTGGCTGTCACCGTGGGGTTTGACTGGGCGTCGAGGTGCAGGGGAAAGGCCGGCGTCCCGGGCTGGGAAAGGTCCGAGAATGTAGTTTGGGGACAAAGTCGGAGCCTGTAAGGGGGAGACCGAGGGAAAGCCAGCAAACCTGAGCTCGCTTAACTAGGAACCAGGGTCCCCGACAGGGGTCGCCAGTGGCCAGGACGCGGCAGCAGAGCGGAGGTAGCACGGCGGTGCCAGCGAGGGGGACCCGGGGGACGTGGGCCATGCGGCGGCCGCTCAGGGCCCCCGGGGCTTGGCGAGGGCAGGTCCAGGGGACCCTCTTTGGACCGGCGACCCTGATGGCACAACTGCGAAGTGCACTGAGATGTTTTTAAATCATGTTTTTTAAATCACAGTGTCGTCCAGGTCTGTAGTTAACGCAGTAACGTGGTCTCTGGGCATTTGCAGGAGCCCAGAATGAGGATCGCCTCCTCTCCCCATGTAGAGTGGCGCTGCTCGAGAGGCCTGTCCCTCGCGGTGTCCCGTGGGTGGGGGCCGGGGGTAAGCGTCCCCAGGATGGGAGACCCCGCAGCAGATTTTCCTGCCACCTGGGCAGCGAGGCTGAGCAGTCGGCGACATGCGGGGCCCAGACGCCTTCCGCCCCCCCCCCCGGGGACGGGCGCGCGGCGCGTCCCCGGCGCTCCCAGCCGGCGCTGTCCGTGCGGCCTCTCGGGGACAGCTCTCCCGTGGGCTTCGCCGAAGTGGAAACCGGCCTAAAATGGCTCTGTGCTCGTAAACTGCAGTTTCAGCCGGGAACCCTCCCCTCCTCCTCCTGACGTCGCCGCTGACAAGCGCGCGGTCCCTACCGACAAGGCCTCGGAACCCGCGACTTTGCACCGAGCCGCGGCGTGGAAGCGAGTGTGTAACCGATGACAAAGAACGTGTCACGGGCTTCTCGTAGGGCCCCAGTTTCCCTTTCTTGCGGGAAGGAGCGGGAGGAACGCGGCCGACCACCGCCTTGGAACCGGGGGCGCCGAGGGCGACTCGGGGAGCTCCAGAGGCCGGGGGCCGGTGCCCCGGGGACGAGCATGGCGGCCTTGCGGAGTGGTCGCCGCCGCGGGGGCGCCCGCCCTTGACGGCACTCGTGGTGTCGGGAGTGCGCAGACGACGCCGGGAAGCCGGGGAGACGGTCCCCAAACTTCGAGAGACCTGCTTGCAGTTTCGCTTTCGGATTTTCGGGACCTTCGGGTTCCTGGAGTCGGGTGGGATTCCGGGAAGGGCAGGGCGCGCACGCTCGCTCCCCTTCCCGCGCCGCAGCGGGACCTCGGCACCCGGGCGTCGCCGCTTAGCGTCCTTGCTCCCCGGGGGCGCGTGCGAGCGTGTGCGACCCCCCGCCCGCGCCGGAGCAGGCCCCGGGGACCGCGGTCCCTGCGCCGCGTCGTCGGCTCCAGCGGCGCCGCCGAGCCTAAGGGGTGGGGACTGCGCCTGAATCCCGACCCATCGCCGCTGCCCTCCGCTTTCTCCCATCTCTCCGCCCTGGCACCGTGGCCGAGGCGCCCGGGGGACCGATTGGCGTGTCCGCATCAAGCAAATGGATGCGGGTTTCACCGGGTCCGAGAAAACGCGAAAACAGGTTTACATTCGGCCCGTTTCCCAGGGAGGCGGTCGGGAGTGGAGGGAGGGAGAGTGGGCGGGGGGTGGGGCCTTGGTGGCCAGAGGCCTTGGTGGCCAGGCTCTCCTTGCAGATACGAGATCCGCTGCTACATTCCCCACCCTAAGCAGTACATTTGCACATACCCTACTTCCTCCCTTCCATAAATAAATACTGTCTCAGATCTTTATCTTAGCTCACTGCGGGACCAAGCTGCCTGCCTGAAAAGGGGGACAACACACCCACGCCCCCGGAAACTCCCCCCCTACCCCCAGTCCCAACCAAAGGTTTTACTGTGCTCAGAAGCCCTTCGGGCCCTTGATCACGCTGCCCAGTGGCTGGCGATTCAGCAGCCCCGGGCCTAGAGGAGAGCGCCATCAGCCACCCTGCTTTGTGTTGTTTTAGAAGTGCCAGCTGAGACCCGCTGGAGTGAGAAGTAACTATTTCCCATCTCCCATTAGGATCCTGGCACCTTGAACCTCAAACAGGCCATCAGGCTGGGACATAAATGTCAGTAACGATGGGAGTCATTTATGAGAGAGTTTTCCCGTTTTTGCAGAAACGATGGACTGATCATAGCTATATCGACAGCTAGCTTCATAGCTTCATGACTCTTAAAAAAAAAAAAAGAGCCTTGGAGATTCTCCTGTCTGGTCTCTTACCAAGAGACATTCCTTTGCTCTCCTGGGAATGTGGATCATTCTAGTGGGGGGTGGCATTCTGCACTTTTCTCTACCTGCGACTGCCCCCAAAGGACTTGCCCAATTTGAGAATAAGTTCCGGGTGATGAGGCCATTTCTCTGAGCAGAAAAGGGGCGGTTTCCATTTAGTCCATCACAGTGCTTTGGGGATTTTTAAGAAGCCAGGACAAGGAAAATGCCAACGCTGCAGAGCCTATACACTTACGCCTGAAAGTTTTTGTCAGGATAACAAAGTCAAAGAGTTCTTTTGAAAAGAATTTGAACAAAAATGGTCCATTGTGGGGTTTGAATCATCTCCAGTTCTAGCATCCTAGGTTTGGACAACGTTTCTCTTTTAGTATTTCGCTGTTTGGAATTCTTTTATCAAAAGGAAATGACGGTCCGTAATTCAAGGCACACTTTCTATTTTTTTTCCTAACTGTTCTTACATCTCCATTGCCCTAATAGCAACTTATTCTACAAATAAGAAAACAAAAAAATTAGGGAAATTTTACTTGCCACGGCAAACCAGAAAGTCAACACGGGCATTCAGCGTGGTCTGTCATGCAGGATCTGTGTTGTAAGGAAGATTCCGGATGGAGGGACAGAGAGGTTGAATCAGGAGGCCTGGCTTCCGGTTTCAGAGCTGATTCGGTCTAGCTGTGTGACGTCCGACCAATAGTGTCAGCTTTTGAGCCTCAGCCTCCTTATCTCCGAAAGAAGTGCATTGGACTCAGAGATCTCCATGTTTCTATTTGGGGATGGGGGTAGGGGAGGGAGGGGCGGGATCTGTGATTCAGCACAGCTATGCAGACGTGGCTGAGCAATCCGTCTTTTGGACTCATGTCTGCCAAGTACCGTGAAAACACCACTGGCCTTGGTTGACAATGGCTCAAGATATCTGTGACATAGTCGGTGGGTTGTACTTCACTGTGCAGGAGTGAAGCGCTCTCATCGTTAAGTGACATAAGTTCCACGCGGGGTCATGTTTCCATTTCTGCTCTGTGGCATTGAGAAGGTGGAGACATACAGGAGCATGATCGTAGCCTTCACAAATAACCCCAATAATGGTATGGCCTGGGCTCGGTCAGCGTGTCTTTGCATACAAGCCAGAAAGAAAACCTGACTGAGTTTGCTCTAATAAGTTCTAGGACTAGAAAGGACCATTCCGAATAGCCCTGTGTGTCCCAGCACCCCAGACGGGCTGAGTGAGTGGACCTCACTCACTAATGTTGATGGCGTGGGTGGATGGCTGCCGCCCCCTGGTAAGCCAGTGAGTGAAAGAATCTGACCCGAACTTTCGTTCTAGCTGTTTGCGTTGGGCCACTAGGCAGTATTGCCTCTCTTTGGAGGAGGAAAGATGTCCTGGGACAATTTATAGGAAAAATGATCTTGGTGGCTGAAACAAGTGTTGAAATCAGTGTAAATAGATATTTAAGGACAGGACTGTAAATTGTAAATAAGAGAAGATTTAGAGCTTGCAGTATAACAAGGAATGTTACATGATTCATATAAAGTTCCCAAATAAATTACTTTTTTTTGTTTTTTTTGTTTTTTTTTTTAGGCAAGGCAACCCTTGGTTGACCTCACAGATTGCAAGGACCTTGTCAGCTTACAGTCCGTTATTTTTTATTTTTTATGCCTACAGCACCTGGTCTTCCTAGGTGGTCTCCCATCCAAGTACTAACCAGGCCCGACCCTGCTTAGCTTCCGAGATCAGACGGGATCGGGCTTGTTCAGGGTGGCATGGCCGTAGCCTCTAAATAAGTTTTTAAGGATTGGTTTTACACCATCACTTCGGCAGTGTTCTGATTAGAGGATGCCACCATTATACTCCCTGTCTGGTGAACCTGCAGTGAATTTTAAAATATACTTCTTCCCCATATATTGACAGTTAGGGTCCCTTGTGTTATTGATAAGATGACACTCACTGATCAAAAAATTTTACTTTCATGTGATAAGATAGATGTCTTTGACTCAGGTTAAAGAAAGAATCTATTGTGCTTTTTGTTCTCATTCTTTTTGATTTCTTTTAAGAACAAAAATGATACATTTTGGTAGATAAAGTGCTCGTTAAAGCTTTTGGCGAACTCTGCAAAGTAGCACGCATGACATCAGCAGTTGTGGGTTTGGAATAGGAGTTTGGAGCTGGTGACACATGGGAAGGGGGAACACATTTTTATTCTGTGATTTTTTTTTTTTCCCCTCTGAAGTTTTTATTGGCCAAGAAAAGGTGTCTTAGAAAAAGTAATTAAAGCGTATCTTCTTTACTTTCTCCTAAATCTGTCAAGTTGCTATGATGGTGTTCCATTTCAGTCAAAACTGAAGTATGAATGGCATCACTTTAAAGTCTAGTACAGGAGTCTGAAATTCCAATGGCAAGTGCCTACAAAGTCTCATTTTCAGTATAATTTAAACAGGCTCTCATTTAAAAACTGCACATTTGTTTGGATCTGTAGGTTTAGGGTTTACCCATGAAAGGACTGTGGAATTAATCGGATTCGGAATTACCTGTTTTCTCCGAATAACGTTAAACGTAATAACTGTTTAAACGTCTCCTGTTTGCCAGCCTTCTCGCTGCTTTGTGCTTCCTCTACTGGATGAGAGTTTTATTAGCCCCGGTTTCGAGATGAGGAGGATGAGGCTTTAGAGAGCCCCAGTAACTCCTGGTCTTATATTGTCTTGAAACTGACACCACCATGTAATGGTGATTCAGTATGTATGAGATGCTGTAAATGCATCGCTTTAATCTTTGTGGGTGTGTGCTGTGATCTTTATTGAGGAGACTGAGTCTTCGCAGAGGTTATATGGGATCATATCAATAGGGGTTTTCTTCGTGTTGGATTTGGAATGAAGTAAGACTAGGATGCTTTTGCACTTGGCTCAGATGGTTGTAGGAGAGCGGAGATTTTACAGGAAGCTGAAATCACTGTTTTTAGATGTAGAAGTGAAAATACTTGGTTTTCCTTTTTGCCATGTCTTGGAAACGATGGGATAGAAAATCGTTCACTGTCCTGTGAGTTGACCATTAAGGATTTGGAAAGTGTTGTATTTCTGAAATTTCATCTCAATTAGAAAAGAATTGGTTTTCATTTCTTTCTTTTCTCCTCCGCGTCAAGACGAAATTGCACCGATGTGGGTGAGAATAAGCTTTAAAAATTCTCGAGGACTGGACAGTGGAAATGGCCGACCTCTTCCCTTCTAAACAGTCTTTTAGATTCACCTTAAGATGTCGGTCTTAGATTATTTTCTTCTCTTGTGGAGTACCGAAGACAGACCCCCGAGGCCGCCCGTTATGGGGGGGCCTCTCTAAGCCCTGTCTTGTGCTCCCTCTGGGTTCATCCGCTGCCTGCTGAGGCTTGAAGCTGGCAGGGCAACGCTGCTCCCTCTGAGGTGAAATGAATTTCACTTCCTTTAAAGCACAGGAGAAAAAAGTCAAGTTTTGCCAATTCGAAGGAGCTAGCTTTTTATAGAAATTGGCTTTGGCATTATTTTAGAAAGTACAGTAAATATGGTTAGTCTGATGGTTGGAGTGGACCGTGGCTCAGAATTCTTCATGTGACCATGGCTACGTCACTTTCTGTATGTATGTATGTATGTATGTATGTATGTATGTATGTATTTATTTATTTTTATTAGTATTTATTTATTTTTATTAGTATTTATTTGATGCTAAATTTACTCCCGGACCATAAGTTTTTGTTTCTTCAGTTTTTTCTGGGATATTTTTTTCCTCTGTGCACCCTTCTTTTCTGGTTTAGGGACAGTGTGCTCTTTTTCAGTTTTGGACCCCCGATACCTACCAACTCCATCGTAACGATGGAATGGCACACGTTGCTTCTGTAAAGTGACATCCTTCAGACACTTGGTGGCTTTTCAGATATGCGTATGCTTGACGGCCTGGGCAATTTCACGAGTGTTCTTAAAGCGAACACGAAGATTTGAGCCTCTTGATCTGCGTGATTTCGTGGGATTGTCTGGGTCAAGTGGATAGTGGACCATTTTCGGAGGTCGCCTCAGGTCACTTACGGGAAGAGCTACATCACTTTCCTTTAGTCTTCGATCTCTTGTTTTTGGTTTTTCTTGTTCTTGAATGAATGGCAAGATAGAATTCTCGCTGGACCCAAATGTATCTTAACAAACCTGCTTTATAAGGGAAAAGATCTAGCCAGCGTATTAATGCTAACCGCATTTCCTAATGCTGTGCTCCTAATTTAAA
>NW_011888830.1:6131047-6134609 GCF_000151845.1 Pteropus vampyrus
GAGGCGGTGATGCTGGCGCTGGGGAGCGGCTGCACATACAGATGAAGCTTCGCTCACTTGCCTGCCGCTCACCTCCTGGTGTGTGGCCTGGTTCCTAAGAGGCCATGGACTGGTACCGGTCTGTGTCCCCGGAGGTTGGGGACCCCTGCTCTATATCACTTTATCCTGAAAAGCAGCCGCCTTTGGAATCACACACACGGTCAGAGTTCTCCGTGCTGACGATCCGTGTGGGGGCAAGAGTGTGGCTCTGGGGTAACAGAGTTTGGAGTTTGGAATTTTGGCCATTGTCATTTATTGTCTTTACGACTAAGTCACATCTGCTTTCTTCCTGCCAGCGAGCTGTAACGTGCAGGTCACCCTCTTCTCCTTTCCGGCCCTCTGCTGCCGCGAACAACTGGCTCTTTGCAGCTTATCACGTTAAGTCTCTGAGAAGCCAGCCAGGCATTTAGGGCCTCACTCGCCCCTTTCCAGAAAACTTTTGAGATCTGGCTCGGGACGATGGGGAACATTCCCCTTGTCAAGCGGTGCCTCCATTCGCGTGGCTGCTGCATCACTGTCCCCACCGTACACACGTGAGTTTTAACAAGGAAGGCCAGTGAAGGCCCGAGTCCCAGCTATGTCTAAGTGGAAGTGTGACTGCGGGAGGCTTCCAGAACAGTCCCCGTGCTTTGCAGCTGAGAACAGTGTTGCTCGTGGTGGGTGAAAGGCCAAAAGCACATTCTGTAAGTGACCCTTATAGTGGAAACGCCACCCCCTGCCGGGTTGGTTACCTGTCACCTGTCCTTTACCAACCACGGTAAATTAGAGTGTTTTTATTGACTTTGCACAATGATTGGCAGTTGGACTTCACTAGAGTAAGCCTTTCTTCATGCATTTAAATGACATAATTTATAAAACTTGACTGATGCCCAATTTTGTGGGCCTATCTACAGCTTAAAGTACAGACCTGAAACACCCTTCAGATATTTTGGGAGTCCAGCCCGGGGTATGTATGTATGTATGTAATCTACAGCTTAAAGTACAGACCTGAAACACCCTTCAGATATTTTGGGAGTCCAGCCCGGGAGCCCGCGGGCCGGGCTTCCTCTCAGCTGTGGCTTCGGGATGAGCCCACCGTGTCGGCACCATCCATGGCCCGTGTCTGGTCTCCCGTGTGAGGTGACGCTTCGTCGGGCATCTCTCAGGCGTCAGTCCCGTGCGTCTGTCCGGCTTGAAGTAATCAGTTCATAGCGATGACTTCAGAAACTTCGGCGCTGTTATTAGCCGTTGTCTATGCCTCGTTTAGTTTTCTGTCTGCGTTTCCATGACCGCATGTAGAACACGGCTGGTTTACTGAAAATGACTTACATGCACAGGTGTGCGGTATGAGACTCACGGATCCCATTGACTGTGAGGTTACTTGGCTTTGTTACACACTCAGATTGGTGCTCTGGTTCATTCTTCGTGATATTTACTTGAAGGTGACGGGGAAGTTCTGTGTTTGGGGTTTGTCCAAGATGTCTGTGCTCATTCTGAAAGCCATGCTTCTTCGTGAGGCCTTGTCGCCAAGCCCTTCTGTGTCAAGGATTTCTTGTCAGTCCTGTGCCTACCGAAGGACAGAGTTTACCCCTGTGACTTGTGAGTACATTTCTTGTATAAAAAACCCCGAATCGCTACCTCGATGCACAGACAAACCTATTCGTCATGTGGTAGATTTAGTTGGATATTTCTAGACTTCGTCCTTTGTAGTAGATATGTAGTTAATAATACATAATTCGGTGGAATCTAAGGAACAAAAAGAACAGACTGATCAAAAACAGGCTCGCAAATATAGAGGACAGTCTGGTGACGGCCAGAGGGGACGGGGGTTGGGGAGCTAGGGGAATGGGGTGAAGGGTTAAAGAAATACAAATTAGTAGTTGATAGATGGTCACGGGGATGGGGAGCACGGCACAGGGAATGCAGTAATGGCTAGGTGGGGAGCCAGAAGAGGCAAAGCAATTAGCGGGATCGCTTTATAAGCTATATAAATGTGTAACCAATGTACTGTATACTTGAAATTAATAAAATAAAGTTAAAAAAATTTTGGGGGGCTTCTCTTCAAAGCAGATAAGTTTTTTGTTTTTTACTAAAATGACAGGAAATTATGTTCAATTCAGAATTCTATACTCAGCCAGAGTACCAAGGGTGACCACAAATAATCTATTTTCAAGTATGTAAGTTTTCAAAAAATAAATGGCCTTCCAAGTATCATTCTCAGAAAGCTGCAAGAGATCGTACTCCACTAAAACAAATTGTTTATTATAATATCTTAGTATCCTTTTGATGCATAAAGCATGTGCAATTTAGCCTCCTCTTATTCCTATTGATTAATTCGTGTTCTCTTTTTTTCTTGGTAGTTTTTGCTAGAGGTTTAGCTATGAATCTTTTCAAAGAACCAACTTTTGATTTCATTAATTTATTTTATTGTTATCTTTTTTCTTTCTACTGACTTTGGGATTCACGTTCTCTTCTTTTTCTAACTTCATAAAGTAGAAACTTGTTTTTTTCTTCCTCTAATATGCATTTATAGCTATAAATTTCCCTCTAGGCACTTTTTTAGCTGCATCATTCATTTTAAATATTTTCTCCCTGTGATTTCTTCTTTGACCCATGGGTTACTTAGAAGAGTGTTTCTTAATTTCCAAATAATGGGGGAGTTCCCAGATATTGTTACTGATTTCCAACTTAATCCATCGTGGTCGGAGAATATACTCTGTAAAATTTTAATCTTTTGAAATTTATTGAGACTCATTTTATGGTCCAGCATATGGTTTATCTTCGTGATTGTTTCATGAGCATTTGAAAAGAGCATATATTCTGCCATTGTTGGGTGCGGTGTCCGATCTGTGTCAATTAGATTATGTTAGTTAAGAATGTTTTTCAGAGCTTCTCTATTCTTATGCATTTCTTTTTTGTCTAGTTGATCTATCAAGAGAGTCATTGAGAATCCCCAACTACGAAAAAAAATAATACATAATTTGTAGGTAAATAGTAAATACATAAGTGTACTTCCAAGATGGGCTAGTCTGCCCTCGGATTGGGTTTTCTGTTGATCGAGGAACATGGAAGGCTCTTATTTTTCTCATGACCGTTTTGAATGACTGATTTAGCTCACCGAGTAATCCGTGCTCTTTGATTGGGAGATTAAGAGGTGACAGTTAAAGCCACGAGTTAGAAGACACAGTATGTTATCATGGGAACAGCAGACTGCCGCCAGTCCTGGCATTGACCATTATTCTCAACATATCTTATTTCCCAGTATTGAGGTATGAACCTGATTGTAAGCAAATTAGCATTTCTTATGCTGGGGCAGCGTTTTGTGTCAGATTTCAATCTATGTAGAGTGAAAACCAATGAATCTCGGTTGAAAAATGGCCAGTAAATTGCTGTCCTAATCAAGGCAAATCAGGCTCGGAGCATATAGGGGATGGCAAAATTCTATGAGCCTTCCGCCCCAAAGAATCCAATCAGTTCCTCTCACTGGGTGATGGGATCAGGCAGGGTCTGTCTGTCAGACAGGCTGAGAGCTGGCTGGTAGGAG
>NW_011888830.1:6138704-6140662 GCF_000151845.1 Pteropus vampyrus
GTCCCCCTGGTCTCCTGAGACGGGTGCTCCAGATGTGTCCCCTGTGTGGGTTGTGTGTGCCTTCCTGTTGTGGTTGAGCCTTGATTGCTGTTGGCATGTCAGTGGGTTGGACTGACCCTCGGGCTGATTGGTTGTGAGCACTGGCCGTGACCACAGTGGAGGAGACGTTGTGCAGGGGCTGACCCCGCAGAGCAGGATTCATTTTAGCAGGGCTCTGGTGCCTGCTTTGTCTGCCCTTTGTGTATATTGTCTGTGGCGTTAATTGACTGGTGCTCTGGTGTGGTTTGAAGTTGGCCACTGGATACGTTGGTTCTGGAGTCTCTCGGGAGGGGCTGTGGTGCAGGCCAAGGTCAGCCGCTGCCTCTGCCTGGCCCGGGGCCACCTGGTAGGAGCTTCAAAGTGATCTGTGGTTGGTAGCTGCTTGTGCTGGGTTTGGAGACTCCTGGGAGAGGCTAAGCTGAGAACTAGGGCTGGCTGGCACTCGTGCTGGGCTCGGGGCCACTTAGCAAGACGTGTAGGGCATGCCAAGGCCAGCTGCCATTTGTTTGGGGTTTGTGGACCTTTGAGAGATTTCAGGCAAGTCTGCCGCGTAGGCGGAGGCTGCCGTTTGTGTGGAAGAGCTGCTGAAACAGGGTCGGGCTGGGTGTGGGACTTGGGGGGACTGGCGTCTCAGGGAACCACCTGAGCGGGGAGAGCGGCGTCAGCCAGGTTGACGGAAACTTCGCTGGGTAAGGGGCAGGTTCAGCAAAGGAACAGTGGTGCCCAGCAGCACTTCTGTCTCGGAGAGAGTTGCCCCTCCAGCTTTTGCCCTGAAGCTGGACAATTCACTTCCTCCCCGTGTGCCTCTGGTGCTTTTCGAGCTGCTGTCCCTGCTCTGGAGCTTAGGGCAAGTGTTCGTGAGCGAATGAATCTGTGCTCAGGCCTTTGAAGAGGGCGCCTGGATCTCAGTAGCCTCCATCTCACTCGGATGGAGCCCCGCTGGTTTTCACAGCCAGATGCTGTGTGGACTCCTCTTCCTGGCTCTGGTGTCATGGTTTTGGGAGCCCGGTGTGGGACCGGGACTCCTCGCTCCTCAGGGGGGACCTCTGCAATCAAGATGTCCCTCCCAGTTCTTAACCACCACATAGAGTGTGGGGCTAGCTCGTTTTGTGTCTCTACCCCTCCTACCAGTCTCGATGTAGCTGTTTCTTTATCTCCCCAGTTATAGAGTTCTGTTCAGCTAATCTTCAGGTGATTCTCCATGATGGTGGTTCCATAATTTAGTTATAATTTTGAGGTGGTCATAGGAGGAGGTGAGCACAGTGTTGGGCTGCACGGCCATCTTGACCGGAAGTCGCTAGAAAGAGCTTTTTGAAATTAAATCGTAAAGCTCTGTATGAGTTAGAAGAGGAAGTTGAGGAAGTATCCTAGATGGCAGATTAAAAAAGTAAAATGGTAGGAAAAAAAGGGAACATAAAGGAAGTTAAGAAGGTGCAGCTTTTGAATGAATATTAGATTGGAACAACAGAAAAACTAGAAATGAGGAAATTAGTAATCATTAAAGAAAATATCATAGAGCCGAAGAACAGTTTTCAGTGTGGAAGGAATTTAAATCTTGAAAGAAGTCACTCCAGGCCCCCAAGCCGCAAGTAGATTGTTATTTGACACATCGCTGTGACATTTCAGAGTGTCAGATCTGGTCATGGTATCAGGCTTCTCAACAATTAGAGCCAGAAGACAGTGCCAGGAAACCCTCAACACTCTCATAGAGGATGTTTTTCCAACTTAGAATTATTTTTACCTACCTAAACTATTGGTTAAAATGTGTGAGTTAAAGACATTTCCAACCGTACAAGGCCTCACGCGTTTTGCACCTAAGTCTTTTCTTAGGAACCTGTTGGAGAATGTGCTCCATCAAAAGGAGGGAGAAATCCAAGACCCAGGAAAGCACGGGACGTGGAAAAGGGGAGACCTTACAA
>NW_011888830.1:6140712-6141012 GCF_000151845.1 Pteropus vampyrus
CTTCCGCCCCAAAGAATCCAATCAGTTCCTCTCACTGGGTGATGGGATCAGGCAGGGTCTGTCTGTCAGACAGGCTGAGAGCTGGCTGGTAGGAGTAGGGAGGAGATGGTTGGGCTCAGGCAGACGTTATTAGCAGAGTGATCTGGCCGACAAGAGGAACAGAAATAGAAGGAAGCTCTCCTTGATAATAGCGCTGGGCACCGCGCACTGCTTTTTCATATGCAAAGCCATTTACAAATATGGTTCTTGCAGATACCTTTGCATGTTGCTTCTTAGGAAGATGCAAGCAATGATTTTTCA
>NW_011888830.1:6141062-6141507 GCF_000151845.1 Pteropus vampyrus
TCTTAGGAACCTGTTGGAGAATGTGCTCCATCAAAAGGAGGGAGAAATCCAAGACCCAGGAAAGCACGGGACGTGGAAAAGGGGAGACCTTACAAAGGAGGAGGGGAAAGTGAGTTGTCAGGACGGCACCTGCACGCTGGGCACAGGAGGACGTGAGCCCAGACGGGAGCGGGGCAGAGGGCCCTGGGAGAAGCCGCCTCCAGATGCCATTAGCAGAATGCCTGCGTGTCTCAGTTTACCTGGAGGAGGTCTAGACAGTTGATGGAAAAGTGGGATTTGAATAGGTGGTAAGTATGTAGAAAACCAAGGATGTGGAAGAAACGGGTCATCACTAACAACACGGGAAAGTCACATGAGAAAGGGAAAGCAGTCACAGTCGGCTGCAGGAGCTGGCTTTACAGGGCCCTGTCGGTGTGGTCGGTGTGGTCGGTGTGGTCGGTGTGGT
>NW_011888830.1:6142212-6142889 GCF_000151845.1 Pteropus vampyrus
TCTTAGGAACCTGTTGGAGAATGTGCTCCATCAAAAGGAGGGAGAAATCCAAGACCCAGGAAAGCACGGGACGTGGAAAAGGGGAGACCTTACAAGGGAGGAGGGAAAGTGAGTTGTCAGGACGGCACCTGCACGCTGGGCACAGGAGGACGTGAGCCCAGACGGGAGCGGGGCAGAGGGCCCTGGTAGAAGCCGCCTCCAGATGCCATTAGCAGAATGCCTGCGTGTCTCAGTTTACCTGGAGGAGGTCTAGACAGTTGATGGAAAAGCGGGATTTGAATAGGTGATAAGTGTGTAGAAAACCAAGGATGTGGAAGAAACGGGTCATCACTAACAGCAGGGGAAAGTCACATGAGAAAGGGAAAGCAGTCACAGTCGGCTGCAGGAGCCGGCTTTACAGGGCCCTGTCGGTGTGGTCGGTGTGGTCGGTGTGGTCGGTGTGGTCGCTGGTATCTATCAGGAGGGTAAGGCTGTGAGGGGCAGGGCGGGGGAGGTGGGGAGAGGGGGTGCACTAGCAGGGCATTCATTACCTGATAACTATGATAACTGAGAAAGGAAGATGTCGTTCCGAGACACGGAGGCGAATGGCGAAACAATCAGCCGAAAGAGCTGATAGTGATTGCCCGGGGGAGTAGGAAATGGGGTGGGAGGAGAAGGGCAAGGGATCCCTGTTTTTT
>NW_011888830.1:6142939-6144440 GCF_000151845.1 Pteropus vampyrus
TCTTAGTTTATATGAAGTGTCGTGTGCTCATTTTGGAATGTCTGGAGTGTGAAATGAGGAGGTTTCTTCTGTGATTTTAGACGGCCTGGGCTTCCAGGGGCAGCTAGAGCCCATCTGGAGTTTCATAAGCTTTTAGTTTAGACCTTAACATTTTATTTTCTGTCGGAGGATATTTCCTTTTCTGAGTCATGTTAAAAAAACAAAAACAAAAACAAAAAAACCATTTCAGAGTAACAAGCTCGAACTTATGAGTATGTCGTTAGTTATTAAAATTGCAGATTTCTTGAACTCCTTTAAGGCAGATCAGTTGGAAGGGCCTGGAAAATTGGGTAATTTTAAAATAAATGCAACATTTCTTTTTTATCGCCATTATTAGACTAAGGCTTAGGAGGGCGAGCCCCTCTGAATAGTAAGCTTTTGGGAGCCTACCTTCTCCCGGAGGGGAGGCAGGAGTGGGCGGCAGAGCTAAGGCAGCTTCGTCACCGCAGTGTAAAGTTTTGCCGTCTCTCCCGAGTTTGGATAATTTCAGTTTTGAACTCTGGTTGCTCAATGACAGTTTAATGTTTATCACGACGAATAAAACAGAATCAAGATGAAAAAGTGGCATATTGGCACTGGCTTAAGGAGGGAAGAGAATTTATTGACTCATAACTGGCAATCTGAAGTCGGAGCTGGACACACGTGCGCGCGCGCGTGCGTGTGTGGGGAGCGTGTGTGACATCTTTATTGCTTTGGATTTAAGAGGGAGATCTTCTCTTTTAGTCACACTTGGCTAATCTCAGGAAAGAAACTGAGTGTGTCTGCTTAGGATGCTCAGTTCTAAACCAATGACAGTCGGCAGACACCCCCAGCCCTTATATGTCGGAATATGAGAGCGTCCTTTTGTGTGTAATTTGAGAAAACACAGACGCTCACATTGGGGTTTCCTCTCGGGGTGACCCAGTCTCCGTACAGCGATCTCCAAGGTCAGCAGCCCCCACCTCTGTGCCCAGCAACGCCAGTCAACCTTTTAACACCCCCACTTTTAAATGTAAGAAACCCCAAAGTATTGCCAGACTTCCGAAGAAGGCAGCTCCTACAGAAAGTAGAGACCAAAACTATAAAGAGAGAAAAATAACTTTTCTTTTGATGGGGAGAAGGAAAATCTTAAAAAAAAAAAAAAATCAGTAGTTTCCAGGATATAATAGAAGGTTTTGCATTCATGGAATAAAAATAGGATAGGACGGAAAAGGGAATATTCTGAGAATTAGAGCTTTAAAAACAAGAAATTAAAAAAAAATTTAATTACAGTTGACATACAATATCATATTAGTTTCAGGTGTGCAGCGTGGTGGTTACACGGTTATATAATGTATGAATCGATCCCCCAATAAGTCCCGTCCCCACCTGGCACCATACGTAGGTTTACAGTATCGTGGACTGTATTCCCCGTGCTGTACTCCACACCCCCGTGACTATTTTGTAACTGCCACTTTGTGCTTCTTCATCTCTTCCCCTTGTA
>NW_011888830.1:6148332-6150051 GCF_000151845.1 Pteropus vampyrus
GGGGCCTCTACAAGCCTTATGGAATATTTGGCTTTTAAAATTGTATGCAGACATAACATATAAAAAAACTCACCTGCTAGTCTGTCATCTCGATAAAGCTAGGGACGTTTCACCTGCTAGGAATGAGAGGCGTAATTCCTGGAGGCTACATACTCCATTTTCGTCTTGATATCTGAGAACACCGAGGCCTGGAAAAACTAGTTCGTACAGATACTCAGGTCTATTAAGAGGATGGCTCCACCAGAAAGAACCAACGTGATTCATTCTTGGTACTGTAATTCTTACTGAACTTGTACGGGGAGCAAGCTGGCCGAACTTTAGACGCATGGCATAGCAGAATTCGACTTCGTAAAATAATGGAGCTGAGTTTACCGTAAGGAAAGCCAGGACACAAAACTACGTAACGCACATTATTTAATGCAAAACTGTTTCTCGAAAAACCTACCTTCCTTTCTCCGCATTTAAACGACTTTGCAGGAATGTCGTGTTCTCTGGCGTACCTGTGGCCGTGATGAGTTCAGTAGTTACGATCTAAGCATCTTCCGATAAAGAGCAACTCATCTTCTCAGGCGCCCCAGACGAGAAATCTCTCTTTCATAAAGCCGTGGTTCTCGGAGTGCAGGAGCATCGCCTACCTCTGGGAGCATCACTCCAGATCTACCGAAGCGAACTGCGGGGGGTGGGGTGGGGGGGCCCAATGGGCTGAGTTTTGACAGATCCTCCAGATGATTCTGTTGCGCCTTAGAGCGTGAGAACTGCAGAAATCATTGACATTATCGGCGATGTTGACCCTCTCACTCTTCAGGGGTTAGGCTCAGTCTGGACGCCCCCCAGCGAAGGGGACCTCTTTCTTTTACCTATGGGCCTCATTCCCCAGGTGTAGGAGCCTTGGTCAGCATTAATGTGACGTGTGTGTGTGAGAAAGAAACCAAAGACAGCATTGGGCATTCCTGATACATATATATAGACTTTTGGATATGAACTTAGAGCAAAAGATAGTTTTTTCCATAACAACTGCGTTCTACAGTAACCATCTAAGCCTCATAATTACAAGCTTATTGAAAAGGAGCGCGGCCCTTCCAGGCGTGTTTGTGGGGATTTGGGGTTGGCTGTGTATCAGGGCCCCCAAGCTGGCGTGGTGTAAATTAGACAGGAACTCGTTTCTCTCGGAGGTGGTGTGGAGCCGACCGCAGAACCAACTCCCTTCTCTTTCGTTTCTCTATTTGTGGGGTTTTCATCTGCGTGATGCCAGGTGACTCTGGGGGCGAACGCAAAGGCCTGTCCCTTCCCACCGGCCAGAGTGTAGTGGCACCACCCCGTCTTACTATAAGGACGGCGGAGCAGTGTTGACTTTGGCGAACCAGTCACCCCTCACCGTAGACAAGGAGGAAACTGGTCGGGGTGGATGAGGGGCGTTTGACAGTCTCTGATGTGTGCACTTTCAGACATATTATTCTCTAGAACGCCTCGGAGGGTTCCCAAGCCTTACAAAAGCACTGCCATCCCTTATCAGCCTACTTTAGATGACCCCAGCTTTGACGACTGCTGATCTAAGGGGCGTACGTGAACAGTGCTCATCTCCTATGTCACCGACTCTTCATAGGGTTAAAGTTCTGTGTCCTGAAGCCTGGCCTTGTACGTGTACGAATTTCATACGTGATAAAGTCAGGATGTAGACCCTGTGGCATGGGCCCGGATCACTAACCGCGGGACAGGGGT
>NW_011888830.1:6150101-6151925 GCF_000151845.1 Pteropus vampyrus
TCTTCTTTTTTCTTCTTCTTAAAGAGGTCCCTTTAACATTTCTTGTAATACTAGTTTAATGGCGATGAACTCCTTTAGCTTTTTCTTGTCTGGGAAGCTCTTTATCTGTCCTTTGATTCTAAATGATAGCCTGGCTGGGTAGAGTAATCTTGGTCGCAGGTTCTTGCTTTTCATCACTTTGAATATTTTGTGCCAGTCTCTTCTGGCCTGCAGAGTTTCTTTTGAGAAATCAGCTGCCAGTCTCATGGGAGCTCCCTTGTAGGTAACTAACTGCTTTTCTCTTGTTGCTTTTAAGATTCTCTCTTTGTCTTTCACCTTTGGCATTTTCATTATGATGTGTCCTGGTGTGGGCCTCTTTGGGGTCATCTTGTTTGGGACTCTCTAAGCTTCCTGGGCTTGTATGTCCATTTCCTTTGCCAGGTCAGGGAAGTTTTCGGTCATCGATTTCTTTGGTTTTTAATCCCTTGCTGGCTCGCTCCTTTGGATATCCCTCTCATTTTTTAAAATTCTTTTTTCTTGTCTCTGTTCTGATTGGGTGTTTTCCTCTACCTTGTTTTCCAAATCACCGATTTGGTTCTCGCTTCATCTAATCCAACGCTGATTTCGTCTCATGTGTTCTTCATTTCAGTTATCGTATTCTTCATTTCTGACTGGTTCTTTTTTAGGGTTTCTATCTCCTCTTTAATGCTGATTATCTCTTTGTCGAAGTTCGCACTGAGTTTATCTAGCCTTAAGTTCTTTGAGCATCTTTATAACCAGTGTTCTGGATGTTTCACCTGGTACATCGCTCGTCTCCATTCTGTTGAGCTCTTTTTCTTGAGCTTTGTTCTGTTCTTTCATGTGGGACATGTTTCTTTGTCTCCCCATTTTGGCCGCCTCTCTTTGTTTCTATTTATGTATTAGTTAGATCTTGGCAGGATGTCCTTATGTAGTTGGTGTCCTGTGGGGCCCAGTGATTCAGTCCCCCTGGTCTCCTGAGACGGGTGCTCCAGATGTGTCCCCTGTGTGGGTTGTGTGTGCCTTCCTGTTGTGGTTGAGCCTTGATTGCTGTTGGCATGTCAGTGGGTTGGACTGACCCTCGGGCTGATTGGTTGTGAGCACTGGCCGTGACCACAGTGGAGGAGACGTTGTGCAGGGGCTGACCCCGCAGAGCAGGATTCATTTTAGCAGGGCTCTGGTGCCTGCTTTGTCTGCCCTTTGTGTATATTGTCTGTGGCGTTAATTGACTGGTGCTCTGGTGTGGTTTGAAGTTGGCCACTGGATACGTTGGTTCTGGAGTCTCTCGGGAGGGGCTGTGGTGCAGGCCAAGGTCAGCCGCTGCCTCTGCCTGGCCCGGGGCCACCTGGTAGGAGCTTCAAAGTGATCTGTGGTTGGTAGCTGCTTGTGCTGGGTTTGGAGACTCCTGGGAGAGGCTAAGCTGAGAACTAGGGCTGGCTGGCACTCGTGCTGGGCTCGGGGCCACTTAGCAAGACGTGTAGGGCATGCCAAGGCCAGCTGCCATTTGTTTGGGGTTTGTGGACCTTTGAGAGATTTCAGGCAAGTCTGCCGCGTAGGCGGAGGCTGCCGTTTGTGTGGAAGAGCTGCTGAAACAGCGTCGGGCTGGGTGTGGGACTTGGGGGGACTGGCGTCTCAGGGAACCACCTGAGTGGGGAGAGCGGCGTCAGCCAGGTTGACGGAAACTTCGCTGGGTAAGGGGCAGGTTCAGCAAAGGAACAGTGGTGCCCAGCAGCACTTCTGTCTCGGAGAGAGTTGCCCCTCCAGCTTTTGCCCTGAAGCTGGACAATTCACTTCCTCCCCGTGTGCCTCTGGTGCTTTTCGAGCTGC
>NW_011888830.1:6151975-6156432 GCF_000151845.1 Pteropus vampyrus
CAGAGTTAAGATGTGGGAAGCATGTGAATAGAGGTGTCACGCAAGGCTTGCGTATTGCGATGGTAGGGTGCCATTTTTCGAATACCAAATTGAAAAAGATGAAAAAAACATTTATGGCCGGGGAGGAGATTGGGTTCAGGTGGAGTCTGCCACCCACTGCCAGTCACAGTGCGAATGAAGACGGCAGGCAGACGGCATTTTCCATGTATGTATCGTGAGGCTTAAGCAAGTTCCTACATTTGGCCCCAAACTCTTAAATTTCTGGGGTTCCCCACAGAGTAAATATCTGAGATGTAATAGGATTTATGGCTGAGGCTGATCACCACAGCACTGTTTATGACGGGGGGAAAAATAAAAACAACAACAAAAAAACAACTTAATGGTCAGCGGTAAGGGAATGGTAAATACATTACCTTGTTTGTATTATAATAAAAATTACGCAACCATTTCAAGTCCTGTTTTTAAAGAATTTTAATGACACAGGACAATGCTTTCTACGTAATGTTAAATGAAAAATGAGTTAAAATTCTAAATTCTGCATGAACTCAAAAAAACAAAAAACCCCACAGAGATGCCATCAGGAAGAGGTACTATACACATAAAAGTGATTGTCCCTGGGTGTTAGAATCCCTAGTGATTTAAATTCGTTCCTTTATGATTTTATTCTTTAAGAGTTCTGCAGAGAGTGTGTACCTTTTATGGACAAGAAAAAAGTAAACATTGTTGAAAAAGTGAAAGTGTGAGGTGTCATTTGCCAAAATAAATTTTGCGGCCACCTTGGACAATGCCTTGTCACCTGTCCTTACACTGAATAATGTGAGGTTTAACTCTGCCACACATTCGGGTGGCTTTCTTTTTGCTATTTATTTTGTTACCCTCGAGTTCTACTTAAAATGATTGATTTGGTGCATTTAAATTGATGTCTTACTTTACAGTCCCTGGTTACTTTTTTTACAGTGTCTGGTTAGAGAAAAATGGAGAGAATCAAACCACTGAGGAGTCATAAAAATTTTAGCAAACTTTTTCCCCTCTAATAGTGTCAGATAAACCATTGATAGTTGACATTAAAACCATTCATGGAGTTTTTTTTTTTTTTTTTCTTTACAGAAAAATACTTTGTCCGCTTACGTTTTTGAGGTGGAATGATTTTGTTTGAATTTATAGATGAAAGAAAACAGGAAATAATCTCAAAATGATGCACGTGATTTAACTTCATCGCTTGCTTCTCCTCTGAAATAGTATTCAAACAAAAAGGCGGTGGATTCAGTGAAAACCTTCTATGTGAGGAAGTTTGCTAGGAATGGTTTGTGGAATATTTTGGGGAAGTCTCTTTTTGAAGTTTGTAAGGTTTAAAAATTCCCGCGTTCTCTCTCTTTTTAAAAGTAGCCTGCTATTATTAAGTTACACCTTTTAAGAGAGCCGAGGATCGATGGTTCCTTGACACGCTCCGTATTCAGGCATAGCGCACTGTGGCTGACCTATATGACAGCCCAGCCACGCTGTCCAACACGGCAGCCGCTAGCCACGTCCGGCTTTTAAATTAAAATTAGTTAAAATCGAGACCCTCATTCACGCTAGCTGCATTGCAAGGGCTCATTTTGTGGCTGGTGGTTACCAAATTGGACCACGCAGGTACAGGAAGTTCTATCGGCCCTTGCCGGTCTAGAGATGATAATTCAGAGTAGATAATAAGCCCTCAACGATTTCTGATTAGTTTTAGACTATCTAATGAGTGTTCCTCTTGACCCATTTCCTCCCTCGCAAGGCTTTGTCCGGCCTACGCCAAAATAGTTGTCTTCGAATGCTCCCAAATGATAGGGGGCGGGTCATCCGAATGCAGAAGATATGCCATTAATACGGAAAAGCCCTGGTGGCCTCATCGAACTTCGGATCTGAAAAGGGCCACTGACGGCCTCTCATCAGGCCTTCTCGTTTAATCGATGAGCGGTGTGAGGGACAGAGAGGTTAAGTAAGTTTCTTCAGTCGCACAGCTCGCAGCCCTGTTATTCCTCACCGTCCGAGGCTGCTGCTCTTGTCATGGGCCGAGGCCCCTGTGGGAAGTTCCGGGGCTGTCATTCCTTTGTTCACCAGCTCGAGGGAGGAGAGAAGCCGATCATAGCAGAATTAACTTTGCGCAAGAATCGCACAGATCACCAGTGCACTGCACCAAACAAGAGGCGACACTTTAAAAAGCCAGACTTCGAGCCTCCTTTTCGTGCCCTTGGCGAAAAATGCCGCTTTCACGAATAGACGCTTTTACCCTCAATCTTGCGCAATTACATATATTTTAAGAATCAAAAGGAAATCAGCTTCCTTTTAAAAACAGCCCTTTGGGGAGGGTTAGGGTGTTGTAGTTCGGAAAAGGATTTGCTTTTTAAAATCCCGTTTTTATTTGGCAAAGCTTATGGATCACTGGTCTCCGGTAGGATTTGCCTCCCCTCCTCGCTTGGTCCCAAACGCTCTGTCGTTCTCATAGCTAATACATTTCCCCCAGGATTATTAGGGCGCATCTTGTTGATATCGGGGGGTTCCTGGGTCGTTTCCTCCGTGTTCTGTGGGTTCCACTTCCAAGTACGCCATGACCTCGCTTCCTTCCTTTCTCCTCTCCCGTCTTAGCTCCGGCCCCCGTCTCACGTTGTTTTCAGTCTGTGTCCGATCGCTCTTGCCCTTGTCTGTCCCCGTGTGGCAGAGTAATTTTTCTAGAACCAAGCCCAGCATCGCGCGTCCTGCGGCGTCTGCCCCGTGTGCAGAGGGCGGGTGCAGGGCGGGTGCAGGCCGGGTGCAGGTCGGGTGCAGGTCGCGTGCAGGTCGGGTGCAGGTTGCGTGCAGGGCGGGTGCAGGGCGGGTGCTGGTGGCTGCATTCCCTCCTCCTCTGGGGTCGATCTCGAGTCTGCGCGAACGCCACCTTCTCAGGCGTCACCTGGCCGTCATGTGGATGGTCGTCACCCGTCCGCCTCGCTCCGGCATCTTCCCTCCGTCTCTGGTTTTCCCTGCAGCTGTCCCCACCGAGTTCTAACGCACCGTATGATTTACCGGCGCTTCGGTTCATCGGTGCTCGCTGCAGGTAGGATGTCAGCCGCCAGGTGGTCTGCGGTGTTTTGTTGGCTCCGAGCGTCTCTTTCCTTCAGCTGCGTGTCTCTGCGTGGCACTTGCCGAAGTGCCCCGTAGAGAGCTGTGCGGAAGGCAGAATTTTCCAGGACGTGCCGCTCTCTTCCCCTTTTCTTGGCCCAGGCCGTCCTGTAGCCCTGGGGTCTGCGGCTGTGGTACCCCTGCCTCGGCGATGCAGCGCACTGTGAACTCGCAGCCACGCGTCCTGTCGCTGTGGGCGGGCTGCGGGGTTTACCTCTGCGACAGTGCAGGGCTCCCTCTGAGCATGGTCCAGGGGACACTCGTCAGTTGTTGGGTGTTCAGCTGGTGGCCACACTTGCTCACTGACCAGTGGTTTCTCTCTGATGGCATCAGCGATCGCTCTTTCGATACCAGTGGTGGTAGAGGTAAACGGGGGAGTGCTGCCCCCCACTGAGGACTTGGGGTGCAGGACCGAGGGCGTGCGAGGTCCCCGGGCGGCCTCACCCTCTGCCATGTGCAGCCCCCTGGGGGGGATGGCCCGGGATGCACGCCGTCTAAACACGTGCACGTCCAGGCCGCGGTGGGGACGGTGAAGGAACCTGCCCAGGAGAAGGCGGCCCTGCCGTTGTCACACGGCCGCCGTGGCATCGCTGTCCGTGCGGTGACACCCCCGGCCTCCAGACCCACCGCCCGTGCCTTCACGCGGGGTCAGGACCCAGCTGCCCATCGAACGGCTTTCTTTAGTTGGTGGTATTTCCGGCGACACGTCCAGAAACTAAGCTCACCAAATGGTTCACTAGTGATAAGAGGGAACTTCGTTATTTTTCGGATTATTAAAAAAAAAAAAAAACACAATTTCTATTTAGGCTTGAGTCATTCCTTTAATTCTGGCAAAACCTCAAGATGTTTTTCAGGAAAGTAAACAGAAGAGCACCATACCTGTGTGCGTGTGCATGTGTGTGTGCGTGTGTGCGTGTGTGTGTGCGTGCGTGCGCGCGCACGCGTGTGGAGGGCATGGGATTCTTAAGATAATCGACCAGCGTGTGTGTGACAAACCATTTATGTGGCTGGTGACGTGCTTTTCCTTCACCGCTGTCCTTTTTGCTATTTAAACTTTGTCACATGTGAAGTGAAAGCGAACGTTGAATGAATGAAAGATGAGGAACGCCCCCCCCACCCCCCCACGGCTGTGTCTGACGCCCAGAGCTGCGGCCGGGCATTTCAGAGGCTGTGACGGACATGAACGAGACCGTAGGGTTCTGTCAGCACCGACCGTGATGTTACCTGTTTGAGCATCAGTGTGGAAGAGCCGTGCCTTCTGGGAAACGTCCAATTGGTCAGAAAGCACATTATTTGCAAACGCTGATACTTTAGCTGGTTTTGGTGAC
>NW_011888830.1:6158062-6162486 GCF_000151845.1 Pteropus vampyrus
ATGCGTGGTCCAGTCTTTCCCCCTTTCAGAAACCCAAAACAAATCAACCGAACCGATCTTCGATTGGATTTTGATATCTAACCAATGAACTTATAAATGCATCTTTTTCTAAATCCTTTTCACGCCGAAGAGCTTATTTTTAAAAGACGTATTTTAAGGATTGCGTTATTAGGTGACGGCCAATTAAATCAGGATAATTTAGCTCAGAGGCATAAACGCGTGCTCTGGTGAATTCACACACACGAAAAATGTGGGTCATTAATCCAGTGGGAGATTGGACCATACATAGTCTAAGGAAAGTGTGGAATTTCTTTTCACGTTTTGATGAGACCTGTCAGTGACGGTGACAGATTGCTCGATGTCACTGAAATTTATTAGATTGCGTTTCTCAAATTATGTCTTTACCTGGGAAAAATCTGGAAACCCCTGAAATGACTGCCTGAAAGATATTAGTGTCTGTTTCAAAATCGGCTCATTTTCCCCTCAAGTAGGCGTGAGAAAATTTCTGAAAGCAGAGCTGAATCGTTGTCTCCCAGTGGAAATGTGGAAATTCTTCGTCTGAGACAGCATAGTCCCACAGACTGGGAGATTCACCCTAATGATTCTACTTTTATTTAAGTACGAATACGCCCATAAAAAAAGTCCTCCTTCCGTCGGCTGAGGGAGGTTATGTCTGTCACTTCTAGAGTGCCTGACCTTGCCCCGTGTTTTTGTTGTGTGCACGTCTGACGTCTGTGACTGCATTTTCAGTGGTATGTTTTCGAAACGGTTTAAAAGCCAACTAACTGCGTGCTCACTTCTTATTGTCAGGCAGCTGCAGCAATCTCTCTAGCCGAAGTGGATTCTGAGACTCATTAATAACCGGAAGATTTTTTTATTTTATTATTTGCACCGAACCTCCTTGCGGGGGACCCCGTGCAGGGGGAAGCGTGAGCACCAGCATCCGCTGTCACTGGCTGGGCCGTGCCATGCCAAGGGCCCATCGCGTGCCCACTTCTTGGTTGGGTCTTTGCTCCCAGGTGGTGGGACGCCCGGGTCACCCACGGTCCTTGATAGAGCTGGTAGTTCCAAATAGCTCTAAATTATCTTAACATTGTTCGGGTATTGGCCATGACCCCTCTCTCTCTCTCTCTCTCTCTCTTTCTCTGGCTAATCTGTCCTTTCTCCTTGGAATTTCCATGTACACTCGTGTGGTGGGGAGACTTTTAGATGGCGCCACAAAAACAGACTTCCGAAGAGGAAACCGGTTTGAGGCAGGATCTGTGGCGAGCCGAGGCGGCTTCTAGAAACTCACGCCCACTTTTGAACACTTGGTTAGGAACGTGCCCGCGTGTGAGCCTCCGGGCGCTTCTTTCCTGCCCCGCCTAGGTCCCTTCTAACCGGTTAATACATCAGACGTCTTCCGTCTGGCATCGGTCTGGCGGGTGTCCGGTTCTGGCACCGACGGGGACGTGCTTAGGGCCGGATGGTGTCTCGGGGCCGAGGCTCTTTCCGCGAAGCTTCTCGGATGCGAGGTCCATGTTGGGTGGGTGGGAGAAGGCGGACCAGCATTCTGCAGCTGGCTGGAAATCCACTCCCAGGCGAGGGGCGGCGACTGCTTGGTCCTACGTCCATGACAGGCGCTCTCCAGTACGTGACAAGTGTCATGTCCTTTCGTCATTCCCAGTGAGACAGCAGGTGAGGACTGGCTGGCACCGTCACTCGACTCCGTGTTGGAGCTGGGGTTTCAGCTCGGGCACCCCGAGGCTCGGAACCTCGAGCTGAAGCACCTCCCAGGGTCTGCCCTCCGTTCAGGGGCGAGTCACCCGGGTACTTACGTGTGCGCACACACCCCCAATACACACCCCCCGCACACGCACACACGGGGCTCAGCCACGGCTCATTCTTTCTTGCCCTCTCCTCCACTTGTCCCCTGTCCCCTGTCCCCATGGGTTCCGTGACACGTGACTGCATCTCCCTGACTGGTGAATACATGTAAGTGCCCTCAGCTCTTCTCGGACCAAATCTCGGGGTCCAAGGGTGGACGTCTAGCCCGTTGGCTCCTGGTGTTTTGATCCCGTGTCCTCGGTTCCGCCCACCCCCGAGCTGCCGTGACCTTCGCACTGACGATCTGTCCCTCTAAATGAAAACTTAGGGGGACAAGTAAAACAAGGACCCCGAGCCTCATGAACAGTGTTCTCATTTTTGGTTTCTCCTCTTTTCCGAAGGAAAGTTCAGCTAATAGTGGGGGCTGAGAACCGACACCCACGTCCCATGGGTGACATGAGACCGTGTAACACGACTCCTGGGGGCACGGAGTACGGGCAGACAGACAGCAGGCCTCCCCTCGGACAGAGCGGACAGAGACACCGGGAGGGACGTGGGCCGGAACTGGACGTCTGGAGCTCGGGGCTCCCCGGTGGCCGTGACACAAGCAAGCCCAACACCGTGCCGACACGGTGATCAATGGGTCCTGGACAGCATTTTTCCAGACCGGCTAAATGGAACGTCCTGATGAGGTCTGCAGATAACGTGCTGGTGCACATAGGGGTTGGACAAGCCTGAGTAAAGAGAATTTTCCTGGAAATGCGGGCGTGATTTCTAGGCATTTATTTTTGGTGTTATGTTATATCGGCCAGAGTCCACGGCCTCCTCCGTTCGTGAAGGGAAGGGCTCAATGTTCGCATCAGAAAAATTTACCTCTTGCTCTTTGTGCCGGAGTCTAGTTCCGTGTGACCCCATTGTTCCCTCTCTCTCTGTTAGACTTTTTTGGGGAACAGTCATTGTCCATTTTCTGCTCACTTTCTTTTCTTCTGGAAAGTCCCTCTGGCCTCCTGGATAGGTGGGACAGCCATGAGGACCTCCGTTCAGGTGACTGTCCCCTCCTCCCTGGTTCAGCCCTGCGGCTGTGAACTCAGACCTCAGATAGGCGTCAGGCAGTTTTTGCTGACTCCTTAGAATGGGGGGTCTGTTTAAGGCGCTCACAATGCACCCATTTTCTAAACCGTGCGATAGTGCCAGTGGACTTCCAGCCGAGCACAGCAAAGACGTAACGTCTTCTTCCTCATCGAAATAAAACAGCTAGCACAAAATAAAAGATCTTAGCGCTATAAGATTTCATTCATTCTGAACCTGCCAGTAATTGGGTAGTGCTTATGGGCCTTGACATTTCGCCTTGCAAAGTTACCCTTATTTCAGATCGTAAAATTGTACAAGCCAGGGTCTGATTACTTAAGAAAAGGTGTCTGTTCGTTCCATTTTTCACTGTAAAGTTGCTCGCATCCGGCTTTTGGTAAAGCATTCTTTTTCTATTTATTAGGAACTATTCCAGTCACATAAATAGCTTTTTGTTTTCCCAAACCGATGGCCACTAATGAACGTGCCCGTTTCCTTTTAAACTGTGAAATTTTCTTAGTCGCTTTTCATAGTCTGTTTTCATTACATCATGAGGCAGTGCCTCCGACTGGTTCATTTGCAGAGGCGGCAGGTTGTCGGAGCTTCGTTGATAAAATGTTTATGGGTTTAAGAGGTTTATGAATCAGCAGTAAATATTTGCTCTGGGTTTATGAGACCTCCACTCGTAAACATCGCGTGTGTTTATCTATCGCGCATTGAGATGTCTTTAGAGCATCAGCCGCTTTGGAGAATCGGGGTGCACGCAGTGGAGGAAGTCTTTATGATAAATTACAGACTCGAAAAGGCTGGATCGTGAGACGCCCCACGTTCCGTATGGGGTCTCATTGCTAAAACTGCACACTTGAAGTTACCAGCGCCGGGCACAAAGGTTTTTGAAATATTTTTAATCCCATTCAAGGTCTGACTTTTGGGGTGCTTATTGAATAACTCTCTTAGACCACAGAGGGTGACGGTTCTCCTGAGCTCCGTTCTCAGGGACACACTTGGGCATCGCGAAGGCGCCTTTCGCTCTCGTGAGTCACTTGTGCGTGAGCGAGTGGATACACACGTGAGCACGGAAGCATCTCCTGCCTATCGTCCTGGGAGCGGAGACTGGAAACGTAGCTCGTGATGAATTCAAGCTTGGCGGGGACTGCATTTCTGGTGAGATGCTAAGCGCCTGGCTGAGAATCTTATGGAGACGGAAGAGCTGCGATGAACGGTCTCCGGCGGAAGGTGAGAAGTCAGGCCCTGCTCCCCGTCTCCCCGCGGCTTCGGAGACAGAGACTCGTGGGATCATTTCCGGTCACAGTGATGCGAGCCGTCAAGACCTTCCAGTCGGAGCCGCAGCAGGAGCTGAAAGTGGCCGTCACCTGCTGCCCTGTGTCTTCTTGTCCAGATGCTCTAAGGCTGATCGATTCCGAGAGACAGAGAAGCCGGCCTTGGAGTGTCCAGGTGGAGGGGCGATGGTGCTGAGTGGAGCTGTCGGAAGCGTGATGCAGGCAGAGGGACACGGAACAGTGTCCCGTGAGAGTTCCAGCCTCGATGTC
>NW_011888830.1:6163761-6165640 GCF_000151845.1 Pteropus vampyrus
GATGGTGCTGAGTGGAGCTGTCGGAAGCGTGATGCAGGCAGAGGGACACGGAACAGTGTCCCGTGAGAGTTCCAGCCTCGATGTCCGAGAACCCGTGTCGGACTCCTGCCTCCGTGGCTGGACAGTGGTGTGAAGGCAGGGACTCTAGCCGTTAGGGGCTCCCATCATCTCTTCTGTGAAACGGGGTGGCGGTATCCATCTGCCAGAGTCCCTGGACGGAGTAACGAGGTGACACATGTGCAGCAGTCAGCAGAGAGCTGACACCCCAATGTGACATGGCTCTCATGACCTTGCCTGATGGCATGTGGTCACTTTGTAGGGCCATAAGGGCCTGACCAGGCTACAGCTGGCAGGGCCTGCAGGAGGCATGGGTTGAGCTGAGGCTGGACAGGTAGGGTGCAAGGGACGAGCGACAAGTTAGCTACCAACAGGTACTGTCCCAAGTCACCTTGACAAGTGAATAGTTCGGCTGCGATGCCTCTGGCTAGTGGCTCAGAAAGCAAGCTCGATAATTGATGTCCGGGGCTGTTGGTGGGAAGAGAATTGTGGGTGGAGCTGTCGGGTGACCCTAGATGTGTTTTCCAGAACGTGACTGCTTTCTCTCGGGGGATGCCTTACTGCATCTCGGTGGCTGGAGACCGCCTGACATCCTGAGCTGGTGGCTGCAGGACCGTGGCTTTTTTTCAGGGAGCACGTTTCTGTTGGAAGGGCGTAAGTCCTCGGGTGAAACAGAACGTTGGGACAGATACAAGGGGAAGGTTTTCTCGTCAGATGGCGTCTTATCTTCCTGGACCTTTGAGTATAAACCACTCGATGGGAGTAAAATTCGAGGGGGCAGTTTGAAGCAGCTCTGATTCAGAAGACAAAATTGCAGGGAACTGCCTTTCATGTGAGCGCATTCTGCCTTTCCAAAAGTTATCCTCGTGTATTGAGTTCTGAGAATATACAGTGTCACAAAAAAATTGCTTTTCCTGCTTCCGATTAAAAAGTCTCTAGTCGGAACAAAGTCGCGACAGCCTCTGAGAACAAGGCTTGCTTTCTTGGCTCCCTCCCGCCAGGGTGGGCCACCTCTGCAGGAAGAGCAGAGCTGGTTCTTGGCCAGCGAAGGGGGCTTTGCTGGCACAAGATACACGGCTGGACATTGTTGAGCATTATTACAAGAACAGAAAATCTAAGCTTCTGAAGCTCTTACTTACCTGCACGTTTGGACAGTTCTGACCGTGTCTGTCCTGTGTTTACAGCAGACTTGCAAATAGATTAAGGAACTGTTTACAGCCTATTAGTTCTTTCCCTTCGAAGCTGCGGCGCAACATTTGCGTTATCTGTACTGTACTTATAATGAGTTACTCGGCTTTTCGATTATACGGATTGTACCTTATGCGCAGTTTTGGGATGTTTTGGGAATCACTTGATTTCCTTCAAGGCCAAAATAGGGAGCATTTTAAGAGTCGTGTTGTGCATATGACTAGGTCTCCATGACCCTCGTTAAGTGGAGAAACACATGTCCTGTTGGTTTCTACTGGTGTGCCTTGCCCCGAGAGCTTCGTCACAGGAGAAGGCTGGACTGGGGACCCCGGATGGGGTGGGCATCGAGTCTGTCTGACAGCCGGTCAGTTTTTGTTGCTAACTTGCCGAGTGGCTTCACGCACCTGAGCAGTTCTTCTGGGCGTCAATCTCTTCCCCCCGGAAATGATGTCACTGCCTTGTAAACTCACTGAGAGCACCAGCGATCGATGCTCTCATTCTATAAGCTCCAGCTGTAGTAGGTGGCCAGGGGACAAAGGTGCCGGTGCTGTCTGTGCATCACGAGACTTACCTGGTTCTCTAGTGGTTTCCTTTACCTTGTCCTCAAACCTCCACCAAAGCGTGTAATGTCCAC
>NW_011888830.1:6166625-6169839 GCF_000151845.1 Pteropus vampyrus
GTATAATGTGTGGTGTCTTCTCAGGAGGTGGAGTGGCTGTATATTTTTATTCTGAATTGATATTTTTATTTCGAAAGGACGCATAAAAGTTTTATAGCCTTTTGTGGGCAGATGAGTCAAATTAGAGGAAATACCACAAATATTCGGGAAACATTTGGATCAAGCCAAAAAAAAAAAAATCATTCTTATAATGATTTCTTTGAACAATGCCAATAGCATGCCCAGCAGAGGGCAAGTCCCAGGAAATAAAAAATTGAGTTTTTATCAGATTTTTTTCTTCTGCGTGAGATTTTTGGCAACATAGCATTAGCAAGGAAAAGACTAAATTTCCAGGACCTAAGTTTTTCAGCATTAAGTGTTGCTTTACTGGAAATGAAAATTTAATTCTGAGAAACATTGTTTTTATGGAGCTACCCAGGGCAAAGATTTAGCCTGAGTATCGTAAGCAAATCGGGGAATTGTCTCAACCTGTCCTTGCTTTTGGCTTTCTCGCTGAATGAGGAAACCGGAAATTTGATTCTTTATTTTAATGAAACATTTTTTTTTTTTTTTTAAAGCGAGGCATACCTTGATTGACATCACAGTTTGCCAGGACCTTGTCAGCTTACAATCCCTTATTTTATTTTATTTTTTTTAGTTTTTACGCCTACAGCACCTGGTCTTCCTAGGTGGTCTCCCATCCAAGTACTAACCAGGCCCGACGCTGCTTAGCTTCTGAGATCAGACAGGATCGGGCTTGTTCAGGGTCGCATGGCCGTAGACGTAATGCAACATTTTATTCTTTTTAGGGGCCAAGTGTTCTTTTGAAAAGGAATTTAAGACCTTATTCAATTGCACGGCATTATAAAAATACATTGCGGTCCCTATTGTCTTTTCACACTGACACGTGTAATGTAATTGCTAGGTTATTATGAATGCGGTTGTGGCCATATAATATTAAAACGTAGCAGAACTAACTGCAGCCCACTAGGCAAACAGCGTGCGTACGTCCCGCAAAACCCTATTAAGGTTCTGCAGTGACTTGATTAGATTCCTTGAGGAGGTTTAGGAAAGAGACATTGACAGCTTTTCTATCCCTTCTTTACCGATAAGTCATCGATCTCTCTCCACATGGAGCCACTCCTGTTCTCTTTCATCCAGCCAGGTCTTCACACCCTTTCAGTCCCAGCAGAGTGTCCTTCAGGAAGCAGAGTCCCCAGGCCTGTGCGCCCAGTGTGAAGGACAAACACCTCTGGCCCCATGGCCGAGCTGTTTGCGATGCTGTTGTCATTCACGCAGCCGCAGGCGTTAGCCACCTAGCGCTGGGACGACCCCAGGCTGCAAAGCTTTCTTCGGAGGAGGGCGGGTAAATGCTAACAGACTGTAATCCTTGGTTAATGAAAAAGACAGGCGTCCCAAGGCTGTGCCAGCCATGCTGTAGCCACCGGCCACCTGGGGCCATCGAGTGCTGGCAAGTGTGCCGTCTAAATCGGGACGTTTGCTGTCAGGGTAGGATGCACACCAGCTTTCCGAGGCTTCGTCGGAAAGAAGAATGTGAAATATCTCATGAATGCATCTTCTACTGATCGCATGTTGCAGTGATGACATTTGGGATATGCCGGGGTACATGAAACCCACTTAATGTTAAAGTTAACTTCTTCCGCTTGATCTCGCCGATGTGGCCGCGGGGAAATTGACCGCCACGTGGGAGGCTCACAGCGGGAGCACAGGGCTGTTCCAGGGTGACGGAATACATTCCCCAGCTGCTGAGTTCTGAACGGCTGTCATAGCCTCCTGGATGTGCGCGTCTGGTATGATGACGGTTTCCTTGTGTTTCTGGTTCCTAAAGGTTGAAATCAGCATTCAGAGCAACTTCCAGCCAGGGATGAAGTTGGAGGTGGCCAATAAGAACAACCCGGACACCTACTGGGTGGCCACCGTCATCACCACCTGCGGGCAGCTGCTGCTTCTGCGCTACTGTGGCTATGGCGAGGACCGCCGGGCGGACTTCTGGTGTGACGTGGTGATAGCTGACTTGCACCCTGTGGGGTGGTGCACGCAAAACAACAAGGCGCTGATGCCCCCGGACGGTAAGTTCCAGGGGCCCCCGGCTCGGAGCCTTTGATTTACAGGCCGACCTCACCCCCGATGCTTGTAGGGAAGCCTCGTCGCGATCTCGTCGCTGATTTGGTGGGAAGGCCTGGCACGTTCCACGGCCTCCGAGTTTCATTAGCTTGACGGCGCCTGAGAGAGGGGAGCCAGGTGCATTTCCAGGTGTCAGCTGCCCCTGACAGCTGGCCAGCTGTGCCTTTAGGGGAGAAAGCTCTAGAGCCCGATCCTCAGGTGGGCGGCCGAAGGGAGGCCGAGGGCTGAGGTCTTCTTTGACTGTTGGCGTTGGGTTCTGTCGCTTTTCTTTTGTTTAAGACTTAACGTTTTGAAGAGCGCGGGGGAGCGTCTGGAGCAGGTCTGAGTTTTAATCTGTCTTATCGTGGGGACACTGCCAGGGCGTGGAGCGTGTAGAACACCGAACACATGAGGAGACGTGACATCGCTCTTGAGGGGCTCGTCAACCCCGGAAAGATAAGATCCAGTTAGTTGCTGGAAAACGGGGGTTCTCGGCGGGGGCAGTTTTACCCGCTGGGGACGCGTGGCAAGCTCTGGAAGTATTTTCGGCTGTGAGAGGGGTGGAGGGCGGAGCTCCTGGCATCTGGAGAGAGGAGGCCCGGATGTGGCTAGACATCCTGCCATGCAGGGGACAGCCCCCCAACGAAGGCTTCCAGGGCTCAGGCTGCCAGTAGTGAGAAACCGTGCTGTGAACACGGGCAGCACGTTACACACGCGTGACGGGAACTCGCCTGGTCCCCTGAGCCGGCGGATGCCGGAACGTTCCGTGACGTGACGGCAGTGGCAGTAATACCCGAAAGCTTGGATGCCGATTCTCAGGCGTGTGTAACGTCCTTTTTGTACCTGTCTGCCGCTTTTAGTTTTGAATGGCTGTTATTTTTATTTCGAAGCCACACGTAGTGTTTTAGAGCTGAATTCCGAGGCCTATCGTGTCCACCATAGTCACGGTCGCTTCCGCCTTGCGAAGCACTTGGGTTTTGTCTGCTTTTTTTGAGTTCTGATCTGTCGTTTGCTCTGACGGGTGGGAATGGTCGATGGTGTTTTACTCCCCGTCGTCAGTGAACGTCTCGGCCCTGTATCGTCTCAGGAGAGAGCGGGAAAGGGCCTTTCT
>NW_011888830.1:6173874-6182874 GCF_000151845.1 Pteropus vampyrus
CCTTTAATAAGTATGACGGTAAATAAGCTGGAAGTCATAGATATATACATTTTAAAAAGTGGGTTGGTATCCTGTTGTCATAAAGCCATTTTTGATTGTGGTGCGTGAGAGAAGGAACATTCAGCCGGGAAACAGAGCGATCCTTTCTCTCTGGACTCTGGATGGCCCTTTAGAGACAGTACACATGCCTCTGAGTGCTGTCTGCCCTGGTGGCGAGCCCGTGAAGAGATTGCCCACGGGTAAACTGGAGTGGACCTGCCATGCAGATGCGTGGCTGTGCATGTGTGCACGTATGTGTGTGCGAGCATACGTGTGTGCACGTGAGCATGCGGGAGTGTATTTGTGTGTGTGATGGGCATATATGCATGAGCATGCATGAACGTGTGTGTTTCTGTGCACGTGTGAGCATGTGTACACGTATGCATAGATGTGTGTGTGCGTGAACATGCGTACGAGTGTGTGTGTGTGGACGAGCATGTGTGTAATTGTGTGCATGAGTGTGTGTGTGTTTTGATCTAAACAGTATTTTGAAATAATCTTCGTGTTTACCATTTGCAAATCACTTTACTTAAAAGTTCGGATGATCAGCATCTCTTGAAAACTCGGAGGATGCAGACGCGTTGGGCCTGCGTTTCACCCGGCGGCCTTGATGGAGCATCTGCCTCTGCAGGTGGCCATTCCTTTGCTCGCCAGACCTCCTGTCCCCTGCTCGTTTGCTCTTATCTGCTCAGGCCGTGTGGGCATCTGGGTTCATACCATGAGTGTCAGGCATGGGACGGGATAGCCCCACGTGTAGCCGTGCAGCCACCGAGCGTGTGACTCGTTCCCCAGGCTCCGTCCGACCACACCAAGCTGGACCAGACGGTTGCCGAGTTTTCCTTCAGCTCAGAAAAGTGTGTCACGTAAGAATTTGACGGGCAGCGACTTTAGGTCAGGACTCCGAGGCGAATACGCTTATGAACAGAAGCCTAAGAAATTGGGTTTTTAAATTCTAAACATTGTTTTCTTTTAGTCTTTGGAAGATTAAAAAAAAAAAAAAAACCAAAAGAATCAAAGCAGACTAAATGGTCCTCATGATATAAATCGAAAACCTCTGTGCAGGTAGCGGTGAGCAGCTGTTTGTTTATGTATAAAAAGTTATAGTCTTTTCTCCTATAAATTCCTGTTTGTTGTTTGCATTTGTCTTTTGAAACTTACTGTATCCAGCATAGCCTTTTATCATGTTCTTGCCCCGTGAATAAATGAATCATGAATTTGAGCATGTTCGTGTCATGGCTCTCCAATTAAAAACAGTTTCTCTCACCCACCGAATATTTTTGTTATGTGCCTACTATGTGCTAGGTAACTGAACTTAACCCCATCTTCAGAGCAGCCTTGTAAATTAGCTGTCTTATTCTTATTTTACACTTGAAAAACTGTGGCTAAGGGTAAATCACTTGTCTCCAGGTCAGACAACTTGAAGTAGATTTTAAGCCAACGGTGGAATTTTCCCCCCCGGTTCTGGAATTGACGCATTCGAAAATGGCAGGGGTCAATCGATATTTGTTTATTGATTTCATATGTCGATAAGACTTCATTCAGACTTGACATATCGGAAACATATGACTGAGAAAAGATGTAGAATCGACTTCTTGTGTTTTTTACGAAGTGGGTGGAAAGCTGCTTGTCCAGAATATTTTCCATTTTGTGAGTTTTGGAGGCAAATAAATGGAAGAGATTCGGTCTGCAGCTTCCTTGACAAATGGTAATCACGGGATTATGTAAAGTTATGTAAATTGTGTCAGATGCTATTTGGGTTTTTCTGCTCTGCATGGACACTGTAAGCACAAGGCGGCTCTGTAAGATTTTCCTCTTCGGTGTTAGTTATAGATGAATCTACTTTCTCTTTGCAATCCAGCAGCACGCGTGTTTTAAGTGAAGTGTGTGTTTCGTTCTAGGCGGACTGTGAGCGTGAGTTAGATTCGGGGGTTCTCGGCCTCTCGTCAGACCCTCATTGTTAAGCCTTAACTGTCAGAGGCCTAGTCTCATCCATCCGTTCTGCTCCCTTTGGCCTCACTTCCCCAATCTAGGGGTCCTGCCCGGGGCTGCTCCCCACATGGCTCACAGGGTGGTAGCCCTCAGATGCCGATGACTATCTTGATATTCACGAGTTACAATTTGTAATCTTTCCGTTAACTTCAGTGGATAACTTAGACTATGTAGAGGGAAAGTAGCTTATCTGAAGACAAAATAATTTGAATTTTGATTTTTGTACTTCAATTTACATTTTTTGATTTAAAATATTAAAATTACATAGATCGGATATCATTTTATTTTAATGCCTTAGCTGATTTCTGTGAATGGAATACAAATTGTATGAACATCTTGAGGTTTTTAAAAACTAGATAGTTAATGATTTCACTGAAATGAAGGCAAGAGAAAGAAATGTTATGGTCTAAATATATAATAACTTACGAATTACGTAAGTCTTTATGACTCATCCAAGCATCAACAGAACACCCAGACACGTGTCATCGTAATTGAATTTAGTCATCGTTAGCATTTTGCTAACTTGCAATCACACGTAGACCATGGCATTTTACATACTTGTGGATTCTGTTTGTAGGTGTAGGAGGATAGGACATAGCCGGTTCGCTTGACTAGCGACTTAAAAATGTCTCCCCGTGTGGCAAGTGGACCTGCATTTGTACGCATTCTTGCCCGGGCCCTCCTGATGGGTGCTGAATCGCTCATGTCCCCTGTGACCTGGACGTCTTTGCAAGGGTTACGGGGCCTGGGTTGATTTAGGGAGTCAGTTTCCAGATCCTCAAGCTCTGTCTATCGCCTGAAATCGACCATTGGTATCCTTCCCTGCCTCACCCACCGGTCTTCCTTCTCCCGCTCGAGAGAAGGCGGTCACCCTGCTCCATTGCCTTCGTGACACTGAACACAGACATCAGCGTTTTTGGCGAGGCCCCCTTCCCCCAAGGCCTCGTGCCCGCCTTCCAGCCTCAGTGGCAAGACACGTCTGGTTACACGTGGTCGACCGTGGTCCGAAAAGAGTCAATGGCAAACTTCAGAAACGAGCAGCTCGTAAGCTCTGAATCGTGCCCCGTCCTGCGTGGTGTGATGAAGTCCCGCACCGTCCTGCTCTGTCCCGGGCGAGGCAGCCCCGCGTCCAGCGTCCAGCGTCCCCACGCGGTGTGCTTTCCCCGCCCGTTAGGCACTTAACCGCCACCGTGGAGATCCCATCACGTTTATTACAGGATCCCGTCGTTGTTCTACTTTATTATTTCTTATTGTTCGTCTCTTATGTGACTAATTTATGAATTGAACTTTATCATAAGTATGTGTATATATAGGAAAAAATATAGGGTACACAGGGTTCGGGTACTACCTGTGGCTTCAGGCGTCCACTGGGGTGTTTGGGGCGTGTCCCCCTCGGACAAGCCTGGGCTGCTGTCCTTGTTACGTCTGATCATCCAACTCTGTAATGTTATTTATGTCGTTTGGATCAGGACTAAAAATACTTTTAATAATACAAGCCAGAAGAACACTTTTATTTTATCGTCAGAAATATTTTTAAAAAGTTTAACTACGTATTCGTGTTTTTTACTTCTGTGTGGTCGGCGTACGACATGACACAGTCTCAGGTGGACAGTCCAGTGGTTGGCATTTTACCCGTCTGACGATGTGATTCCCACGCTCCGTCTGCTAGTCATCTGTCACCGTGCAAACTTTGCTGTTACGGAGAGCTAGGGGGGGATGACCGATTTCCACACTGTGGGGAAGGGAAAAACGGTATCCACTGGGTATAAGAGTCCCAGGGCCGTGGACCGGGTCTGGGGTTTAAGGAGTGGGAGGAACGCCGCCTGCACCACCAAAGTCATGCCTGCTCGCGTCTGTTTTCAAATGCCTGGTGGGAGGTGTCGGACGCTCCCCCCGCCCCCCCCATCGCATGTACTTACGGGTGTGATACAGCAGTTTTGTTTAAAATGTCACGTGTCCTCTACATAGGACACACCAACCGTTGCAGCTTTTTAAAGGAATGAAAACTTGGAGAATGCCAAATGGAAAACACATGGCGGGGGGAGCATCCGCTTTTCAAAATTGTTCGGAGGGGGAATTGTGTGAGCCAGGACGTCGGCTGGTTAGTTAGATGCAAGGTCCTCTTTCTCGGCCAGGTATTTGGCCGTTATCATCTGGGGGGTGTATGGTCTGCCTGAGTTGTTGTCGCCTGTGGCCGTGCGGGTCACCCTCTAAGTACTTGGCATACGCCCGCGTGTCCGTCCTGGAGACGGGGTGGGTGGCCCGCCGTGACCCCCTCTCCCTGACTCTGGATTTTAAAGGCGGTGCTTTCCCATGGCGCTTGCTCACTCGGTCAGACAGTTTTTCTTCTGTTTTAGGCGTGTAGGGTTCTCAGGGCCAAACTCTTACAGAGTTTGTATTCCGGTCACTGCATCCCTTTGGTCACGTGTGTGCACGTCTTCCTCTCGGTTCTTTGCCGACTGGAAACCGAGAGCCGGCAGGAGGCGGATCATGGAGTGACGGGAAGAGCCCTCGTGGGTCCCCGCAGCTGGTTGGTCCGTAAATGGTGCCACTGTTGCCACAGAGATGCAAACATTGCTGTGTCAGTCTGTGAAAGGTCACTTACTGAGCTTTTCCTGTGTGCCCGATGTTTATTAGTGGGATTGTACAATATGGTTATTACTAAGCATTTTTATGAAGCACATTTGTCATGCAGTCAGCTTTGGGCTGGTGGCCTGCACTCCGTTAAAAAACTTACTTTTGGAAACAGGTGTTTTACGTGGCAGCTGTCAGTGTACTTAGTTATTTGTTGGTCATTCCTGGTTTGGCCGCATGCTTGAAGATCTCGCTGTCTTGCTAAGAGGTATGGGAGGTTAATTTGAAATTATAATTTCTGAGAATTTGGGTGATGCCTCTCTTTCTTGTCGGGGTGGGAACTTCTCTGAGAGACCATTTCTTTTGTATTTTAAAATTTTATCTTTTTTATGCTTATCGTATTTCAACTGTGGAGGTTTATAAGAGTTGGGGGCCTAAGGACGTCTGACCCCTGACTTCTGTGGGATCTGCAGTAGCTCGATGGAAAGGCCACTCGGGTCTGTTCTGCGGCTGGTATTGAAATAAATCGGTGTGTCTGGAGCTGAGTCCCGTGTAGTGGGCTTGCTTGTCGGGCCCGTGTAGGAGTGGAGGGTGGTGGCCGGAGGCAGGTGGCCTGGCTAATGGCTCAGCTCTGCCTCTCGCTGACCGTCACCTTGGGAAAAAGTCACTGCACCTCCTTGCATCTCACACTCTCCACATCTTTTAAATGGCTAGTTAATACCTGACCTTGCTTTCTTGGTGGGATTGTCAGCAGCCCCCACCCCGACGATGGCAGATGCAAAAGCTCTTTGTCACCTATAGAGCCACTATGAAGTGGGAAGGACCTTAAATCGACCATTGGTATCCTTCCCTGCCTCACCCACCGGTCTTCCTTCTCCCGCTCGAGAGAAGACGGTCACCCTGCTCCATTGCCTTCGTGACACTGAACACAGACATCAGCGTTTTTGGCGAGGCCCCCTTCCCCCAGGCCTCGTGCCCGCCTTCCAGCCTCAGTGGCAAGACACGTCTGGTTACACGTGGTCGACTGTGGTCCGAAAAGAGTCAATGGCAAACTTCAGAAACGAGCAGCTCGTAAGCTCTGAATCGTGCCCCGTCCTGCGTGGTGTGATGAAGTCCCGCACCGTCCTGCTCTGTCCCGGGCGAGGCAGCCCCGCGTCCAGCGTCCAGCGTCCCCACGCGGTGTGCGTTCCCCGCCCGTTAGGCACTTAACCGCCACCGTGGAGATCCCATCACGTTTATTACAGGATCCCGTCGTTGTTCTACTTTATTATTTCTTATTGTTCGTCTCTTATGTGACTAATTTATGAATTGAACTTTATCATAAGTATGTGTATATATAGGAAAAAATATAGGGTACACAGGGTTCGGGTACTACCTGTGGCTTCAGGCGTCCACTGGGGTGTTTGGGGCGTGTCCCCCTCGGACAAGCCTGGGCTGCTGTCCTTGTTACGTCTGATCATCCAACTCTGTAATGTTATTTATGTCGTTTGGATCAGGACTAAAAATACTTTTAATAATACAAGCCAGAAGCACACTTTTATTTTATCGTCAGAAATATTTTTAAAAAGTTTAACTATGTAGTCATGTTTTTTACTTCTGTATAGTCGGCGTACGACATGACACAGTCTCAGGTGGACAGTCCAGTGGTTGGCATTTTACCCGTCTGACGATGTGATTCCCACGCTCCGTCTGCTAGTCATCTGTCACCGTGCAAACTTTGCTGTTACGGAGAGCTAGGGGGGGATGACCGATTTCCACACTGTGGGGAAGGGAAAAACGGTATCCACTGGGTATAAGAGTCCCAGGGCCGTGGACCGGGTCTGGGGTTTAAGGAGTGGGAGGAACGCCGCCTGCACCACCAAAGTCATGCCTGCTCGCGTCTGTTTTCAAATGCCTGGTGGGAGGTGTCGGACGCTCCCCCCGCCCCCCCCATCGCATGTACTTACGGGTGTGATACAGCAGTTTTGTTTAAAATGTCACGTGTCCTCTACATAGGACACACCAACCGTTGCAGCTTTTTAAAGGAATGAAAACTTGGAGAATGCCAAATGGAAAACACATGGCGGGGGGAGCATCCGCTTTTCAAAATTGTTCGGAGGGGGAATTGTGTGAGCCAGGACGTCGGCTGGTTAGTTAGATGCAAGGTCCTCTTTCTCGGCCAGGTATTTGGCCGTTATCATCTGGGGGGTGTATGGTCTGCCTGAGTTGTTGTCGCCTGTGGCCGTGCGGGTCACCCTCTAAGTACTTGGCATACGCCCGCGTGTCCGTCCTGGAGACGGGGTGGGTGGCCCGCCGTGACCCCCTCTCCCTGACTCTGGATTTTAAAGGCGGTGCTTTCCCATGGCGCTTGCTCACTCGGTCAGACAGTTTTTCTTCTGTTTTAGGCGTGTAGGGTTCTCAGGGCCAAACTCTTACAGAGTTTGTATTCCGGTCACTGCATCCCTTTGGTCACGTGTGTGCACGTCTTCCTCTCGGTTCTTTGCCGACTGGAAACCGAGAGCCGGCAGGAGGCGGATCATGGAGTGACGGGAAGAGCCCTCGTGGGTCCCCGCAGCTGGTTGGTCCGTAAATGGTGCCACTGTTGCCACAGAGATGCAAACATTGCTGTGTCAGTCTGTGAAAGGTCACTTACTGAGCTTTTCCTGTGTGCCCGATGTTTATTAGTGGGATTGTACAATATGGTTATTACTAAGCATTTTTATGAAGCACATTTGTCATGCAGTCAGCTTTGGGCTGGTGGCCTGCACTCCGTTAAAAAACTTACTTTTGGAAACAGGTGTTTTACGTGGCAGCTGTCAGTGTACTTAGTTATTTGTTGGTCATTCCTGGTTTGGCCGCATGCTTGAAGATCTCGCTGTCTTGCTAAGAGGTATGGGAGGTTAATTTGAAATTATAATTTCTGAGAATTTGGGTGATGCCTCTCTTTCTTGTCGGGGTGGGAACTTCTCTGAGAGACCATTTCTTTTGTATTTTAAAATTTTATCTTTTTTATGCTTATCGTATTTCAACTGTGGAGGTTTATAAGAGTTGGGGGCCTAAGGACGTCTGACCCCTGACTTCTGTGGGATCTGCAGTAGCTCGATGGAAAGGCCACTCGGGTCTGTTCTGCGGCTGGTATTGAAATAAATCGGTGTGTCTGGAGCTGAGTCCCGTGTAGTGGGCTTGCTTGTCGGGCCCGTGTAGGAGTGGAGGGTGGTGGCCGGAGGCAGGTGGCCTGGCTAATGGCTCAGCTCTGCCTCTCGCTGACTGTCACCTTGGGAAAAAGTCACTGCACCTCCTTGCATCTCACACTCTCCACGTCTTTTAAATGGCTAGTTAATACCTGACCTTGCTTTCTTGATGGGATTGTCAGCAGCCCCCACCCCGACGATGGCAGATGCAAAAGCTCTTTGTCACCTATAGAGCCACTATGAAGTGGGAAGGACACTCGGCATCACATTTTCCCTTCTTTTAACTGTGAGAGGCCCTGCTGGTCCTCCCTCCACAGGAGGAGCCCATAGGAAGTGGGGGAGGAGGGAGTGAGGACGCGTCAGCATCTGGGGTGGAGAGCCTGGGGGTGCAGCTCGGGAGGCCGGCTTGGCTGACGACCCTCGCCCAGCTGTGGTCAATGCCCAGGATGCTGACAATGAGGTTTCCCCCCGCTGTGACCTCAGAGAATTTTGGTCATCACCTTCTTCTTTAGTTATGTTCGCCTGGGTTATAATTGTTTACGGATTTGTACGCACACCCGTTTGATTATGATTATAGAAGTGAGGCTTTGTGAGCACGTGCCATCAGAAATACATGTTTCAGACCCTGATACTACTTAAGTAAATGTGTGAACTTGGACTAGAGACCTTATTTCTAAATTTTGTGACCTTCCCATGCAACCTGGGGATAATGACAGCTTCTCTGTAGGGTTGTTTTGTGTACTAAATGAGGTTTGTATAAACTCCTAGAGCAATGTTTAGAATGTAGGAAGATGTGGAGAAACACTCATTTTCCTTATTTCATCCTTCTGGCTACGGATGGTTTTTTTATTCATTTTTTAATTAATTTATTATTTTAAAGACTATTTTTAGAGCAGTTTTAGGTTCATGACAAAATTGAGGGGCAGATCCAGAGATTCCCACATCCCCCCTGCGCCCCCACACGCACGGCCTCCCCCATTATCGACATCCCCTACCGGAGTGGTGCGTTGGTGACAATCAGTGAACCTACATCGACACGTCATCGTCACCCGGAGTCCACAGTTTACCTTGGGGCTCACTCTGGTGGTTGTACATTCTGTGGGTTTGGACAAACACATAAGTGAACTGCGTCTGTCATTGCAGGGTCACCCAGAGTCATTTTACTGCCCCTAAACCGTGTGTTGCAGCTGCTCGCCCCTCTCTCTCCCCCAACCTCTTGCAACCACTG
>NW_011888830.1:6182924-6184085 GCF_000151845.1 Pteropus vampyrus
TTTTTTTTTAATGTTCTCAGGGCATGCTGTAAGAATTTACAGTAGCCAACTATTAGAAATTTTATATTTTTAAAGAGATTTAATCAGAGGGGAGCACTGCAGAATTGAAGAGAAATATGATTTTAAGGGTCTTCATAATTCATTTTCTGATCATCTCTTACCAACTGATGGCACTGTTAAGTATGGTTGATTAAACAATGCAAATTTTTTAAAAAGCCCGCGACGACATATTTATACAGTGGTGATTAATGGCTCCCAAAAGCTCATCGTGAATTATAGAAACAAGTTATAGCCATTAAAATAATCTGTAATTATTTTTTTCAACACTAGATAGTTATGTCAAGTCATTGGCATCTGTTCAGCCTATTTCTTAGAAAATTATCTGATGAATCCTTTTTGAGACCATCATAAAGCCAAAACTATCCCCTCCTCCCACCAATTTCTCCCCTTACACCTTCAGTCATAAGCAAAACAAACTTAACAATGTCCAAAGAAAATAAAATATATTTAAGACTTTCTGGTCAAAATGTTTTTTTTTTTTTTTGGATCCCATAGCGATCAAGGGATGATTTGTATGCCTTGTTAAGTGTTATCCGGAGTAATATTTAATCACAGATTTGTTTTATGAAATGAAGAAAGCAACACTCTTTTTCTGTTCTTTGTACATCTAATGTGTTAGCCCATCAAAATTAATTTTAGACCCCTAATGTACATGGAGCTATAGATTTATAAGTCTGGTTAATGGTTCTCTCAGTTAAATGTATGTATTTATGTATCTGCCCTTCTAGGCTGGATTTCTGCGAAGCATTTATGCAAGGAGGGTGTTCCGTATAAATAACCAACCGGCAAATAAAAGTCAATTACAAATTCTATTAACATAGCTGGCAGAAGCCCTTTAACAAATATTTAAGTTCAGTACATTTAGATTAAATTAATTTTTTTTTTTTTTTTTTGAAATGCTTGCCTGCTTAGTCTGGACCCAGGTATAAAGTCATTCTTGGTTTCCGTCTATGAACATATCGATTTGGGCCTAGCTTAATTTTCTTATTAACAATTTTTTTTTTTTAAAAAAACATGACTTTATAAGTTAATATATGTACAATATTTTCTAGAGACAAATGGTTCTAAAAGGCTTGTTTTAAAAATTAGCAATGTCGTGCT
>NW_011888830.1:6185185-6188102 GCF_000151845.1 Pteropus vampyrus
AAAGTCAATTACAAATTCTATTAACATAGCTGGCAGAAGCCCTTTAACAAATATTTAAGTTCAGTACATTTAGATTAAATTAATTTTTTTTTTTTGAAACGCTTGCCTGCTTAGTTTCCCAACTCATCTTTCTCCTATCAAGAGAAACCTTTTTTTTTACATTTAGAGGAGTATGGGTCTGCTCCGTGTACCCAGGAATAGTGTGTGTTGAAGTATCAGAAAGATTTGTAAGTGCTTTTTAGATACAGACATTGGGTCATTTTGAGTTTTTTCCCCTAAATTTCATGGTCCTCTTCCTTTTTTCTTCCTGGACCCTCTTTCTGTTTCTCCACTTCAAAATTTCTCTCTCTCAGGGGTTCGTAGCTCACAGCTCATCCGAGGGCCTTGATCGCATGGTGTGTGTAACAGAGCCCAACGTAAGCGAAATTGCAGAGAGACCCCAAGAGGCTGCGGCCAGCATTAATGAGGAGCTTATTGCTCTTTCCGGCCACAGGCCAGAGGCGAGCGGGTCTGGGGTGGTGCCTCCTGTGCTGTTAGCTTCTTTGAGCACTTTTCGCTGTGCACCGTTGGGCGTTTTCCTCATCTGCACGGTCGAAGCCTGATGATCCTTCACGTCCCCAGCACGGAGGATGGAGAGAGAGCGGGGCCAGCTGCCCGCCTTCCCTCGGCCAGAGCCCAGAGCGTGGCGCCCGGCCGTGCCTCGCTGCAAGGGAGGATGGGACATGCACGCAGTGGCTACAGGACCTGCCCTCGTAGCCCAAACTCCGGGGCGCCCAGGCTTTTCGTACTCAAGGAAGGGTCTCAGAGACACTTAGTGGCATCTCCCACAATGCATTTGGCGAAGAAAAAGTTTTTTAGGATGACTGTTTCATCTTGGGGAACAGACCAAGGGAAACGTGAGAAGGCTTGACTATAAAACCAAGCCAACGACTTGTTTTCTTCGCTTGGGAGTCAAAATGCATCTTCTGGAGCGGAGAGAGGACCTTGGGTTTCTAGCTTGCAGTATTTGCCGTTGCTTGAATGGGGTGTGTACTTGCCCCTGTGTCACCTTTTAAAGAGATTAATGGCCCCCAGTATGATCACCTCTCTAATAGTTAAGAATCACCAGCCACACTTTCTCTGTGCTTTTAGGCTGCGACATGTCTGGACCCAGGTATAAAGTCATTCTTGGTTTCCATCTATGAACATATCGATTTGGGCCTATCTTAATTTTCTTATTAACAATTTTTTTTTAAAAAAACCATGACTTTATAAGTTAATATATGTACAATATTTTCTAGAGACAAATGGTTCTAAAAGGCTTGTTTTAAAAATTAGCAATGTCGTGCTCACATTTTACTAAATACCCTCTTTTTTCAAGGTAAGTGTTTTTAACTATTTAAGACAAGTATATGAGACCTAAAAAGCATCTCACCAAGACACAGCATCGTACAGTTTTAGAATCCTGGGGACAGAAAGATCCTACAAGTGTCTAGAAAGAAAAAAACAACAGATTACACACAAGGCTGTCGATGAAAATATTTCGATTCAATTACTTTGCACCGAGGGGCAAAGTGGGTTACAGGATGTATCTTCATTCTGTGATGTGTGAAGTCAAGTGTTGGGCTCCAAGTTAGGCCAGAGGCTCCTGCCGCGTTGGATCTTGGTCTTGACGTGGGTCAGAATGAAGGATTTGGGGGAGGTGAAGACAGCAGAGTTCAATGTCTTTGCTTTTGCCTTAAACACGGTGGGGATCTCACGTTGTGGAGATCTATTCGGTATTTACCAGTGCCAAGAGCGTTTCTTAGCGCTAGAGGCTAATGAAGTCTCACTCCATAAAGTTTACGTTCCAGTTTTTATACGTGTCCCTGTGAGACACGGATGCAGGATGCATGCCGTTTATGCAAACGATCGGACACGTGTGGACGGTGAGTCCCAGGGGTGAGGGGGGTGGGCGCCCGGACTCTCCATGCCTCTGGCCCTTCCCGCGGGGGTTCCTCACCGATTCTCAAACCGTTCTGTAGTTTTAGGCGTGGCCACAGGATGAAGGATGTCAAAAGGACATGTTAAACTTTTCTCGTTTCTCTAGGAGATAGTTATCTGTTTGGAACGGCCTCAAAGGGACCTGACGAGGTTTTAGAAAGGCCTTTCGACCCCGTGAGCTCTGGACTGTGGACTCTGGAGTGTGTCTTCCGTGAGTCCTCCCTGTCTTCACGGCCTCGTTCTGGATCCGCCACTTTCTGTTCCCTCGTGGTGTCCTGGCTCCCCGTCTCTGTCGGGCCCTGTTTGGACTGTATGTGAAATGACGACTTGGGAATTGAGAATCGGCATTTTTCTCCCCTCGTTGGACCCAGAATGAATGCTAGATTTAAATAGCAGGCTTGCGTTGGGCTGTCGGGAACGTGGCTTTGCGCTCCTGACTGGATGCTGTGTCCAGGCTTTGCCATTTCCAGATGTCCAGTGGGGACATCTTAGCTTTGATGCCGCAGTGAGCTAGGGTACCAGGGAGTCCCAAGTCGACTTGGTGCCTGAGGATTAACTTCTAAATCCTAGAGCGAGTTGATTATGGTTATTAGGATTGGGGTGACTATTGTAATTGCCTTTCCTGTAGAGAACTTTTGGGGGGTGGAAGGCACGGAGCTGCCCCGTGGTCTCGAGAAGCAAGCTCTGCGGAAGATGAGCTTTCCCGTCATCGAGGCTCGGAGGCTGGCCTCTGGTTACGTCGCCGCCCCCGGCTGCTGGCATGAGTCTTCATTTCTCCGCTAGGACCGTTTTGTTCCGTCCCAGTTGCTTTGTTCAAAGTACTGTTATTATTACTTTTTTGAATTAATTGACTGTCAGGCCTGCGCTGGTCTCATCCCACCTGCCCCGAGTCTGCGAGGGACCCGCTTTGCTTTCGCCTTCGTGGATGTGCATTGAATGGCAGGACACGGCCACC
>NW_011888830.1:6188727-6190224 GCF_000151845.1 Pteropus vampyrus
GTGAGTCCTCCCTGTCTTCACGGCCTCGTTCTGGATCCGCCACTTTCTGTTCCCTCGTGGTGTCCTGGCTCCCCGTCTCTGTCCGGCCCTGTTTGGACTGTATGTGAAATGACGACTTGGGAATTGAGAATCGGCATTTTTCTCCCCTCGTTGGACCCAGAATGAATGTTAGATTTAAATAGCAGGCTTGCGTTGGGCTGTCGGGAATGTGGCTTTGCGCTCCTGACTGGATGCTGTGTCCAGGCTTTGCCATTTCCAGATGTCCAGTGGGGACATCTTAGCTTTGATGCCGCAATGAGCTAGGGTACCAGGGAGCCCCAAGTCGACTTGGTGCCTGAGGATTAACTTCTAAATCCTAGAGCGAGTTGATTGTGGTTATTAGGATTGGGGTGACTATTGTAATTGCTTTTCCTGTAGAGAACTTTTTGGGGGTGGAAGGCATGGAGCTGCCCCGAGGTCTCGAGAAGCGAGCTCTGCGGAAGATGACCTTGTCCCGTCATCGAGGCTTGGAGGCTGGCCTCTGGTTACGTCGCCGCCCCCGGCTGCTGGCATGAGTCTTCATTTCTCCGCTAGGACCGTTTTGTTCTGTCCCAGTTGCTTTGTTAAAAGTACTGTTATTATTACTTTTTTGAATGAATTGACTGTCAGGCCTGCGCTGGTCTCATCCCACCTGCCCCGAGTCTGCGAGGGACCCGCTTTGCTTTCGCCTTCGTGGATGTGCATTGAATGGCAGGACACGGCCACCATTGTCATCGGTGTCCACGTCATCTCAGCGACGGGAGCCTGACCTGAGATTCCAGCTCATCACGCGGCTGGGCCGTTCTGGGTCAGCGCCGAGCGCCTGCGCGTCGAGGCCCTGCCGTGGGAAAGCAGGAGACAAACCCGGGCGTGGTGGAGGGGCCTGGCACACACAGAAGGTTCTCGAAGGCTTATTCCTGGCTGCTCACAGCCGCAGGGCGTGTTGTGTTCACGCGAGTCAGAGATTCGTTTGGCTCTCATTGTGAACGACCACGTTTTCCCACTTACAGGCAGCTCGGGGACCGTGTCGCGATGTCACCTCCCATAAAACGTCTAGTGTCTGAGGACGTGGCCTGCTTGGTGGAGGATGAGAGGTCAGGAGTGAGATCGTGAGCGTAGCAGCTCGGAATTAAAACAGGATTGAGAGCCATAGAGAGAATCTTGTCCTTTGTGCCTCTCGACAAATAAAATTTCCGGTTAGAAGAAATTTGTTTTCCAAACTCAAATCGTAGTTGCTTTAAAATAGGAGAAAATCGGTATTTAACGGAACTCACGGGAATTTCCCCGAAGTTATAGAACATAATCATTTCTTTACCCTGATGAGATTTAACGAAGGACCCAACGTCTTGGCGTGGAATTGATTTGATAAGCATAAAGCGAAAAGTTAGTTCAGTCTTTACAGAAAATGTAAAATTATGCCGAAGTCCTGAAACTTGAACAGCACGAATCAACATAATACCCCGAATATCCTGAGGGACG
>NW_011888830.1:6190274-6192374 GCF_000151845.1 Pteropus vampyrus
CACAGAAGGTTCTCGAAGGCTTATTCCTGGCTGCTCACAGCCGCAGGGCGTGTTGTGTTCACGCGAGTCAGAGATTCGTTCGGCTCTCATTGTGAACGACCACGTTTTCCCACTTACAGGCAGCTCGGGGACCGTGTTGCGGTGTCACCTCCCATAAAACGTCTGGTGTCTGAGGACGTGGCCTGCTTGGTGGAGGATGAGAGGTCAGGAGTGAGATCGTGAGCGTAGCAGCTCGGAATTAAAACAGGATTGAGAGCCATAGAGAGAATCTTGTCCTTTGTGCCTCTCGACAAATAAAATTTCTGGTTAGAAGAAATTTGTTTCCCAAACTCAAATCGTAGTTGCTTTAAAATAGGAGAAAATCGGTATTTAACGGAACTCACGGGAATTTTCCCGAAGTTATAGAACATAAGCATTTCTTTACCCTGATGAGATTTAACGAAGGACCCAACGTCTTGGCGTGGAATTGATTTGATAAGCATAAAGCGAAAAGTTAGTTCAGTCTTTACAGAAAATGTAAAATTATGCCGAAGTCCTGAAACTTGAACAGCACGAATCAACATAATACCCCGAATATCCTGAGGGACGAAGTAGCTGGAAGTCTGGCGGAAATGCTTCTCTTGGGGATAAACGTGTCTTCGAGATGAAGTCCTTTCCCCACGTGATGGATTTCCTCACTGGTAAGCTCCGACCGAGCAGGAGAATCCCCGTTTCTAAAGTTTCGTCTTGTTTTTATCATCGTCGTCGTCAGCTGTCGGCATTGCCGGACTGTGGGAGGCAGCGGGGGAGATCGGGTCCGTTTAGGACGCCGCACGGAGGACTCAGGTTAGCCTGGGGAGGAAGCACGAACGCATTAAGCATCTGAGTGGAAAACTCTCGAATCAGCGGACGGGGTGATGGAGCCTGCTGTGGTGTTAAACCTGGGAGACGAGGAGGAGCCGCGTGGAGGTTCGTGTTCCAGAACGTGCTGCAAGGTGGGAGTGGATGGGCGCGGAACGCACGGGTGGCCCTACCCTCGACGGGAGCGATGGGAACACGCCGTCATTGTCCTCGGCGTCATCAGGACAGATGCCCGGGGACCCCACTCAGGGCGGCCAGGGGCAGTGCTGCTCTGATGGCCCAGGAGGCTGGACCTCGAAGTAGAATGAAGTGATGTCCTGCCTGGCGAAGAAACGCTTTCTCGCGAGGAGGAATGTCGCCTTTGACATCTTGGTGACAGCAGTCGTGAGCAGGGAGCCACGCAGTGGAGGACACTTGCCCAGCACGTCAGCTTGTGGACTTGCTGGCTCGCCTGTCAACTGCGATTTCAGTGAGAACTAGAGAAGCTGCATCTCGATGTCAGCACGCACCGTAAGTCCATGGGACATGGACCGTTGTGTCTTTTTCGTTGGCTTAAATCTTACCCGGACACCGGAAGTACTCGAGAAACTAACGTTGTGAACAGTTGGCCCTAACGATGTGCTCTCTGTCTCGCTTCCTTGAACATGTCTCACCTGACACCCTCTGTCTCCACCTCCTCTTCACCCACGGGATCCCGAGTGCTCACCTTTCCGTCCATCGTTGTGCCGAGACGCACTTGCAGGCCACCAGCGACTCTCTTGTTGCCAAATTTAGTGGCCTTTTTCCGTGAACCGTCTCACAAATCTGCCATCTGTCTTTTGGTGGCTCCCACGGTCTCCCAACTTCCCCTTTTCAGTTCCCCTGATAGTTCTTTCTGTCTGATTTCCAGCCTTCCCTCACTTTCCCGCCCAATGGCACCACCGTCCAAATTTGCTCATACGACGCGAGAGTCAAATAAAAAACGGTATTCCCCGAAGTAGCTTCGAAGTGTGGGGGGGATATGGCTCTGCCATTAGGACCACGAGCGTTAATTCTCATTTCCCAGCACAGTCTCACACCCGTCAGGCTGTTTTGGTCATGCTTGTGTTCAGCTCTGGGCTTTTACTAATTCGTAAAACTCCTGTAATGAGCCAAGAATTGCTATTGTATTCGGATGGCATTCTAGCTAATTGTAGTGTAAAGGAATTAGCGAGGAGCAAAGTCAAACATAATTACTGTGCAGGAAAATAGGCTTTTATGACTCCATGAATGTATTCCACA
>NW_011888830.1:6192424-6203284 GCF_000151845.1 Pteropus vampyrus
AACAGTTGGCCCTAACGATGTGCTCTCTGTCTCGCTTCCTTGAACATGTCTCACCTGACACCCTCTGTCTCCACCTCCTCTTCACCCACGGGATCCCGAGTGCTCACCTTTCCGTCCATCGTTGTGCCGAGACGCACTTGCAGGCCACCAGCGACTCTCTTGTTGCCAAATTTAGTGGCCTTTTTCCGTGAACCGTCTCACAAATCTGCCATCTGTCTTTTGGTGGCTCCCACGGTCTCCCAACTTCCCCTTTTCAGTTCCCCTGATAGTTCTTTCTGTCTGATTTCCAGCCTTCCCTCACTTTCCCGCCCGATGGCACCACCGTCCAAATTTGCTCATAGGACGCGAGAGTCAAATAAAAAACGGTATTCCCCGAAGTAGCTTCGAAGTGTGGGGGGGATATGGCTCTGCCATTAGGACCACGAGCGTTAATTCTCATTTCCCAGCACAGTCTCACACCCGTCAGGCTGTTTTGGTCATGCTTGTGTTCAGCTCTGGGCTTTTACTAATTCGTAAAACTCCTGTAATGAGCCAAGAATTGCTATTGTATTCGGATGGCATTCTAGCTAATTGTAGTGTAAAGGAATTAGCGAGGAGCAAAGTCAAACATAATTACTGTGCAGGAAAATAGGCTTTTATGACTCCATGAATGTATTCCACACCGTCTGATTATTTCTAGGCAATATTGCATTGACAGATGATTTAGAATTTTTAAAACTGTTGGAACCGGGCAAGTTAAGATGGATGATTAAGTGCTTCGGTTTGTATGTATGTTTGCCTGATATTTTATACTAGCAGGTGAAACTCAAAGAAGTATTCGTCTTCCCTTTGGGTTATTTCTTTTCTTTTTAGTGACCGAGAGTCTGTTGGTGGAAAAGCCTTGGGTTTGTATCACGCCGTCAGGCGTTACGGCCAAGAATGTTTTGAGTGCAGGTGGAGTAACTGAAACAACCAGGCCAGAGTTGTGGCCCAGAATTGTGGCCGGCCAGTTTGCTTTCAGATTTAATTCTTTGTTGTTTTATAGCACAAAGAATGTACTGTCTTTTGCCTGATACGCGAAAAGTGTCATTTCTGATTTGGATCGGATTTAGCTCACTTTACCAAAAGCGCTACACGACAGAGCTGGATAGATTCCTTTCTAAGTTGCTGTGAACTGCTTTATGCAGTGTGCGCGTGTGTGTGTGTGTGTGTGTGCGCGCGCACACACGTGCCTGTGCCTGTGCCTATGCCTGTGCCTGTGCCTGTGTCTGTGTCTGAATGTGGTTTTTAGGCTGTTACTGGTTTGAGAAAGAGAAGGCATGTGTTTGGAGTTTTAATCATGCTGGGCTGTGGGTTCTTCGTGGGGACCAGGTACTGTGTGCTGACTTCACGAGCAGGTGGCACTTGGGCTCCCCAGGGGACGCTGTTCTGAGCTGTGTTTCTATTTCATGCCTCCTAAGGCAGTGAGACATAGTTGGATCGCCACATTGGGTCATGGTTTTGTTTTCTGATTGTTTTTTATTGTAACATATACGGAACGTAAAATTTACCGTTTTAACCATTTGTAAGTGGCGAGCTCATGGGCTTTAACCGTCGCACTGCTGTGCAACCGCCATCTGCCCCCCAAAATGATTTCATCTCTGAACTGGAATTGCGTCCTTGTCGAATCCCTCCCAGCCCCACAACCGCTTTTTCCTTTCTGTCTCTGACCATCTGACGACGCGGGTAAGAGTCGGATTCTCCTAAACTTTGCCTAGATCCCCAAGTAGCTTCTTTTTCCCTTTTCTTTTGAACGTGGCAAAATAACCTGGCGAATCGCGTCGCCTCGTCCGTTCCTCCCAGCTTCGGTCTGCTCAGAGGAGCACTTCTGTTCTGGTTCCGTTTTTATCTAGACGTTCATTTCCTCCATGACGCTCCTTGACGGAGGGTCTTAGGTTCTGCTCCCTTTCTTTCTGGCACTTCGCAGAGTGCCCGTGACACGGTGCCAGGCTCAGGAGGGCGGCCGACAAACGGGACCGAATCCCACGAGGCAGCCCAGAGGCGGCCGCGTTAGAATTTCATCTGATGAGAAACGGTGAGCGAAGAGGACGGTACCTTTGCAGCCAAGTCGGATCCGTGTGACCATGTTTATGAAGAGCCGTGGCGACCCTTTCATCCTGCTGCCGAAGGAATAACGCTTTAAAGTCCGTATTGGTTCTGGGTCACGCTTTTCGTTAGCAGCCCGATTTTACGGGCTGCGTATGGTGGGGACTGTTAGGATGACCCGTCCTCGTTTGGGGATTGCGGTGCTGCTTCTGCGTTGCCATCCGATTCCATCCTGGACCAGCGAGAACACAGAAGTGATTCCAAGCAGAGGTTTCATTAGCCCTGAGATGGAGCTAACGAAAAACGTGGCTACTTTGACATGGCAGCGAGCCTTGCTGTGTGTCCACGGGCCAGATTTCTGGCTGTGGTTCGGTTTTGTTCCGTGACGGGTCGCAGGGAGGCCCCTGAGCCTTTGCGGTGAGTGTCCGATCCTGGTTTTCCTTGCCACGTGGATGTGACAGTGAGTTGCAAGGCCGGTTGTGAAGCCCGCTTGATTTTTTTTCTCATTCTAGGTCATTATGTTGATCCCATAGTTATCGGTTTAGGGTGCTGCTGCCTGAAGCAAACCACATGCTCTCAGGTTCTTGAGATGAAATGATAGTCAAATGTTTCTAGCATCCGCTTTGCTGGGACCATGAAACAAAATGTGTTTTTAAACACCACGGTTTTCCCAAATAAACCGTGAAGTGTGAAGAGTCCTTTAGCTCAGTGCGTTTCCCAGATTGTGTTTAGGGGTTCATTGCATCCCATTTTTCTGCTTTAGGTGTTTCCATAGCACTAGTGCTTCATGTCATCAGTCTTCAAGAAAGACGAGAAGGAGAAAGAACGAAAAAGAAAGGAAGGGAAGGAAGGAAGGTGGGAGAGAGGACGTACCTTTTCCTCCTGCACTGAAGAGGAAGTGATTGTGGAGAAGTTTCTAGAAATGTAGGGGGCCGTATGCGATACTCATGCAGTCTTTAGTTTGCCAGCCTCCCGCTTGGCAGAGATGTTCAGGACGTTGTACAACGAGCCTCGAAGGACATTTTAATTTTAGGGAACTTCTAAGCACCCCACTTTAGAAACGTCAAGTCTCAGAGCTACCCCCATTCAGCCGCTATCAATGGGAGCCCGCTATGTGCCAGCATTACTATAAGTCCTCCAAGATGGCATCTGAATTGTCCTCACCATCTTTTATTTGTGCCAATTTTCCATTTTACCCAACCTTAAGTGGATAACATTGTCACGGAGCCAAAGTATGGCCAGAAAGAGTTATTTCTCTTAGACCCGCCGCATGCTTTCGCTTCGGCCTGTTCTGAGGTCTTTTGTTTGGTGACATCAGGGTGCCTGGGTTTTCCGTTTGTGTGTTCGTTTTTTTTTTTTTTTTTTTGCACGTGTGTGATAGACTTTCACAGAAACACCCAGGTTTTAATGAAACAGTTCTTTTTTTTCCCAGGAGAATTAAAACTCATAGTCCCAGTGGGCTTGTTTTCCTGTGAGCTTATTTCATTCAAGCATGTTTTTAAGTGGAAGGAAGTGAAAGTTGTTAAAATTCCCTAAACATTTGTTTTCTCTACAAGGATACGTAAATATATCTTTAATTTAAAAAGCGAGCTTACCAAACAGTTTCTAACTTTTTCTGTTCCTTTCCTCTCTCGTTAAAGCACACTATCAAAGAACGAGCATCAAAAGTGATGCTTTTTAAGTTGTTACTAATGCAGAAAGCACTGTTTTAAGTTTCTTTTATCTTGTCACGCCTTGGGGTGGACACCATTTGTATTGGTCCAGGTTCTCCAGAGAAATGGAGCCCACAGCTGGAGGTCGATACATAGATAAATAGGCACAAGAAGAAATTTCTTGTAGGCACTGGCTCACATAGCATGGAGGCTGTGGAGCCCCACGATCTGCATGTGGAAGCTGGAGATCCGGGACACGGTGGCGTCGTTCAGTCCAACTCACAAGGTCCAAGAACCGGAGACTCCGACGTCCAAGGGCAGGAGAAGCAGACACCCCGACTCAAGCCGGCGGTGTGAATTCGCCCTTCCTTCACTGTTGTCCTGTTCGGGCCCTTGGCGGGTGGATGGCATCTGCCCACACTGGGGAGGGCGTCTTTCTCGTCTCTTCTAGAAACACCCCCACCGACACCCCCAGAAATGGTCGTGTTACCAGCTATCTGAGCATCCCTCTGCCCAGTCAGTTCGGTCGGTGGAATTAACCATCACGCTGTTGTCCCAGTAACAAAAGTATTTATAGCATCCTTTTTCTCCCCCGAAAATGGGTTTAGACATTTTCCTAGCTGCTCTTCCTTACCGTATTAAATACATTCACTGGAAAAACTCACAAGAAGCAGAATACAGTGTAAAAATCACAGCTGTTCACACCTGCGGGAAAATGGGGTTATACACAAAAACCTCTTGGCCCGTGAGGACAAGACTCCATTCGGGTGGCCTCCAGAAGTACCTGTCACCACAGAGATGACACTGGTTGCAGGTCACACGGCGGTCCTAGAGGGGCTATGACGATTCCCTGTGAATCGGGAGTGTTGGGCTGGACCCTCCGCAGGAATCGTGGACGATCTTTACAAAAGTCACCGCTGAGATTCAGATCCTCCCAGAAGAGATGGGGCAGACGTGGACGGGTGTGAGAGACCAGTTCTACTCTGAAAAAGCTCTCGTTCTGGTCACCTGTCCCCTCCCGGGAAAATGACAGTCTGTGTTTATAAACCGAGGACCGTTACGTTCAGGAGCGCAGCTGGATACGTACATTTAAAGGTGGTTTTTTGAGATTATTATAATGGTCACAGTTTTCACCTGGGTTCCTCGTCCAGACGGATGTGAGAATGCTTTTCCTATTGAAAAAAATAATCCACTTCCCGGCTCGGCATTAGACAGTGTGTCAGGATTAATTCTAGGTGCTGCAGCGTGGAGGGAGGTAGAGAGAAAGTCCCAGCGTAGGGCAGAGTCATTAGATACAGCTCACAATAGTATCTTTATTCCTGGACAGTAAGGTCATGAAGGTTTGATAGCCTGGAGTACACGTGTCAGAATCTGAGCACAAAAGAAGTCACGGAGGAGCATTAACTGACCAGGTTTTTAGGAATAAGAGTAGAATGCCTGCCCCTGTGTCGGGCCGAGGCGTGGTGATGGGTGGGCGGCTGCTCCGCCCCCTCCATGGCACTGTACCTGAGTGGGGCCGCCCCTGGGTGTCCGAGGGACCTTGCGACAAAGGGATTCACCGGAATGAATCGGAGAGAGGAGAAAGGCATCGGATGTCTATTTCCGACAGCAAAAATAAAAGGGTGTTTGGGTCAGAGATCGGTTCTGTGGAAGCAGCAGAAATGAAATAAGTTCATCTGAGTAGGGAGCGGGCATGCCGTATGTGCAGGGAGGTGGGCGGAGAGAGAGAAGGAGGGAGAGAGAGAGGGAGAGGGAGAGGGAGAGGGAGAGGGAGAGGTGGTGGGGAGAGGCAGACACACGCTCACGCCAGCTAAGGCTTCTTGGCTCGATGGAGTTTCTCCTGATTAGGTAATTACAGTGATTTTCTATTAACAGGTCATGCTTGAGGAGTGACCCAGCTCTTGGGGTGACCCTGAGCTGAGTCGAGGGAGTGAAGAGATGCAAGGACTTGTGATGCACGTCCGTGAGCCCTCTGGGTGCTGATTTACTCAGCAGCCACGCTTCCTCCTTATGGGACAAAAGGGCTCAATTCGCATATGATCCTAAAAAGTCAGGTGATGCGATGCAAATCAATTGTGGGTCGTGCGGAAGGCAGAGTGGGCCTCACGTAGATTCTTAACGGGAGACTCAAAATAGCAGCCTTGGAAGTCACCGGGCTCGTTATTTTTAAAGATAATGAGAAACGTTATAGAGTCGGCTGAAGGTATCGCTTCGTCTTTCAGGTCGCCCCGAAGCAGAACTTTGAGAAGTGGGCTGTAGGAGGGGTGATGGAGCCCCCTGGCTGAAAGGCCTTCGGGCAAGACAGGGAGAGGTCTCCAGGTGCTGAGGACGGTCCCCGGAGTCTTGGGGAGTCTTGCCATTTCTCTGGAACCCGGGAGGCAAGCTTTTGGGGACATTTCCTGCCACTCACAGGTGGGCAGCTAAGGTGGCTCTAAAGTATGACCGGATTTCTTGGTCATTTGTCCCATTGCGGGTGGGGTCTGGGCCTGTGTGCCACTGTTTGGACCAGTAGAGTGCAGCCAAAGGGACAACACGTGACTTCCCAGGCTGAGTGACCAAAGGTACCACAGCTACCACTGAATCTGCTGGAACGCCAGCCTTGGACACTGAGCCACCACTGAAGAAGCGCGAGGTGCCAGGGTATGTGGAGTGGCCACGTCTAGGCTCTGTGGTCTGCCCTCCCAGCCTGGCACCAGATGAGGGGATGAGTGAACCTCCAGGTGACCCCAGCCCCGGCTGGCCATGAGTCTCCCAGCCAGGGTCCCTGGTGCAGAGGCGAGCATGCCAGCCCTCTGTGCCTGTCGAAGTTTTGACTGAGGGACCCATGAGCAGTGGCAGCTGGCATTTCAGGCCCCTGGGTGCTGGGCTGCTTTGTGTCCCCAGAGCGTCCCAGGCTCATGCTCCGTGATTCAGTGCCCATCTCTCCACCTCCCTCCCCGGGCAGGGCAGAGGACCTGTCTATCCTGTGTGGTCGCCGAAGTCTCTGAAGGACCGGGTCTGCCGGCACATGGAATGGCTCCTGAAAGGCACCCTGTGGGCTGGGACACCTCGAATCAGAAGGGATGCTCTTCTCTCTAAAGTTTACAGACTTGGCGAGGGACAGGAGCTGGTGGTCATCATGTGTCGGTCCTGATACCCGTCCGCTGTCATTTCAATCTCGGCCGTGACATGTGCTAGTCTACGGGATGCTGCTGTGACTACACTTGTTTTTGAAGTCGTTTTATGGACTTCATTAACCCCGTCGCGCCCTGTACACTCCGTGGGAAACCGGGAAGCGTTTCGGACGTGCCGAGACCGAGCCCCACGCAATCATGTTGATAGCGGTGACGATTAGAGACCTGTCGGCTGTGCACTTTTGGGAACAGGCTGAGTCTGGGGAGACACGAAAGGTGAACGTTGCAAGGGTCATGGCCGTTTGGCCCGTTTGTGGTGAATGTGCCCACGGTGGTTAACACGTAGCTGAGCCTGGGTTCGGGGCACGGGAGAAGGCAGCCTTGTTCTGCTCGGCAGGCGCGGGTCGGAGCTTGGAGGACTGAGCTCTGAACTCTGTTGTCACCTTGTTCTCATAATAAACAAAATATCTTTTTTAGATACAACTGCCTTTTACGCTGAGGAGGGGAATTTTCCGTTTGGGATCATTAGGATTTCAGCATTTATTTGATCAGAGAGAAAATCGTTTTGCTCATGGTTGTTCTGAACCAGAAACAACACAGATGCCTTTAGAGACGAAATAAACAAGCAAGTCCGTCCATAAACGGAATATCGCTCAGCGATACAGTAGAATTATTATTGATCGACACATGTGGCCACCTGGAAGGACCTCAAAGGCATTTGACTTGGAGGAAAAAAAGTTCTAGTCTCGAAAGGTCATGTGCGTTTGGTCACACGTGAATGACGTTCTTTAGTCCGCGAAGCTGTAGTGATGGAGGCCGCCAGCACATGCCAGGGTTTCCGGGAAGAGAGAGGGTGAGGCCGCACCCGGGTAAAGGAACGGACGCGTTGGGGGTGGGAAAGGACCATCCTGTACCCCGACTGTGCTGGAGATGATCTCAATCCGCATGTGTGTTAAAAGGTATACGACTGAGTACCCCACAAAGGTCGGCTTTATGATAGAAAAACGATTAGAGAAACAATCTTAGGAATGTGTTTCGTTGATGCAAGCGGCATGGGAACAGATGCTTGCAAAGAAGAGCGTTTCTCGCTGGCGGCTGGGCCCAGGCAAAGAGCTGGGTTGGCGAAACTCTCTCATGTGACAAGTTGCAGGGAGTTACGCTTCTCTTCATGGTGGTCACCAAGGTACGGTGACGTCCCCCAGCCTGCCTCCTTTTTAATGTCGACTTCCTAAAATATTACCCGAAGAAATGCATGAGAAGGTAGAATGCCCCCCTCCCCCCTCCTCATGCACAAAAAAGGGAATTCGATTTGGTTTCGAGGGTACATTTGGAAGAGGAAGAGATTGCTTTGGGGTCAGGAAACCAAGGCTTGGCTTCCAGTGATTATGAAGATGCCGAGATCTGAAATTTTCCTGTTTCCGTGCACTTGGTAGAGACCTAACTGCACAATGTAAAACCGAGGCTCATCAGAGTCGTACAATTAAAGTACCTTGCGCTGCTTGGAAAATTAAACGGTAAACTCGATAGTCTGTGTGACTTGAGGAAAGATTTATTTCGAGACAATGTGGACGGCTGCCGTTGGTGTTCGTAAGAATAACATTTACGTGGGATAGTGGCAGTGTTCTGGGACTTCCAGCTGTAGCTGCCTGAGCCGGGTTCAGATACGAATTCAGAGCCAAAGCTGTGGAACAAGGGGTCTCGGTCAGCGGTTTGAAGGCGGACCCATTGGCAGCTCGGGGCATTCGGGGCTTGGGGGAGTTACGCTGGGGAAGTGCTCCTGGCATTTCATGGGCAGAAGCAAAGATGCCACGTGCCCTGCGGTGCACGGGACAGTCCCATACGATGCAGCATTGTTCCCGTGATCTTTGAATGTCCTATTAGGTACGGCCGTGAGACACCTGCGTGTACTTTAATGGAGCCTGGAATCTCTTCTTACTCTAAGTTGTTTTTGTATAATTTGTATAGTTTTAAATTAGTCTGAACTTTTCAAGAACGTGACTACCTGGCAAACCGAGGGAAGACTGTGGTTTAATTTGTTACGCTGTAACCAGTAACATGTGTCCTTGTCATTAGTTTTTGCCCCTCACATAGATGTGGAATGCTCTCTTTTTGTGGGCGTTATGTGGATTTCCCTGATTACTAGTTCGTACGCGTATTGGCCATTACGGTTTCCTTTGGGAGTTTACCTCTCCGGCACCGTGACACAGTCTGTGTGCCCGATATTCCTTTGCCGTTCACGCTTTACGGCATCTTTATTCCAAATTGTTCGTGTATATTTCTTCTCGAATTTCTAAAGCGTTAAAGGGCTTTAATCCATCGGAAGTGATGTCTGTGTGGGGCGGGAGGTATTTCTGTCATTTCTCTACAGTTTCCTCACGTATGTGTCGAATAGTCCCGCCTTTCGCCCGGGCCCCGCGGTGCCGTCTCTGTCCTCGATCGTTTCTCGGTGTGGGGGGTGGTTCTGGCGTGCCCCTTCTCATCCAGGGGTCTGCTTTCCTCCCCCTACACCAATCGCGTGTCGTGAGCACTGCTGCTCTGTATGCAAAGTCTTTCATTTCAGGCTCCCTCCTGTCTTTTTCTCCTCCCAAGTTGTCTCAGGCACACTTTCTCAGTGATGTATCACTCTGGATTATGGCTTGCCAGGCCACCTGATGACCGACCAGGACATAGGACGTTCCATATTCAGGGCTGATCGCTTTCAGCCGGAAGCTTCCGCCTGCAGGACAGTGTGAATCCAACAACGGCCATTTTCCACACGTGCCACCTGTGACAAAGTTGGAGAAATCCTAGTCCTAGCCATTCGTAGCCCTTTGACAAGCCACAGACATGTAGAGGTCAAATTTGTCAACTTTCCTGAAACGCCCCACTGGAATTTTGATTGGAGTTGCATAGAATTTTATTATTAATCATTAGAGAATGGAAGTCGTGACCCCGAGTTCTATTTGCATTTGAAAAATGCATTGCAAACGTAAGCATTTCTATTTATTTGTCAAAGACTCAGTCCCAGGTGTCACAACCCACCCACATAAGTCATGAAGTCCCACCTGGAGCGGTTCGCGTCTGTGGAAGTAGACAGGACAGGGTCACACACTATTGAAGGTAGAACGTTGTGATTCTCCTAAGAAAGATACAGACTCTCGTGGTACGCAGAGAACCCGGAGGGAGAAGACGCCATATCCTACGTGTCAGGCAACGTCAAGATTTGGCAAATATCGCCACCCCATACCCTAAGATCGAACATGTTACCCCTGACGGCATTTTACCCTCATCGCCGTTCCGAGGCTCGTAGATGCTTTAGAGAAAGTCTGGGTTATCTTCTCCTTGTAAAAGGCGAGACACACTCGCTGTTCTTAAAAAGACAGCTTCCCTTCACCTCCCTTTCAGAAAGACTTAATTTGTTTTATATACTGAACAAGTCCTGTAATAAAACTTGTCCTATTATTAATTAAAAAGAACACATGCTGGATCCTGAGGGAAATCAATGATGGAGAAGAGCATTCAGTGACATTTTGAATAAGAACGTCTTTTCGGTGATTTATTTCATTTCCTTCATTGTTAAAAACAGGAGCGGAACTGGGTGCTCGGCGGCCCTGCCGTGCTGGCGAGTGGGAGCTGCCTGCTCTTATAACCAGTGATTTCAGCCACCCAGTAAGGAATGGCATTTGGAATTAGCAGGACGGAGGAAAGCATGTGGATTTGGGGTCAGAAAGACCCAGTGTGGAGTCCTTGCTTCGGGACCCCGAAACTGAGTGGACTCCAGGCTGGACTCTTTAAGGTTCATTTTCTTCATCTGAAAAATGGGAGTAATGTTTCTTGCGCGTCAGCACGGTGGTGAGAATGAATAGTAATTCCGTGTATTGCAGCGGACCCGGCTGTCAGCTGGTATGACTTCTACCTTCCTCTGGAATTGTTTGGTGTGCTCCTGTAGAGAAATGGTTCCTCGGATGATGCCCCAGGAAGAAAATCGAGGGGAGAAGGGGTCAGAGCGAGGCCCCTCTCCTCCACCACGGAGAAGCCGCTTCTCTGCTTTC
>NW_011888830.1:6203334-6207333 GCF_000151845.1 Pteropus vampyrus
TTGCTTCGGGACCCCGAAACTGAGTGGACTCCAGGCTGGACTCTTTAAGGTTCATTTTCTTCATCTGAAAAATGGGAGTAATGTTTCTTGCACGTCAGCACGGTGGTGAGAATGAATAGTAATTCTGTGTATTGCAGCGGACCCGGCTGTCAGCTGGTATGACTTCTACCTTCCTCTGGAATTGTTTGGTGTGCTCCTGTAGAGAAATGGTTCCTCGGATGATGCCCCAGGAAGAAAATCGAGGGGAGAAGGGGTCAGAGCGAGGCCCCTCTCCTCCACCACGGAGAAGCCGCTTCTCTGCTTTCGTTCTTCTCGATATATTGTCTGAATCGGGGAACAGGTGGCCGCAGCCAGACCTGGGGCTCGTCAGCTTGCTTCATGTATACCAGGGGCCAGGCGAGACATTCTAGAATACTTACAGACACTCTTTGAGGTCCTTTGAGGAAGCACTAAAAAAAAAAAAGGGAGTCATTAATTAATTGTTGAGAGTCAGCAGCTGCACACTTAGGGGTCTAGTTTGATAGGAAGGAAAACAAGTTTAGTGCATTTAAATTGCCTGGCATGTATGACAGCATATTAAAGTGATGAGGGTAATTCATCTTGCCAGCTTGGAGTTGTCAAGCTTCGATCTCTCTCTCTCCCTCTCTCTCACCCCCTCCCGCTTCCTCTCTCTCTCTCCTCTCTCTCTCTCTCTCTCTCTCTCTCTCTCTCTCTCTCTCTCTCTTTCTTTCTCTCTCTCTTCCTCTCCGCCTCTCTCCCTGTCTCACCACCTAGTTTATATTCCTGCGGTTTATAGATTCCAAAAAAGATACAACAACAACAACAACAGACAAAACAAAACTTCAGGGAGTACCATAACCAGATACTTGTGCTACTCTTGGGATTTCTTAAGATACCCCCAAACAAGTTTCCTGTTATAGAGAATGTTTGTTTTTTCCCAAGTCAAGGTCAAACAGAGAACAGACCTGCTTCCTGTGCGGTTTGAATTCTCTCCAGGACCTGTTGGTAGCATTGTGTGACATTCTTCAATTTTATACTTTGGATTTATCTCACCTGAATGAACAAAAATAATGCTTTTGCAGACACAGGGGAAATAATGGCTGCTAGATTTTGAAGAAAGGTGACTTGTACAGTTCCTGGTTCTGCGTTCTTACCCTAAGACGACTGGGAGTGAACTTGATTTTGGTTTAGTAAAATCTTTACAAGCAGACTTACGTTTTTCGTTCACAGTTGCTTTGCTTCAAAATTATGTGGCACATAGTTTCATGGATGGTTCAACACTGAAATCAATAAATGTGTTACGCCACGTTAATAGAATGAAACATAAAAATCATATGATCATCTCGATAGATGCAGAAAAAGCATTTGACAAAATACATCATCCTTTTACGATGAAAGTGCTCAACAAATTGGGTACAGAAGGAACGTACCTGAACATAATAAAGGCCACATGACAAACCCACGACCACCATCATACGCTATGGTGAAAGGCTGAAAGCTTTTTCTCTAAGATCAGGAACAAGACAAGGGTGCCCTGGTCAGCCTTGTACTGGATGTCCTAGCCGGAGCAATCGGGCAAGAAAAAAGATATCTAAGTAGGAAAGGAAGAAGTAAAATCGTCTTTGTTTGCACATGATGTGAGCTTATATATAGGAAATCCTACAGACTTCACCAAAAATCTGCTCGAACTAACCAACAGATTCAGTAAAATTACAAGATGCAAAGTCAACATATAGAAATCCATTGCGTTTCTATACACCGACAACAAATCGTCTGAACAAGAACGAAAGAAAACGGTCCCATTCATGACAGCATGAAAAACAATAAAATACTTAGGAATCGATTTAACCAAGCAGTGGAAGATCCATACATATGTACACTGAAAACTATGAGACTTGAGTGAAAGAATTTGAAGGAGACAGAAGCACGTGGAGAGATAACCCCGCGTTCACGGCTCGGAAGAATCGATGTCGTCAGATGTCCATACTGCCTAAAGCCACCTGCAGATTCAGCGAGGCACGGCGGAAAACGTTTTCCCGTGCACGTGGTTTGGTTAAGGAGCCCACCGAGGGTCGTCTGCCTCACGTCCTCTCCGGTTTCATCTTCCACGACTCATCTTTCTGACCCTGTTCCAAGCGGTTCGGCTTCTTCGCCATTGCGCCGATATGCCAGGTTCATTCACACCCCGGGGCCTTTGCACAGGCTGTCGCTTCTGCCTGGGACCCCCCTCCCCCGGATAATCGCACTGCTTCCTCTCACTTCCTTGAAGTCTCTGCTAAAACGTCACCTTTTCAGTGCACCAGTATAATCTGGCTCACCCTGGCCGATTTATTTCTTTTTCGAGCGTTTATCATCATCTGACATGCAATGTATTTACCAACTGACTCTTCCTCTCCCCCAGCCCAGGATGTCGAGATGTGAAGACGGGAACTTTTTTATGGCTGTAGATTGACTAGATTTTCTTGGAATGATATGTCATATTATGGCTCAAGACGTGTTTAACAGAGCCGCTGTGTCAAACTTCTGCCTGCTTAAAACCTGAGACCTTGGCCGGTGACTGTCCTAGGGATTCAGGCATTTCTAAGCGGATGAAAAAAAATCAGACTTTTTAAATGCGTGACTCACAGATACACATATAATACCTAAAGAATTTCATGAGGGGTGATTTGGGAAAAAAATGTCTAAAAGAGTTTTTTAGGGGGACGAGAATGGGGAAAAAAAGGATTGAGAAACTTTTTTTGGCAGAGTAGATCAGTGAGGGGACAGAATGCCACCGTGTCCCCGTGAATTTGCTAATCGTGGGTTCATCTTCCTGGAGTTAGCCAGTGTTTGATGGTCAGACACTGACCAGTATACGCTTATGTTGAAATAATTCATTCTGTGATCGTTGTAAGTCTCAGGAAAAAAAAAAAAACAACACTTTTTTTTTTTTTTTTCTGGAAATAGCGCGTGTTTTTGTAATATTATGCCAACCAGTCATGGTTAGGCTGGTGCTGCTTTGCGGCGTTCCGTGACTAACTCGTCGATCCTCAGGCGTTTATGCCAAAATCAAGTGTCTTTTTCTTGCAGAGATACAGTTTTGTCTGCCACCTCATTCTCATCCGGAGCTTTCATGCATCTTAATTAATTGAATAGAATGCGAAACCTAACATTCGATGCGCTTTGGTACACCCATTGCTATTGTCCAAAAGCGGCTTCATTTCGCCGAGGGTCCTGACCGTTGACATTCTCTGCTGACAATGTCGGCTTGGCCACTAACTCAGGGTATTGTTTCATTTTGTTCTCATGACTGTACCCACTCACTCCCGTGTGCTTAAGCTCCCCGCTAGCGTGCTGTGCTGGCGGCCTTGCTCCGAGGCCGCCGGCTCCGTCGGCCAGAGGCCGGCCCCGTCACGGCCTGGGTGGGCGGTGGCGTTTCTTGTGTTTACAGAGTTTTGGCTCCTCAATGCCGCGCGTTCTGTGTTTTCCAAGTGCGAGGCTGCTTTTTGGGGACAAAACGTCCAGTCACTGCCGATCCTTCGCGTCAATGTCTCACCCCGTTTGATCCTGAAATGGTTAACTTTTTTTTTTGGCGGGGGGGAGCCACGTATGTATTCCTAGCAGTACTGTGTTTAATAGCTATATATTAGGATAAAGACTTAAAAATTGTACATTCTTGGCAATAGGAGCGATAGCTTCTAGAGCTGTCGTTTTCAAGGCAGGGGTCGGTTACCCGAAACAACAAAGACCCCTCCAGTACGTATAACCAGGTCATAAGCATTAAAATATGGATCTTCAATACCATGAGAATGGCAAGAGTATGGGAGATTATAAAAGCTGCTTTCTTCCCCGAAGGGAAGTTTCGTTTGACCTTGACGGCTAGAATCTGAGGGCCATATAAGGGAGAACTTTCGAGCGGTTAAGAGGAAGAAAAGGGATACATTTCCAGTGACCTTGACTGTCAAAGTAGAGGTCGGATTATCAGATGCAGACATCAGACTGACGTCCATCTAGCAGATG
>NW_011888830.1:6210083-6211481 GCF_000151845.1 Pteropus vampyrus
GCCAGAGCTTTGTAATTAACCACGGGGAAAAATAAGCCCAGCCTGACTTTCTCCTGTGTGAGGTGCAGTCAGTACCATCCTGCCAGGTTGACGGCCCCTCCTGGAGTCATCAGCCATGGGCTGTAAACTCAGCAGACCGTCGGGCTGAGGACAGGCATGTGACAGCAGGTCCCCGTCTCCTCATTTGCTAATTATGGTGGGTGTCTAGGTGTGTGTAGCCGAAGCCCCCCGAGTCTGTGAACCACGAGGCTCCTTTTGGCCCGCAGTCCAGGATGTAGGATCCAGGACCAAATTTCTGGGTTCGCACATTCTCTTTGTTCCATTTCATCTGTTTTACTTCCGGCCTCCACAGTTCCGTTCTCTCTGTTCAATCGTTGCTGCTCCGTTGTCCTCCAGGTCCCGTGAATGTGCAGATCGCGATGGTCTCCTGGCTTCCCCAAGTCCTGTACTGGTCTCTAGGAGGAGGTGACTGCTTGGGACAGTGGCCGTGGCCTCTTGAGACTAGAGCAGACTTTTGTAGTTGATGTGCAGCGGCCGGAAAGAGACGATGCCGTTTGCTCGTGAGTCATGCCTTAAGGGTCATCATCCAGTGTCGATGAGCGGTTTTAATAAACAAACTCTGGGCTAGGAAAACGGAAAGGTTCCAGCTAACGGTTTCTACGGTGAAAAGAAGTTAATTCGCACCAGTTACAAACGAGCTTTTCAGAAGTCTCTGTACAGCCTTTCTTCAGCTGTCCGCTCGCTCTAGCAGCCACATAAATCCTTTTTAAGAGGCATTAAAAAGTGCAGTGACAAGTGTAGTTACCGCCGACAAATTTAGCTCATGTATTTTATCTACATAATCTGATTGTAATTTATATTTCTTCAGCCTAGAGAAAGCAAAGCCATTCCTTATGGCCAAATTTTTCTTGTCAACATGACGTGAGTAGGATATCGACTTTCAGTGAAGGGTGGTGATTAATCACGGGGCTTGTGGGGAGATGGTTTGTCGCTCCGTGCAGCTGAATGACGGCTGGTAGAGCTGCGAGTCAATCAAGACAAAGCCAGGTGGGTTTGTCACTCCTGCAGGACGTGATGGATTTATTAGCCAAAGTCTCTTTTAGAAATCACTTTACATTCTTAGCAGGTGGATGTGCAAATAGAAAAATTACGAGTGGCCGTCAATGGGAGAATCTGTTAGGGGGCCAAGGAGAGTCCAGCCCCCTGAATGTCACAGTGAAAGATGAACTACCAAGAAAAAGCCACTGAAATGTGGAGCTCAACAGTCATCTCGTTAAGTGCAAAGAAGGCCATTATGTTCTTAGCGATTCAGGTGTTTGATGGTCTAGGAACACTTTCATCCTGTGCATAATTACCCAGATAGTGTCATGGGATTTAATTTTTTGAAATTAGAGTTAA
>NW_011888830.1:6212170-6216248 GCF_000151845.1 Pteropus vampyrus
AATCCTCCACGTGTCTGAATTTTTCTTTCGGATTTCCATCTTTTCGTCCACGTTGCATCCTGTTTCATTTCTTTGGACCCGTCTTCTACCGCATGTTTTGTCTTCAGCTCGCTAATCTGCTGCTAACCTGGCTCTGGATTTTTTTTAAAAAAAATCATTGTCTCTTTAATTTATAAAATTTCTATTTTTTCCCGATTGTCTTGATCGTTTTTATGGAGGTTTGTTGTTGTCGCTACTGTGTCTTGTACAATCTGAATTTCTTCTTCTAGTTCCTTAAACATATTAAGTATACTTAACGCCAGGACTATCTGAAATCTTTAAGGTCTGATTTTTTTTTTTCCCGTCTAATGGATTTTGCCGATGGCCCTTGTATATCTTGTGTATTTCTCGTCTCTTTCCTGATTGGTCAGTAGAAGCGGTACGGGTGCTGCCTTTGTGACTTTACTGAGGACTAACCAGGCGAATGAACACCTGGCATCACTGAATGGTGACCGGTTCTTGTAAGCTCTTAACCAGTATTTCCTGTTGTGAGACTAGTAAAAATAATAACGATGATCACTATTGTTTTGTAGTGATTATTGATAGTAAGTTTGTTTGTCTTTTCAAAAAATTTTTCTGAGACCTTTATCTATGAGATTTCTTTAAATGCTGCCTTGAAGATGGAGTCTTCCAGTAAAGGTTTGTGTTGGCTTCTGTCGGGCACCCGTGAGCAGATAACCCACTTCGATTAATTTTCAGCTGGAGGGGGTTTGTGCCACTGGGCCGTTGGGATGGGCTGGCCTGTGGTCGAGACCGCGTGTGGGTGTTTCCTCGCCCATGCGCTCACCGGCTCCTGACACTCAGGGCCGAGGCTCTGCTGAAGGCGGCTCTCTTGCAGGCCCTGGGCAAGCTGGGTGTTTCCAGTTCACCCCTCCACTTCGGGTGTCGCCTCGGACATGTGTGACTCGGGTCTCAGCTGCACAGGGAGAGAGACTCGCTAGAGTCTGCCCTGGGCGTGGTCCTGTCCCCATGGGCTGGACCACAGTCCCCAGAGGAAACGGTGGCTTCCCGCTCAGCTTCGCCCAGCTGAGTTCTTGCTTTCAGTTAATTTTTGAGTTCTGAATATTCTTTTACTTTTCGCCGGTTCATCAGTACATTTAACTCTTGCTTTTAAAAGAAAGCATTTTCAGTTGTCTGCAAGGCAACCGTCTGGTTATCTTTTCCAAACTTTTGCGAATAGTTATTTGTAATTATTTTCTGAGTGTGTAAGTCAGTTTTTAAAGGGAAGCAGACGGCTCTTCTTAAGCTGCTGGATTTCGCCAGCAGGACAAAACCGGGTGACAGTCGTGTTCAAAGGTATAATACAGTCATCACCCATCTTCCTGGAGCTTCAGCTTCGGAAGATAATAAATAATTTAAAGCACTATTTTTAAGTTAACATGAAACCTCATATAGATTTGTAATGAAGTAGAAAGTGAGATTTTCAAGCATATTTTTAATATAAATCATGACACCTCGAGGAACTTTTGCCCTAGGGTATGCTGTATCCCCTACTCATAATTATTAGAGGTGCTTTAGGATGAGGAGGTGGGGCCGGTCATTTTAGTTATTGCCCCCAGCTTCCTCCCCCCTCCCCCTGATACCTAATAAAAATTACACATGGCCTTTTAACTTGAATCAATGTGACAACGCTCTTGATGACAGTCTAGCAGGTGAGAAGTTGCAAGAAGAGAGAGGCCTGGAGTGGTCACATTGCTTTCTCTTTTCCTTAGTTGTCATTTGTCAGTATTAGTAGACGGTTGTTATCAGTTCTAATAATACTGTTCTTTAATTGAACGAGTCATAAAGTTTTCTGACCCTCCCTTTCCCAGGCCCGTAATACCTGCTTCCCTTGGGGTTCTCACAATGGGAGTCAGCGTGTGTTCTGCCCCAGGCCGGCAGCCACCAGTGTAGACGTGGAGCAACTTAGGTCACTGTCGTACCCAAGAGCAGCCACAGGTGACCCCTAAATGAATGAGCTTGGCTGTGTTCCAGTAAAACTTATTGATGGACCCTAAAATTGGAATTTCTTGTAATTTTCATATGTCATGAACTATTGATTTTTTTTTTTTCAACCATTTACACACGTAAAAAGCATTCTTGGTTGGTGGGCAGTGGGAAGAGTTTGGCCCATGAACCCCAGTTCACCCACCTTGTTACACAGCATCCTGTGTATCCCTCTAACCTTGGGGTCAGTCCACGAAATTGTCATCGACTCAGGTTTTTCAGTGGCTTCCCGTTGACCCCTCAGTGGTCGTAATTTGCGTCTTCATCACGTGAAGACATAGTTATATTTCGATAAAAATTCCAGCGACCTTCATGAAAATATCAATTTTTTAATCAACTCACATAGGCTTTGTAAGTCAGTTGGGAAACGAATCAATTTTAAGTTGATCTGCAGTACTTACAGTTCAGTAAATAAACGAAATATATCAAATGTCGATAGCGCTGCAGGCTAATTTCTTTCCAACTCTCCTTAGAATCGTGTGTTTTAATAATTGGGCAGCCCTTAGCGATTGTTTTCGCTAGCTCCTCCACCCCGTCTCCTGCCCTGAATTTATTTTCGACACGAATATATGGACATAAAATATTTTTAATGATGGATGGTGCTTGGTTGGTACTTGGGCATCGTTCAGATTCTCTTCAGTACGTACTGGACATGTAGCCTCTCCCGGGCTGGCCTGGTTGCATGGCTGTCGCTCGGGATGCATTAGGCAGTTCTGAAATGGGTTTATTATGGGACCGTTGGGACAAAACTGGTTTGTGAGTGGGGTGTTCACCGTGAGTGTCCTCAGAACATCCAGTCTGGGCATGCGTGCTTTGTCCGGGCTCTTCTGGCTCGTGGGCCCCCCCAGCGAAGGGGCCATGTCTGTGGCCCTCTGTCTCTCAACGGGAGGAAGATGTCATGGAACAGGATCTCGCGATGACTCCCCAGGGCCCCTGGACCCTCAGAGATGTGCAGACGGGAGGGCCGAGGATGAGAGGAGGATGTAGTCATCTTGATTCTCGCTGTTCTTGTGGAATCTTGCTATTCCTTCCACTGCGGTTAGACGAGACAGGTTCCTGGCCAGCTTTTTCTGGGACTGTGTTTATTTAAAAGCTCATAAGGTCACCCTGAGATGATGGCACTGAAGATAACTTTTCTTCCTTTTTTTTTAATTCATGTAGAAATATTCTAAAAATAGCAAGACTTGTAACTCGGGATGGTTACCGAAAGAGATGTTTCTAGATTAATGCCACTTGGGGCTGGTTTTAAATCTCAGCAGTTAATTGTGTTGGGGTTGTTGAGATACTAGGTGATGTGACAAAAATTGCCGAGAGCTTGTGATTTTTTTGACAAGCCAGTTCAAGGTGGAGGTGAGGGCTAATGTCTAAATAAGGGCCTGTTTCATTATATACTCCTTTCTTTTAAAAATCTCGGTTTGCCTCATCTTCTCCTGTTGGAACGAATAATGATTGCAAAATGAGCGGGAAATTTATTTCTTTCCAGTTATCTGGCATGAATTGTTTGTTCGCCCCACAGAAGTTGATGGATTAATTGCTGCTTCCGAGGCTGACATAACTTTTCTTTTATTAAACAACGATAAATCTCACCTAATATGGTCTTAGTGATAATAGAAAGAAAACTATAAGTTACTATCTGTTACATTTCATTGCTTAAAAATAATGATTACTTGTAAAGTTTCATTTATACAGACATAATTGGATCTCATGTAATCGACAGTAGAAAAATTCAGGAAATTTGTTCGGGCTCTGTTTATGGCTGAATCTTGAAAATGAACTGCCACGTGCAATAGTCCAAATGAGTTCTGTTTATGTAATAAAGCAGGCAGAGTTTCTAGTAAGCACTCAGAACGAATTATCAGCAGCTATAGGAGCAGTGTATCTAAAATACAATTTGTTTTGAAATGTTTTGTGATATACTATCATAGCGTTTTTGGTTGGTTGGTTGGTCGGTTGGTTGGTTTTAAGCATCAGAGACCAAAACTTTAGGGACTTTCCTGTTTGAAATTTCCTGTTCAGTTACTGAAGATCTTAAGACAGAGAGGGAGGGAGGGAG
>NW_011888830.1:6217698-6221451 GCF_000151845.1 Pteropus vampyrus
TCCTCCTGGCTGAATGGAGGATGGGGCCAAGCCTCAGGTGTGATGGCGGGAGAGCGTCCTGGCAGAGGAAATGCCCTGAGCAGGTGTGCTTGCTGTCATAGAGGGGCGACACGGGGGCCAGCAGAGCGGGGGCCAGCGGGCGAGGCCAGAGCTGTGGCCGGCAGGGCCCCGTCGGCCATGGTGGAGACTTCGGCTTTGTCCTCATCAGAGGGTTCTGAGCAGCAGACTCGGTCATGACCTGCGCTCTACATTCTGGCCCCGCCGTTGGGGGGACAAAGTCTGAGAAGACTAGCAACGATCAAGGGGAGACGTGGCGTCAAGGGGAGACATGGTAACAGTGGCATGGGGCTGGGTGGAGGCTGCGGATTTGGCAAGAAGAGAGAAGATCGGGTTTGGATGTGTTTGAAGGCAGAGTGGACAGAGTTGGTGCTGGACGCGAAGTGCGTTGGGGGGTGGGGCGGGGGAGGAGGCAGCAAGTCAGAGCCGGGTCGACTCCAAAGCTTTTGTCCCTAGAGGCACACTCCTTGCAGGGTTGGGGAGGCCTGTGGCAGGCGCGAGGGGGCGTGAAGCGTTCCCACGTGCATGTTGCAACGTTGGCGGGAGTTTCAAGGTGAAAGTCGAGGGTATGAGTCTGGAGTTCAGGGGGGCCCGCCTGGCTGGAGATGTCGGATGCGTCAGCATAGTGCTGCTATTCGAAGCCGTGAGACTGGACGGAATCAGTCAGGGGTCGAGCGTAGTAGGCAGGGAGGGTGTCCTAGGACTGTGCGCGGCGACACCCCATGCTTACGGTTCGAAGGGCTGAGAAAGAACAGCAAAGGACACTTAAGTGACACACGGTGAGGTGAGTGACGCCCAGCGGGGTCGGCTAAGAGGCTTGACGGCCCAGCAGCTAAGTGTCCCAGTCAGCCTGGGCTGCTAGAACGGAATACCGTAGCCTGGTGGCTCATGGACAGAGACCAGATCGGGGTGCCAGCGTGTCTGAATTCCGGTGAGGCCCCCCTTCCTGTGCCAGTGGCAAACTTCCTGTTGTGTCTTCACCTGGCAGAAAAACTGAGAGAGCTATCTGGGGTCCCGCTGGAGAGGGCCCCGGGCACGTCACGGGGGCTCCGACGCCATGGCCTCACCGCCTCCCAGAGCACCCCCACCCACCGTGTACCGTCGCATCGCTGACAACATGAGAACTTGGGGGAGACACACGCGTTCAGTCCCCACACTGAGTGAAGAATGCTTGAGGAGAGAGGGACCTGGCATATCAAGGGCTCTTCCTCGTGCCAGATCGGTCTATGTTTGCGGATTGACTGTTGGATGAGTCAATATGGAAGTCGGCGGCGGCCTTATCCTACTACCTACGTAATCTTTTCCACAGTGCCTTGTAGTCTGCAAGTCTGTTCCCACCTGGTTCATGGTCCTTGCCCTGCCTGCTTTCAAATAGCTGTCCCGTGGCACCTGTTGTGGCCTTGGCCCTTGCATGCGACAGATGAGAACTCGATCTGTGAATTTTGCCATGGAGAGTTCTCAGAGCGGGACGTTGCTGAGGGGTGAGGTTGCAGGTTCGGCTTATCCTCTAGTCTGCAGACCTGTAATTTACATATCACCCCACTTGTGTAATTTTGAGTTGCTAGTGACTGTTGTAATTTAGACATGCAAAATGTGTTTTGATTTAAAAAAATATATTGCAAGTCATTAATAGTTTTTCGCTAGTATGTTTAAAAAAATGTACGGGTCAACAGAAATATTCTGGTGGAATGTGGCGATGGATAGGGTTGAAACCTCCAATAACTGGACAATAAATCCTATGTGCAAGAGAATATTTTCTGGGGTCATCGCTTTGCCCAGACGTTCTGCTTCTAAGTGTTTCAGAGACAGAATCTCAGTGTTTTTATAGGATTGAATGGTAGAAGAGAGTTAGTGCTTCCTTAGTATTCACAGATGTGGCAGGTTCAAAGCATTTAGCCATGTCTGGGGTTACGTGTCACGTGCAGGCGCGACAAGGAGGCCGCTGAGTTTGTGCTTTGCCTCCAGAATGCCTGCAGGTTGCGATGCTCAAACCGGCCCGGACTGTGGCTGAGTCGTGCCTCTGCCCTTGAAGAACGCGTTCTGAATTTTCTTGAGCTTCACTTTAATAAGAGGGATTTCATTGCATATCACAAAAATGTCAGATCCCAAGTTGGATGCCTACGGAGAATGATTCTGTTTCTTTCCTCGTTCATATTTGGTGCGAATCCACTTTCCGTGTGGCATATTTCAAGGTACCTTTAATTAGCGTAATTAGCATGTTAATCAGACGTGTCACTGTTAAAAAAGTAATCTTCAGTTACGTATGTTCTCGAAGCATTACTCTTAAAATTTCCCCCTAAGGGAAATAACATTTCATGAAGTGTAGCGATTGGGAGTTTTTATTTTAAGTTATTTATTCAAAGCGTGCTGCTCACTTAGTGATATAAATCTTTTAAAGACGACAAGAGGTAGATTTGAGAATCTGACTTAGAGTCTCAGGTTTTCTTGAGTAATTGTGTTTACGTCCTGGTTTCTGAAATAATTTGTTTTGTGTCTATTTTGTTCTCTTGATTATACATACATATGTTTGCAAATACACTCTTAGCATATCTGTTACGAACCGATTATATGTTGGCCTAAACCTCTTTTGAGTCTTATTTGTTGATTGTGGATGCAAATAATGAGTCAATTGGGGTTTTTTTGGGGAAGCACTAACTGAATTGTCAGTGTTTGGTGCATCACGAACACCAAATAGATGTTTTTTTCTAATCAGAACTGTAGTGTGTAATATCTGTTAGGTTAGGGGAGGCCAAATTGCTTCCCTTTCGAAAGCTGTGTGGGAACATCCATCGGGTCCTGTGTGCTAGGCACGAGGATAAACAGTGGCGATAAGATAGAGCATGTCGTCCTTCTGGAATCTGCAGTCTCGGCGTTAGCTTCATGGAAAGATTAAGAGGAAGGCATAGCGATTTCCCCAGACCCCCCGCCCCGATGCACGCGTGGCCTCCCCCAGCAACCCCCACCAGAGTGGTACGTTTGTGACTATCCGTGAACCTGCGGTGACACGTCGTCATCACCCAGAGTCCACAGTTGACATCAAGGTCGCTTTTGGTGCCGAGCATTCTGTGTGTTTGGACAAATGCACGATGACTTGTATCCACTGTTTTTGTATCAGCCAGAGTAGTTTCACGGCCCTAACCATCCTGTGCTCTCTGCCTGTTTATCCCTTTTCCCCACTGAGCCCAGCGACCACTGATCGTTTTACTGGGCCATCATTTTGCCTTTTCTAGAATGTCATATAGTTGGAATCACACAGGAAGTAGCCTTTGCAGATTGACTTCTTCGACTTGTAACATGCATTTAATGTTCTCTGTCTTTCTGTGCCCTGATAGCTCATTTCTTTTTAGTGCTGAATAATATTTCGTTGTCTGGATATAGCACAGTTTATTTATCCGTCACCTACCAGAGGACATCTTGGTTGCTTCCGAGTTTTGGCAGTTAGGAGTCACGTCGTGCTGTAAATATCTATGTGCAGAATTTTGTGTGTGTGTGGACATAAGTTTTCAATGCCTTTGAGTAAATACCAAGGAGTGTAGTTGCTGGAGTGTATGGAAAGAATATGTTTAGTTTCATAAGAAGCCACCCGACTGCCTTCCAAAGTGGCTGTACCATCCGCATCCCCACCAGCAGGGAGTGAGAGTTCCCATTGCTCCACATCCTCGCCAGCATTTGGTGTTGACCGCGTTCTGGATTTTG
>NW_011888830.1:6222706-6223889 GCF_000151845.1 Pteropus vampyrus
CAACTGATTGGACGAGGCCCACTCATATGAGGGCGAGCAATCTGCTTTACTCATAGTCCACCAACATATATGTGAATCACATTCAAAAATCTCTGCGCAGATACGTCCAGGATACTGTTTGACCAAATATCTAGGCACCGTGGCCCAGCCAAGGTGACACAGAAAGTAAACCATCACAGACAGTAATGTGAAAGCTGTTAAAAAATAAGCCGACTCATGTAATTAGATATATACAAAGGGTGTGTTTATGTAAATCGTACGCAAAATGGTTTCTTTCTTTTAAAAACACACTCCTAGAGGGAACATTGGGAAGATTTGAAAGGAAGCTAGTTCGCTGTAGCAACAAAAATAACTTTACAGGAAAAAAAATAAGTATGTGTGAGGGAGAGAGACACCTATGAGAATAAAATCTTTAACAAGCAGCTGTCTTATTCCATTGAACCTAGAGTCCTGGACCCTTGTGATATGTCAATTGAGTCTTGACAGTTTGCTGCAGTGTGAGCTAATAAAAGACCTGTAGGAATTTTCCTAGTAGAGAGTAAAAAGAGGCTGACTCTGTGGAAGGCTATTCTTTACAAGCGGGACCATGTTTTTAAAGCAAGAGCAGAAAAATGTCTATAAAGTGAGATATTAGCTAGACAAGAATTGGAGAAAATGTACAGGAACGAGAGAGATTCCATATTTTATCGGATAAAGATCTCTCACCAGCGAACAATGATAAGGTTTGAAATTCCTTGTAATAGTTTTAGGGGCTGTTTATCTTCTCGGCTCTTAAAGATAGGATGCAGGGGCGCACGAGCTGTGCCTGGAGAATGCTGGAAAGAGTCGACATCCGCATGGCTTTGGTTTTGTGGGTCTCGGGTGTTCTGGTGCTGGGTACCTTTAGAGAAGGCGGTTGGTCTCTTGGGGATCAGGTGTGGATGAGTAGCTCCTTTGTATTTCTCTAACTTCTGGGTGATGCTTTCATCTCAAATGAGCAGTGTCTGTGGAGCCAGGGGGCGGATACTGTGTGCTCGCTCAGATAGATGGAGGACTCCGGAGGCATATCCTACCTCACGAGATGTTTAATGGTGACTCAATTAAATGAACGGTCTCTGGCTTTCTGGGTTATGTGCGCTGAGACTGAAATCTTCAGTGATAACTTACATCGTACAAATAAATAAGATAAGGCAAACGAAATAAA
>NW_011888830.1:6226559-6228602 GCF_000151845.1 Pteropus vampyrus
TGAGGTGTGGGTGGCACCTTCAGGCGAGTGTCACTTCATCTCTTGTGTGTCCCTGATGAGGACACTCCTTGCTGATACTCCTCTAGGCGGCACAGGATGCCATTCCGAGGAGCCGGCCAAAAAATATTTTGCAGTTGCCCCAAATCCTCTCAACAACACATTACAGCAAACATATGTAGCGAGGCATTTGCCTTATTTAAAGAGGCGGAATAAGATACAGTAAGAGCTTATTAGAATACAATCATTAAGACACAACTCGCATGAATTCTAAGAGCAACTTAAGCCATGAAAAGTAAAGTTGCACAACGCTAAGCCAGATCGGTGTGACGAAATCTGGTTAGAATGCTGAGTTTTATGATTACCGTCTCAACTGTGCTGTTTTTCTGGTTTCTGCGTGCTTTCGTGCATAGCATCAAGAACAGAGTTGGCTTGGGATGGGGAGGAAACACAGGAACGACAGTGGTATCAGTTAGAAAACGAGCACAGACAGCCATGTGTGTAAACATGCATCTTGAGGTGAGCACTGCGAATCGTCTATTCGCCGTGGATCTGTGCTCATAAAAAACATCGAGCGAACGTAGAATAATGATCCTTGCACACAGTGTATCCTGTTCTGTTCTATATCAGGAGATCGATTTTATAATCACGTGAGGAAACAGGAATAGAGGCAAAAAACGAATGCTTTCTGTTAGAGATTATTTTCCGTAAGTCATTGAGGGGGGACCAGTTTGTCAGTGTTTCAAGATCCGATCGCGGTGGCCGAATCAGCATCAATATCCAAATTGGGAAAGGGGAACGAAGACATGACAAAAGCTAAAAACCGCCATCATATGCTGGAAGGAGTCTCTACTTCCATTGTGACTTTTTCAGTTAGTGAGATAGTAACTGTATGATTTTATACCCATGGCTATCCCTCTGTACCCATGATCCGATTACGGGTTGATTCAAAGTTAAATTTGGATTGCAAAACATTGATAACCTACAATCAAAAGTTAGTTTGAGACATTTCACATATATTCTTCTGAAAGAAAACTGAACGTGTTATACAAATATCCGAACACATTAGAGAGGAAATGATCGATTGCATTATCAAAGAACGCTTCACTTTTGCGACCGTCGAGACCGTACCCCTGAGTGACAGGTGCCGGGGAGTTTATATTCTGTTTTCTCATTCAATCCTCACGCCCACCCGGTGCAGCCGTTGCCATTAAAAGTCACACGCGACCCCACAGTGAGCTGATTTCAGCCCCACGTCACTGTCCCGTTCTCATTTCCAACGCCGAGGAAAATTCTCAGTGACGTGTAGAGCGTTAAGTGGCAAAGGCCTTTCTGCATAAATACCGACCAAGGGGTTAATGAGTGTGGCATGAATATGAAATGTTTAATTATGTTTAATTAAGTGGGATTCGTACCACTTATTTTTCCTGTTTTAACCTCATGTCTTCACTCTGAGAGGTCTCTGTCATTTGCTTCCAACTATTCTTAGATAGTGTCTTTGTTAAATCCTGTTCTTCAGGGGAAAATCGTGATACTGCTTTTTTAATCATGCAAGTACATTAATACCACTGCAAGAGCCTGGAAGGTTGAATTGAAAACTTCTTCTCTAATCTAGATATGACGAGGGCTAAGGCATGTGTGCATATGTATGTATTTTATCATTTTCTTCGCCGTCTGCCTTTATCGGGTTGCGTTTATTATTAAGGACAGGAATACTTTTATCCATACGTTTGGACCGTGGTCCTGTGTAAAGTGGTCCATTGCACACAGTAGGAGCTTATTGATCCTGTTGGATCATTTTACGATCTCTCTTTCCATCTGTAGGAACAATTTAATTTGAACCCTCGATGAAAAATTAACGTAGATTCTCTCCTTTAAAAATCTCCAAGGGAAAGAACACTATAGCCTTTTATTCTTAATAGCAAGTGTAAGTGTTTCCATTTATAATTTAAAATCCACTGAGCCTCTTCTTTTCTTTAGCAAAAGTCGGCGTTAAAAAACATTTTCCTGCTAAGTCACGGGCTGCTGCCGCCTCCCGTCTTGCTG
>NW_011888830.1:6229972-6232698 GCF_000151845.1 Pteropus vampyrus
CTCCCTCCCTCCTCTCCCACCCCCTCCCTATTGTCCATGTCCATGAGTCTCTGTTTGTCCTGTTCATTTGTTGCTTTTAGGTTTATATCCCACATGTGAGATATCATGTGATTTCAACTTTTTCCGTCTGGGTTATTTTGCTTAGCATGATTATCTCGAGGTCCATCCATGTCGCAAATGGCAGCATTTCATCTCTTCTTGTGGCTGAGTCATAGTCCACTGTACATATGCACCACGGCTTCTTTATCCAGTCATCTGTCTTAGGACACTTGGGTCGCTTTCATGTCCTGGCCCCCGTGAATAATGCTGCTATGCACATTAGTGTGCACATATCTTTTCGGATATGGGTTTTCAAGTCTTTGGGGTAAATACCCAGTACCGATACTTCTTTTTCCAAAAGATGTCTTCGACGCATTCCTTCCTCATTCCCAGAGCTGTCACCGCGGTTTCGGGCCCCGTCACTGCGGTACTGAGTTACCCGCAGTAGCGTCTACCTTTTTTCCTGCCATTGGCGTCTCGTTTCCGTTCAACTGTTCTTCTGTTGCCAGATTCGTGACACGCAGAGGTGTCCTGTTTACTGAACACCTCGGCTGACTCTCGGGGCTGCCCTTCGGGGCGCTGTGCGCCCCTCCGGCGTCGTTTCCCAGGGTTCTGTGCTCAGGCTGGCGACCACGGTGCTCGTCCACGTAACCTCCTCACATCGTCATCTTCACTAGCAGGCGCCATCCCTGTCGGTCTGAAACACAGTCCTCACCCGCTTCTCTACCCGGGTAAACCTGTCGCGTAACTCAGAGCCTGGTTGACCTTCCCACCGGGGAGACGTCTGGCCTTCGCCGATCTCTTTCTTGTCACCTCCTACATGGCGTATCTTCGCTGTCACGGAAGTTTCTGAACAGGCTGTAAGACTTCAGAACGTTTTGCTTCCTTGAATTTCCTTGATGCCCAGCTACATCTAGGCACCTGTGGGCGTGACGTCGCCTCGTCGACGGGCGCGTCGTCGCCGACTTAGTCTTTGCTTGAGCACGGCGCTTCGAATTGAGAGAAGCGTTGAAATAACACGTGTCTTCAGAAAAGCGCGGTGGTTTTGAGTGTATCTGCTGCTCCGGGGCTTTGCTAACTATGCTTTCTCTCCTTTGTCTTACCAGCAATCAAAGAGAAGTACACAGACTGGACGGAGTTTCTCATCCGTGACTTGACCGGGTCCCGGACGGCGCCCGCCAACCTGCTGGAAGGTGTACGTATTGTCGTTACACAGTTACCTGAACTCAAAACTAACAGCTCCTTTGCATATCTCCTTCTGCAGGTACATGTGTACACACAGGTGTCTGCCTCTAAAGAGCCTAATTTCCTGTTTCTTTTTCCTAAATCGCTTAGGTTACTGATTCTAATGGCATCGAAAGATCTTCATGTGTGGTCTAATCAGTACACAAGAAACTCGTCCCTATAGGAACACATTTTTAGATAATGTGTTAGAACATCTCCCCACGATCCTATCCTATATTAGTGAACCTAAGTAAATAAAATCGTACAAAATAACTGTTCTGTGTAGTTGACATCCTAGCGTACGTAAGATCTAGTATAGCCTCGGAGTATGTTGATAAATGGTTTCATTAACTGTTCCATTCTGGACACGTGACCCCATGTGTTAAGTAATAATCGAATTAACCTCTCATGAAAATAAGAGGATAAATGGCTAACCATGTTTAAATATGATTAAGGTAATTTTAAGGTGCTGAAAAAAGTTTACTCTGAAAGCTGGCTGGTTCATTTGAAAATAATTTTAGGATGAAACATTGTAATTTTACTATACATAATAGAACAGGAAGAGGAGTGTACTCTGTCATAAATATTGAGTTCCACATCTGAAGAATTTCCCCGAAAAAAGTGGTAAACACGATGAATAACAAAGAATATGGTGTGAATTTCGACAGTATCATCATTCTCTTAATCTTAACCATAAATTTCGCTTGTCTTAAAAAAGACTGATACTTTTCGAACACCACTGTCTAATATATTGGGTTATCGGGTTTGATTTTGTGAAGATTTTGCCTGCTGTATTTGTTTATCTTCATGGCTACTAATTTAATCGTTTGGTTAACAAGTCAAAATGATGGTCGTTCACTCTTTCAAAAGGACGAATTATCTTACTCTGTTAGGTTTTTTTTTTTTTTTTTTTTTTAACGTATTTGCCTCCAAGGCTGGCCGAACAAACACCCTTTTCATATGCCAACTTATACTAAGAGGGTTGCTTAGATGAGGCAGTAATTATATACATTCTCTAAACCAGCTCTCGGGTGAGACGTAGGCATCACTTTATGTGATAGTCTAACGTGACAGGTATCATTAACCTGTGTCCAACGTGCCATCTGCACATGGTCACGCTTTACGCACGCAATCGAAGCGTGAGAAGGTCTCGCTTATTCCAGCAGCGGCCATCGAGAGATGCGTGCCTTGGGTCCCGGCGTCACGCTGTCGGCCCGTGATCGATCTGTCTGTCTATTGGAAAAGTGGACATTTTGCTACCACTTTTTTCCCTAGCTCGAGGCAAATTTGGGTGTGACCCCTCTTAAAAGCAGACTCATTTCTAACGAACACGGTTTTATCTGGGAAGGGTGATTTGTTTGGTGAGAACCGAGCACATACTGTCATTTTCTATGACTTGCGATGTTTTGGTTGTCGTGGGTGGGTGCATGGAAGTGTGTGGGAGGTGAGGGGCGGGGAGGGGG
>NW_011888830.1:6232748-6239906 GCF_000151845.1 Pteropus vampyrus
GGCTTTGCTAACTATGCTTTCTCTCCTTTGTCTTACCAGCAATCAAAGAGAAGTACACAGACTGGACGGAGTTTCTCATCCGTGACTTGACCGGGTCCCGGACGGCGCCCGCCAACCTGCTGGAAGGTGTACGTATTGTCGTTACACAGTTACCTGAACTCAAAACTAACAGCTCCTTTGCATATCTCCTTCTGCAGGTACATGTGTACACACAGGTGTCTGCCTCTAAAGAGCCTAATTTCCTGTTTCTTTTTCCTAAATCGCTTAGGTTACTGATTCTAATGGCATCGAAAGATCTTCATGTGTGGTCTAATCAGTACACAAGAAACTCGTCCCTATAGGAACACATTTTTAGATAATGTGTTAGAACATCTCCCCACGATCCTATCCTATATTAGTGAACCTAAGTAAATAAAATCGTACAAAATAACTGTTCTGTGTAGTTGACATCCTAGCGTACGTAAGATCTAGTATAGCCTCGGAGTATGTTGATAAATGGTTTCATTAACTGTTCCATTCTGGACACGTGACCCCATGTGTTAAGTAATAATCGAATTAACCTCTCATGAAAATAAGAGGATAAATGGCTAACCATGTTTAAATATGATTAAGGTAATTTTAAGGTGCTGAAAAAAGTTTACTCTGAAAGCTGGCTGGTTCATTTGAAAATAATTTTAGGATGAAACATTGTAATTTTACTATACATAATAGAACAGGAAGAGGAGTGTACTCTGTCATAAATATTGAGTTCCACATCTGAAGAATTTCCCCGAAAAAAGTGGTAAACACGATGAATAACAAAGAATATGGTGTGAATTTCGACAGTATCATCATTCTCTTAATCTTAACCATAAATTTCGCTTGTCTTAAAAAAGACTGATACTTTTCGAACACCACTGTCTAATATATTGGGTTATCGGGTTTGATTTTGTGAAGATTTTGCCTGCTGTATTTGTTTATCTTCATGGCTACTAATTTAATCGTTTGGTTAACAAGTCAAAATGATGGTCGTTCACTCTTTCAAAAGGACGAATTATCTTACTCTGTTAGGTTTTTTTTTTTTTTTTTTTTTTAACGTATTTGCCTCCAAGGCTGGCCGAACAAACACCCTTTTCATATGCCAACTTATACTAAGAGGGTTGCTTAGATGAGGCAGTAATTATATACATTCTCTAAACCAGCTCTCGGGTGAGACGTAGGCATCACTTTATGTGATAGTCTAACGTGACAGGTATCATTAACCTGTGTCCAACGTGCCATCTGCACATGGTCACGCTTTACGCACGCAATCGAAGCGTGAGAAGGTCTCGCTTATTCCAGCAGCGGCCATCGAGAGATGCGTGCCTTGGGTCCCGGCGTCACGCTGTCGGCCCGTGATCGATCTGTCTGTCTATTGGAAAAGTGGACATTTTGCTACCACTTTTTTCCCTAGCTCGAGGCAAATTTGGGTGTGACCCCTCTTAAAAGCAGACTCATTTCTAACGAACACGGTTTTATCTGGGAAGGGTGATTTGTTTGGTGAGAACCGAGCACATACTGTCATTTTCTATGACTTGCGATGTTTTGGTTGTCGTGGGTGGGTGCATGGAAGTGTGTGGGAGGTGAGGGGCGGGGAGGGGGGTGAGGGCTGCGGAAGGGATGGGGTCGGGGGTGAAGGGGAAACACCAGACTGTTTGCCAATAGCTTGGATGATGGTGTGAAAAAATATTATCTTCTGCTGTCATCTGTTTCCATGAGAACCTTAAAATAAAGTTTAAAATAAGGAGTTTTGCTTCTGTTTAAACAGCCTCTGCGAGGGAAAGGCCCCATAGACCTCATTACAGTTGATTCCTTACTAGAACTTCAGGATTCTCAGAGTCCTTTTCAGTACTGGATAGTTAGTGTGATTGGAAATGTTGGAGGAAGATTACGCCTTCGCTATGTGGGATTGGAGGACACTGAATCCTATGACCAGTGGTTGTTTTACTTGGATTACAGACTTCGACCAGTTGGTTGGTGTCAAGAGAATAAATACAGAATGGACCCACCTTCAGGTAAGGGCTGAAGCTTTTGGCTGCTGTGAATCGTTTTAGAAAAAAGATGTACTATTTTTCTGGATGTGTCTCTGGAAAATGTATGAGCTCTGTCGTACCTTGTACATCCGAGTATGTGAATATTGAGAGTTTCAACTTTAGAGTACTTTCTACAGAGGCTGAAACCCAAGACCTCGATTAATAGCGTTCTAAGAGGAGAAAGTTGTGGACGGGGGGATTGTAGAAGCCGATCTAGTTCGGGATCACTGGTTCAGAAATGAAAGGCACAATAGATTGGAATGTGGTAATATCCTCCCTTTTTCTTTAGGGGTTTCGATGGTCTTGCGAGGAGGTTTCAGAGTCTCTGTCCGTCCATCCATTCATACATGCATATATATTCATCTACCCATCCACCCATCCATCCTGCACCCATCCATATCCATCCGAATATCCAAACCAAATGTTTATTATTATATAATCTCTTCAGATCTGGAAATAGCAAAGAGAGAAAAATCATCATGCTTTTTTTCCTGGCACAGCGAAGATTTTAATTAGCTTCAAATGTACTCTCAAGTGACTTTCCCCAAACTTAATTGGAGAGAACATGGTGTTATGCTTTCTGACATATGTAACTGGGCAGCAACCGCCGTGTTTACAAAATAACCATTCTTGAATGTTTACTATGTGCGAGGTGATTTTACATCTGCTACGTTATTTATTTTGATTCTTAAAATGTGACGGATGTTTGGTGTGAATGTTTCCTTTTACAGCAGAGGAAATTGAGACTGGGGTCAAGCTACTTGTCCGAGGCCACCCAGCTTTTAGGGGGATGCGAGCAGTTAAATCTACCCATCCAGGTCCCTCATCCGTTCCGCCCCATTGTCCCCTGCCAGCCCCCTGCTGGCCTCACCGACCTTTCGGTGGGTAGCCGCAGAACAAAAGCGTTGGGTTCTTCTGGAATTAAAGATGCCGAGGAAGAGATATCCATTTCTTCTAGAAGTTGCTGATCTTCGTTTTGGCCAATTTCACGGGTATATTAGAAGCAAACACTCGGCTCTTTGCTTTATTAAAATTTCCGGAGATTTTTCCTCATCTGAGCTACCACTGTTAGTCTTGAGTAAATGAAGCTGTGGGGTTATATTTCCTTTTTCTGTCACTCAAGGGCTTTAATTGAAAAAACTTCCTGGTTCTGTATCTCGTGTGTTTGCATTTGTGTTGAATTTGAATTTGACAGGCGTATAGACACGTAACATGGTATTTTATGAGTATTATTGTTGTCAGCATTTTGAGAAGCAGCCAGGAAATCCATTTATACCTTGAGTAATTTTGGATTTTGATGACAAACAAAGGGCTTGTCAGCAGTGTGAGGAGAGCTCTAAGCTCACATTTGCCTTGGGATTCTTAACGCTGCAGGAGAAATTTGCCTTGTGTGGAAAGTCGGGTGTGTAAATCTTAGCCTAGTATCTAATTGCTTTTGGGTTTCAGGAGAAACATATTCATCAGTGTAGAAATTGACAGCAAGGCAAAGGATTACTAGTAGCTTCTTAAGTTCTCTGAATCATTCCCTCTCGTGAAATCACGGCACTCGTGCTCAAAGCAAGAACGCGAAGGGTCGAGATAGGAACTTAGGCAGATTTGTGGACGAGAGCTCTCCCTTCTCTGGTAGGTAACTTGAAGTCTTTATAAGAATAAATCGTGTTTACTTGTCTTAGTAATTTTCTGGGCAGGAGCTGTCCATTTGACCGAAGAGCTGGCGGGGATCCTTTAGGGATCCTTTAGGACTCGGTGAAAGACGTTCCTCATGAACTTATTTCCTCAACGTCTTACTCTGTCAGCACGAAAGGTTAGGTGTGGGAAGAAGGAATTGGAAGGCTAAAGGACACTCAGATGCGCCTGTCAGTTGTTCAGATGCAGTAGTCACAGCACGAAAGCTGGATTGTGTTATCTCGTTCAGCAGGAAGGGAGACGGTTATGGCCCATGTCTTCCACAGTGCTCTGGGTTTGCGTAAATTAATTTCGAGACCCAGTGTGACTTGTAAAACTAAGATGGTAGTGTTGTTTCCTTAACGGATATGCGGGTGGGAATAAAATTTCAGGCTTGCCTAGAAAACATGGGGCTTTCGAATTCCCCAGCATCCTTAAGTAAATGAAAAGCGTTCAGCCCTCCCTGGTGGTGAGGGGCGGGGGAGGGGAGCCGTACCGTGAGATGCGCCCCCGTGACTTCTCCCCTTTTGCCATGCACCCCACTCACACCACCACTAGTGCTAAAAATAACGATAACTCTTCCTTTAGTATCCCTTATTCTTTCCGCTTTTTAAAGGGCACAGTATTTCTCAACCGTTCGGTGCAAATCGAGGTCAGAGAAATAGGTAATAGGAAGTAGCTAGGAAGGGCGTCTTGAGAACGCGAGGGGACAGTGCCGGAGTTTGCACTGTCCCCAGTGAGAAGCCTGTCGTCACACGTGGCTATCCAGGTGTCACGCAGGTGCCGATGGAATGGGCCGAATCCAGCTTCAGTGAAGAATAAGGAAGGGGAGAGAAAATGCAGGTAATCCCGGAAGGGGACAGGAGCCTCACGAGGTCCCTAGTGACCCGGGCCTTAGCGGGGGATGGCTGACACTCTGGCAGTGCTGAGCGGAGGGCAAACCGTAGAGCTCCCTCTCCCGCGGCGTATCCCTGACGTATCAGGGGAGCGTCTGGGATCAGCATCCGAGCGAGCGGAGACCCTCTTTGTCGATGGGCTGTCTTGTCTAGCACCCGAAGCCACTCGAGATGCACAGGAGTGTGGTCCGTGGGGTTCTTGAAAACTTTCATTCTTCCAGAAGGGTCCATGTGTGGATCAAGCCTGAGAAATCTGGCGGAGTAGAAGGAGCATGGACCTGGAGTCAGGGCCCGCGTTAGCTTCTCCTGCTCACATCTCCGGCTGTAGGGGCCCCGGGTGGGCGACTCTGCTTCTCGGAGTCTGTAAAACGGGGGGGATGCCACGTTTGCTGTGCTGCCGTGTGTTGGAAGGTGCTCAAATGATTGGCATCTTCTAGGTATTCGGTCTGGGCTCAGTGTATCATGGTTATGTTTGGTTAGCCAAGAAATTTGCTAAGTCATTGAGGTCAGGGGTCATGTTGAGGCCCCACCTGCTTTTGTATTTACGGCTGTTCAGAAAGCCAGGTAGTCATTTTTGAGATTTTTTTGTTTGTTTGTTTCTAGTTCTACAATTTATTTTTCCATTTTTTTTTTCCCATCCAAATCTTTACGCCAACTTTTCTTTTTCTTCTTCTTTCTTATTTTAGATAGCTCCTGGAGTCAGTGCTTCCAGTCCGAGCCATCTCTCAGTCCAAAAAGAGCTGTTGCTTTTTCTGTATTAATCTGCTCAGGCTGCTGTAACAAAGTGTCATAGACTCAGTGGCTTAAATAGCATGATTTATTTTCTCCCAGTTCTGGAGGCCGGAAGCCAAAGATGAGGGTGTCCGCTAGGCTCTGGCGAGGGCTCTCGTCCTGGCTTGCAGACGGCCGCCTCCCGAATCCTCACAGGGCTTCTTTGTGTGTGTGTGTGAGGGCTGGGGGAGAAAGAGAGAGAGTACTAGCTCTGGTCTCTGCTTTCAAGGGGCTCGAATTCCATCGTGAGCCCCACCCTTGTGACCTCATCTAACCCAATCACCTCCCAAAGGCCCCACCTCCACATGCCATCACACTGGGGCGCAGGGCTCCAACCCGTCAGTTTTGAGAGGGCACGGACGTTCAGTCCATAGCGCCTTCCACTGTCCTGAGCCAGCACAGGTTAGTCTTTCCTCGCTGGTCGGAGCCAGGTAGAGGAGGAAGGAGTAGAGGTTTAGAGGTGCATGAAAGAAAGGGGGTCTACTTTAAGCCAAGGCTGCAGCACTTATGCAAATCGGCCTGCCAAACACTTGCACAAAGGGAGGTCGCCTCATTTTCACTTAGGCTTCTGGTTAAAGATGAATCAGGACAGATTTCAATTGCTTATTACTTCCCCACAAACAGAAATCGATGTGATACACCCTATTAAATTACCCGCAACATGATCGTCTTAAGAAAACGTCTTAAGTTCTTTTAATCGTGATATTTATTGTCCACAAACTCGCCGGTGTACCCATGTGCCTGTCATGTCATGAAACGCACACATGGAATATTGTTCTCTGCTCATTGAAACCACTAGCGGGTGGTCGAGCAGACTGACAAAAACCGCAGTTGATTTTCACCTTTTAAGAAAGAAGTGTGCCTTGCAATGGGATTCAATTCTGTGTTAGGGTTTAACAACCTTAGAAGACAAAGAAAAAGATTGTAGGACAGAGACGAAAATCACGTGGAACCTGGGTGTTAACTTAGTCCGTTCTGTCTGCTGTCATGGACTACCCCAGAGTCCATGGCATATAATATAAACGACACATTCATTTCTCCCCGTTCTGGAGGTTGGACGTCCAAGGTCAAGGCACCTGTAGATGAGGTGTCTAGTGAGGCCTCGTTTCCCGGTTCATCGATGGCCATCTTCCCACTGTGTCCTCACACGGTGACGGGGCCAGCAAGCTCTCTGTCTGTCTCTTTTTTTATAAGGGCACAGATCCCACTTGTGAGGGCTGCACCCTCTTGACCCCATTACCTCCCAAAGGCCTCGCCTCCTGACACCATCACGTGGGCGGGGGGGGTCAGGTTTCAACGTAGGAATCGGGGGAGGGTGCAAACATTCAGTCCGTGGCGCTGGGCTTCTTGTTAACATTTGTCCCCGGTTTGGTGGGAGAGAGGTGGCATCCGGGGGCCGAGGGCTCAGCTGTCGGGATGACGTGGGGTCCGTGCATCACCTCCCTCGGTTCTGGTAGTTGGAAGTGACTTTGGCCATTTTGGGTTTCCATAGCTCCTGCCTTGAGGAATGTTTTTGAGCTGCTCTCCATGCCCCTCTCCTCCGTGTCTCTGCCCTCCCCAGCCACCTCGGCGACAGGCCGCGGGAGCGACAGGACGCGGGAGCTCAGGGCCCCAACGCAGGGGGCCTTTTCTACCCTTTTCCCCGCCCTTTACGTCTGCAGACCCTGCCTCGGTCGTGTCTCTGGAAGTCACCGTCCTTTCTCGTGACTCGGTTCCTCTTTACCAAGGCGGGACTTCGTCAGCTTCCAGGTCCCTGGAAAAGCGAGTCTGTTCTC
>NW_011888830.1:6239956-6244427 GCF_000151845.1 Pteropus vampyrus
CTAGTTCTACAATTTATTTTTCCATTTTTTTTTCCCATCCAAATCTTTACGCCAACTTTTCTTTTTCTTCTTCTTTCTTATTTTAGATAGCTCCTGGAGTCAGTGCTTCCAGTCCGAGCCATCTCTCAGTCCAAAAAGAGCTGTCGCTTTTTCTGTATTAATCTGCTCAGGCTGCTGTAACAAAGTGTCATAGACTCAGTGGCTTAAATAGCATGATTTATTTTCTCCCAGTTCTGGAGGCCGGAAGCCAAAGATGAGGGTGTCCGCTAGGCTCTGGCGAGGGCTCTCGTCCTGGCTTGCAGACGGCCGCCTCCCGAATCCTCACAGGGCTTCTTTGTGTGTGTGTGTGAGGGCTGGGGGAGAAAGAGAGAGAGTACTAGCTCTGGTCTCTGCTTTCAAGGGGCTCGAATTCCATCGTGAGCCCCACCCTTGTGACCTCATCTAACCCAATCACCTCCCAAAGGCCCCACCTCCACATGCCATCACACTGGGGCGCAGGGCTCCAACCCGTCAGTTTTGAGAGGGCACGGACGTTCAGTCCATAGCGCCTTCCACTGTCCTGAGCCAGCACAGGTTAGTCTTTCCTCGCTGGTCGGAGCCAGGTAGAGGAGGAAGGAGTAGAGGTTTAGAGGTGCATGAAAGAAAGGGGGTCTACTTTAAGCCAAGGCTGCAGCACTTATGCAAATCGGCCTGCCAAACACTTGCACAAAGGGAGGTCGCCTCATTTTCACTTAGGCTTCTGGTTAAAGATGAATCAGGACAGATTTCAATTGCTTATTACTTCCCCACAAACAGAAATCGATGTGATACACCCTATTAAATTACCCGCAACATGATCGTCTTAAGAAAACGTCTTAAGTTCTTTTAATCGTGATATTTATTGTCCACAAACTCGCCGGTGTACCCATGTGCCTGTCATGTCATGAAACGCACACATGGAATATTGTTCTCTGCTCATTGAAACCACTAGCGGGTGGTCGAGCAGACTGACAAAAACCGCAGTTGATTTTCACCTTTTAAGAAAGAAGTGTGCCTTGCAATGGGATTCAATTCTGTGTTAGGGTTTAACAACCTTAGAAGACAAAGAAAAAGATTGTAGGACAGAGACGAAAATCACGTGGAACCTGGGTGTTAACTTAGTCCGTTCTGTCTGCTGTCATGGACTACCCCAGAGTCCATGGCATATAATATAAACGACACATTCATTTCTCCCCGTTCTGGAGGTTGGACGTCCAAGGTCAAGGCACCTGTAGATGAGGTGTCTAGTGAGGCCTCGTTTCCCGGTTCATCGATGGCCATCTTCCCACTGTGTCCTCACACGGTGACGGGGCCAGCAAGCTCTCTGTCTGTCTCTTTTTTTATAAGGGCACAGATCCCACTTGTGAGGGCTGCACCCTCTTGACCCCATTACCTCCCAAAGGCCTCGCCTCCTGACACCATCACGTGGGCGGGGGGGGTCAGGTTTCAACGTAGGAATCGGGGGAGGGTGCAAACATTCAGTCCGTGGCGCTGGGCTTCTTGTTAACATTTGTCCCCGGTTTGGTGGGAGAGAGGTGGCATCCGGGGGCCGAGGGCTCAGCTGTCGGGATGACGTGGGGTCCGTGCATCACCTCCCTCGGTTCTGGTAGTTGGAAGTGACTTTGGCCATTTTGGGTTTCCATAGCTCCTGCCTTGAGGAATGTTTTTGAGCTGCTCTCCATGCCCCTCTCCTCCGTGTCTCTGCCCTCCCCAGCCACCTCGGCGACAGGCCGCGGGAGCGACAGGACGCGGGAGCTCAGGGCCCCAACGCAGGGGGCCTTTTCTACCCTTTTCCCCGCCCTTTACGTCTGCAGACCCTGCCTCGGTCGTGTCTCTGGAAGTCACCGTCCTTTCTCGTGACTCGGTTCCTCTTTACCAAGGCGGGACTTCGTCAGCTTCCAGGTCCCTGGAAAAGCGAGTCTGTTCTCGTCTCCTCCTGAGGTCCAGGCTCTGGCTCGTCCCTACCCTCCGGTCCCTTTCCAGTGGGCGCGGTCGTGTCCTCTGCAGGCCTCAGAATCGCTTCCCTCTTTGCCGGGATTCCGATGCCGGGTCCCTGAGCTGAACCCTTGGAGCATTTCGGGAGGTGCTTCTACCCCTCACGGGACCATTTGTAGGGCCCCGTTCCTGGTTCCTCTTCCTTCTTTGATGAGTGGTTTCTGCCCTGCATCCCCCTTCTCGCCTGGGAGGCTGGGGGAACAATGCATTCATTCTCTGCAGAGAATTTACCTTTTAAAAATTTAGTGGGGCCTCATTATGTTCCCCCCAGATATGTCAGTAACCGCTAAGGAGAATCACATTCCATTTTTGGTCTGACACAGAAATGTCAAATTGGGGAAAAAAAAAAAAATTCCTGGAGGTAGAAGGGTATCGATGAAATCCGACAAAGGATTCTGGACGGCGTACGCAGTGGAGGCTCTTTAGTCGTGAATAACCCTTTCTGGGTCTTTGCGTAATACTTTGGCAGCATCTTCTGCCTCCCGTAATTATGGTAGTCTGATGAGATTGAATAAACTTCTAAGACACAGGGGAATGAAGCTCAAGGAGCGGGGCGGATCAAAATCTATGGCTCCACGCTAAAACGCAAACATGTAAGAAATGAAAGATTCAGCCCCAAAGGTTTCGTGTTGCCTCTTAACCGTTCTTATATTCCTGTTCGCCTCCAACCTGTCTGTCAGAGGCAGCCTGGGTGCAGCCTGGGCGGATATATGTGTTCATGGTTATAAACGCATCTCCTTCGAGTGAGTGCTCCTGCAGATCCTGTTTCGATAAGGTGTTCAAGCCATTGATTGAGATCAGAGCATCAAATTCTCCTGCAGTTTAGTGATCGGTGAACGACAAACAGCGCTCACCCCGTTTCTTCTTTCAATTTTGCATTCGGACCGTGTAACCTCCATTTGTGAATTTCTCCCACCCCCCCCACCCCCCACAGCGTGTGGGGAAAAGTGTGGGCGAGATGTGGTACATTCACGACGTTTCACGTGTAAACATTAAACTTGGTACATTTTAATTTACCTTTTAATAATTTTCTGACTTACGTGGACTATTTTGAGCATATGAGAGCCTAGAGGTTTAGTGAAAAATATGCTGTAATAACCGAAAATGCCAGATAAGAGTCGTTTCTAGTTTAGCCATTTATCAGATGATAAGTTCTTCATCAGTGGATATTACTTCCCAGGTAATATATGGAATTTGGGACAGTGGATGACTGGAGATGTTGCTAATGTTTTTTTTATGCCATTAAATTACGTACAGAATGCCAACAGAATGCTGCAGATATTCCCTGAAGAAGAGCCCTATTAAGTTTATTTTTCGTTTCTGAAAGCAGAATCCCAAGTTGCTATTGAACTTCAGCAAATCCCTTTAGCAGGTGGCCTTTTACGGAGGGCAGGGTGTGAATTCTTACGGTGGCTGCTGAGCGTGCCGGCTTGTTCTGAAATCCTGGGAAGATAAAACTGAAGCACGAACCACCTGGCAGAGCATTTCAGTCCTTAAACTCTTCTGTGGTTTGCTGTTGATACAGAAATCTATCCTTTGAAGATGGCCTCTGAATGGAAATGTGCTCTGGAAAAATCCCTTATTGATGCTGCAGAGTTTCCTCTTCCGGTGGAAGTGTTTAAGGTAAGACGTGGGCCGCTTGTCTGCTGCTGTCGAGAGTGAACCGTGTGAAAACTTTCCCGTGTCAAATCATTCCCCACTATTTACAAAATGCTGCCTCCTTGGCCAGTTTCCATTCGAAGTGTTTAAAATGTTATCTGTTCTGCTCTGTTAATGTCTTGTAATCTTCACAAAGACTCCTATTCCAGGATAACAGATTCACGTTTTTTAGGTTTTTCTCCGTAATGCATTATTGTAGAAATCTCATTTTCCCTTGCTCACCCCTTACCAAAGGAACAAAGGAAGATATGGCAAGTCTATTTTTGGTATTATTTTGGTAAAAATAATAGAAAATGTTGCTTCTCTCGATGGTTCAGTTTTCTGGATGGCTCCAGAGACTCGTTGGAGTGTCTGTTGGCTATCATGCCTTCTTCCAGATGCTGACGGAACATAGAAGAGACCTACCACACCTGGAATGGATCGCCAGGCTCCTAATACTTTTAAAACTATGCTTAAAACATCCATGAAATAGAATATTGAGATCTGGACAGGAATGACCCATTGATGTCAGAGGAAATCATAAATCCAGCTCTCCTTGTTTGGAGCTCACAGGGGTGGGGAACCGCTCCCCCACCGTTTGCTTGCTCAGACACTAAATGTGGGTGTAGGAGGCTGACTCGACCTCACTTTCCAGGTCCGAAAGGGCAGGCGCATGGCTGCAGCGCCGTGGACGGTTCCTATGGAAAATGAAATGACGGTGGCGTGTGGGTACCACATGCAGCAAGGGGTCAAGGCTTGGGCTGGGGCGTTGGCATCCTGGATTTTATTTTCAAGGAAGTCCTCACTCAGAATTTCAACC
>NW_011888830.1:6246262-6249998 GCF_000151845.1 Pteropus vampyrus
GTTTGTTTGTTTTTCTTAATGCTCCCTCGGAATGCTCTGTTTATAGCCTCTTGTTCTCATGGCGTGGAAACATGAGTTTATCTTGTTGGGATGCTCGATTTAAGTTTTTTCTCCTTGAATGACTTGTTTGCTCCACGTTGCTTTTGGTTTCTGTTCTTCTTGTTAGAGACTTCCTTTTGTCAAATATCTGAAAATCCCTGACTGTCTGCTCTTGGGCTGTAGGGTAGATTTGAGAGCTGTGGACAGGGCTGGGTGGCGAAGGCCACTTTGGAGGGACCCTTCCTCGTTCCATGGTTTTTCTTCTCTAGCTGATTTCCTAGTGGAGTTTTTTAACTTCTTGCCTGGGGTTCAAGGTCCAGCTGCCAGTGTCCTAGGCTGAATGATACGTGCCACGCCCACAGACTAGGGACCCCGTGTTGTCATCCTCTTCAGAAGAGAAGAGGAGGACAGTGGCCTTACAGAGTGGAGGAGGGGAGGGTGCCTACAAGACCAACTGTTTGCTTCCCAAACAGTTCCTGGCCCCCTTACATCTGCTCACGTTCACCCCCAGATTTGAACACAGCCGGTGTTACTGGTTTCTGAGGGTTCTCACTTCACTGAGCGGGTTCTCAGCTTTTCTGCCGAAGGCTCGAGATTTTGCTCTGTCGAGCGTGTTACGTTAGTTACTCATCGTTCGTTAGCATTTTAGCCTTTGGCTGTTGAGTGGGTTTGTGTCTCTTTAAAAAAGTTCTCTCAACTGTAGTTTTGGTTCGAGTTTAGGAAGACGTAAGATGAATGTGGGCTCTTGGCCTCCCGTCTCATCTGGCACTCCCAGTTGTGAACATTTTGAGGCCTGGACCGTTGGCTAACGCTCCCACACCTTCCCGAGACGCACGGATCCTGGCGTGGCTTTGCCATGCTGCCCTCTGCGGTCTTTGTGGTTCGGCTCTGCTGGGCCCTCCTCAGTACCGAGCTGCCCACATACCTGCCTTTTCTTTGTAGTTCACATGCCCTTTCTACCTGTTTTGTCCTTCCTGTTAAATTCCTACTCATCCTTCAACTGCAAACATAAATTCTCTAAGAGTCCTTCCCCGGACCTCTGGCCTCTGTCCCTAGCCAAGAAGAGATCGAGCTCTTTTGATTGTCCTCTGCTCTGCCTCATCACCTGGGTCTCGACTGCACTTAATTTTTCTGTGTCATTTCCATCTCTTTTTACATAACTTTTCAAGCTTCAGAAAGGCAAGGAGCATGTCTGTCTCGTTTATTGTCGAATCCGTTCAAACATAACTCCTTGGCTATAGTAGTATTCATCAAATATTTGTCCAATAAGTGAACTAAGTCTTGAATAGACGTATGTATTTAACTCCTTGAATTAAAAAAAGTTTGAGTTAATGGGGCTGTAGATTGATCCGATGTGCAGACTTATTATTTAGAACTATGAATGCTAAGACTCCAAAGGTATAAACTAAACTGATAATCCTAATATATTTTTAATTCAAAATTTACTAATTCATGAAACGTTTATTGAACAACTCCTCTCTGCAAAAGCCCGCTGATCTGGTTCCAAGGTTTAATAATTTGTTTCCATTTTCACAAAATACCGTTACTTTCTTCTCTTACTTCAATATCTTTCTATTCAAGTTTAGACTAGTACTTTGATGGAGTACCTGATAATTATCACTGTACTCAATATTTTATTCATAACCGATAGTTGCTTTAAGAGCAGATACTCGATAGTTTCTATTTTCCACAGGGCCTACCGCAAGGAGGACTTAGGGAACAGGCAATTAGTATATGACAAATTGGTTGAATTGAAAATTATGTTTTAAAGCTTGTGAGGTACTTTTATAAATGTTTTATTTTCATTTGATAGAAAGGAAGTGGGCAGTTTTAGTTTCTTAACCTCACTTTGTATGGAGTAAATATTTATGTATTTAATTTTGAAATCATGAAAACCATCACTGTTTTTGCTTCCTAAGCATTATAAAATAAATCACCGCAAACTGGGTGATTTATTTAACACAACGGAAATTTATTCTGTCATAGTTACGGAGGCCAGAAGTCAAAATGAGGGTGCGAGCCAGAGTCCTGCTCCTTCTGAAGGCTGAGGGAAAAACTCTGTCACGAGTCTGTCCTTAGCTTCTGGTGGTGGCCTGCAGACATTAGCGTCTCTTGGGTTGTGACAGTGTAACTCCAGGTTCTGCCTGCACGTCCACACGGCCTTCTCTCGGCGTGTCTGTCCAGTTTCCCCCCTGCTTATAGGGACGCCGATCACTCAGTTTGGGCTCCGCCCATGGTAATGCAGCAGGACCTCAGCTTAACCTGATTACACCTGCAAAGACCTGTTTCTCAAATCAGGTCGCATTCCCTGGTTGTGGACGGATGTGAATTTTTAGGGGACACCATTCAACCCAGCACAACCACATTTCATGTATATATAGCAATTTGAGAAATCATATCATGCGTGGTATTCTCTACTGATTTATTCTACTTACACGGAGCTAGTTACGCTCAGAGCGGTTGCATAGTAGGGGCGAGAGATGGAGTTCAGACTCTTAGCAGTTGCTTCACTTCATAAAAACGAGAAATTTTCTGTCTCAGATTTTTTAGGAGTTTCCGTGAGCAGGCTGCAAAAATAGAACTTAAATTTATGTTTCCTTTGTTACTGCTGTTTGATTATCACTGTTTCTCAGCAGGCAAACTTATTTTTATCACTTTCATTCTTTGGATTCAGCCGAGAGTCGTCCTAGATGCACGTCGTTATAGAAAATTGCCATTCTGTTTAGTTATTTCAAGACGGAAGTCAGAGCCAAGCCCACGTAATAATGACAGCCCAGCGGTAGTTCAAAGCAATTTCTCCTGTCATGTTTACACTTTAGATAAAATGGGTGTTTTGATGGAATGACTCTCATTAAGGCTGCGTTTGTCACTGCAAAACGCATTCACCTATTTCCAGTAGTATCTGTGGAGTTATGTCTGCAAATGCAATCTGATAGAGAGAATAGCAGAGTCCTCCTTCTATCATGAATATACACAGCGACAGTGTAAAAGCAAGTTCACGTACCCGTGATTGGAGGGAAAACTTTGAGTAGCTTTTGGATACCGTATTTTACCGGAAATTCCGATTTCCCTTTATTTGGAAAATACAGATATTCTTTAACATGTACATTCACTTGAAAGATAAGTAATCATTGAAATACCGAAAAAATGAAGGTGAGAAAAAAGTGCATTTTATTAAAAAATAAATAACGACATAAATTTGTTTTCCCGAAAGCCAGCGTGATTATTTAGAGCGAGACCTAACAGGTTGCTGAAACAATTCATATAATTAATTTACTCTTGAAAAATAATAAATATATCGAGGTGACTTCACCGCATATCGGCGTGGTCCCTCCCTGGTTTTCTTTCTTATTTGTTATGTGACCTTTGCAAGCCATCATTCGATGATTAACTTATGACACGTCCCATTGTCAGAGTGACATGCCCCAGTTTCAGTAAAAGCTTTTCACTTTGGTCTTCATAGAGAACTACCGGGTGAGTTTCTCTCAGAGTTAGTTTCTATCATCAAAAAAATGAAGTGATTACAGGACTAGTCTGGTTTTTGTGGCCAGTGACTCCTATGTTCTCTCGGGCTGCTAATTCACTAAGTATTCACTCAGATCCAGTGAATGGGTTTGGGGGAATTTAGTTAAGTTTTAAAAAGTAGGGCCAAGGGAGACTCAAACTTAAGAGTCTTAGTATAATGAATGCACGATTT
>NW_011888830.1:6250048-6252079 GCF_000151845.1 Pteropus vampyrus
TAATTTACTCTTGAAAAATAATAAATATATCGAGGTGACTTCACCGCATATCGGCGTGGTCCCTCCCTGGTTTTCTTTCTTATTTGTTATGTGACCTTTGCAAGCCATCATTCGATGATTAACTTATGACACGTCCCATTGTCAGAGTGACATGCCCCAGTTTCAGTAAAAGCTTTTCACTTTGGTCTTCATAGAGAACTACCGGGTGAGTTTCTCTCAGAGTTAGTTTCTATCATCAAAAAAATGAAGTGATTACAGGACTAGTCTGGTTTTTGTGGCCAGTGACTCCTATGTTCTCTCGGGCTGCTAATTCACTAAGTATTCACTCAGATCCAGTGAATGGGTTTGGGGGAATTTAGTTAAGTTTTAAAAAGTAGGGCCAAGGGAGACTCAAACTTAAGAGTCTTAGTATAATGAATGCACGATTTTACGTGTCAGACGTTCAGAAGCTTTCTCTAATTACTATTACTTTTCATTCTCTGCAGTTCTTTTCAATTGTAATCTGCATTTGTGACCCCTCTTGCTTGCGAATGTTAAATTGTAGACGTTTCACTGACCACTCACGTACACGTCCAAAAGATCTGCAAATAGGAAGCAGCGGTTTCCAAATTGCCAGTGAATTGAAGTAAAGTCTCTCCCCCTTAGAGGAATGCAGCCGTGTAGCCGGGGACGCACGCGCCCAGTTTGTATCCTTCACGAACACCTTGAATTTCAAGGAAGGAACGTTATTCGAAATGTCACTAAAATCCATTAGCCATTTTTATCCCTTAAGGAAAATTAAGGGGACGATGCAGAGGTTTTCCACATGGGCCCTGTCCCTACACAGGCACGGCCTCCCCCACTGCCAACATCCCCACCAGAGCTGAACCTCGGTTAGCACTGACGAACCAGCACTGACATGTCACCGTCACCCCGAGTCCATAGCCGACCTTGGGCTTCACTCCTGGTGTTGTGCATTCTGCGGGTTTGGACAAACGTATGATGATGTGTGTCCATCGTTATAGTATCGGACGGTGTAGTCTCACTCCATAAAAATCCTCTGGGCTTCCCCTCTTCATCCATCTCTCCCTGTTATTGTTTAAACTTTTGGGTGTCATTTAAAAACAATTTAAAACCTTAGCGTGTTTGAAATTTCGAAGAAGCTATTCAGAGGTTTGCAGTCGAGGGAAGGGCAGTGTGAAGAGCTGCGGCTGGGCGTCAGAAACGGCGGCCTCCTCCTCCAGGCCTCTCTCTCCCTCGCCTTTGCGCCTGGGTCCCCGGATCGACCCCAGGTGTGGTAGGTCACCGGGACTCACAGGGCTTGAGTGTCGTCGCACTCACGGTTACAGTTTATTACAGAGAAAGGATATGAAGCAAAATCAGCGAAGGGAGAGGTCACATGGGGTGATCTCTGGAAGTCCGTGGGGCTGGCCACGCAGGCACCCTCTGCCTGGCATGTACCCAAATTCCAGACACCCGGAAGGAAACCAGGGGTTTTAGTACAAACCATATGGTTTGGGCAAACAGTCTCGGCACAGTGGGTCACTCTTAGACTCAGAAAAAAATTATATCGGTGTCACATACTGTTTATCAGCTGTATTCCCAGATGTCGGCCCAGGGCTAGCCCCGCAAGCAGGTCCTCCCTCCAGACGGCGGACTCAGACCTGCCACCTTATTCCTTTCTGCAACCTCCGTTCAGCCCGTTGGCAAAGCCCGCTGGCTCTCTACCTTCCAGACCGTTCCCAGACCTGTCACGCTTCTCTTCGTCCATCACCACCACCCTAGTCCGAGCGGCCATCTCTCTCTCCCGGACTGTTGCATTCGCTTTAGACCTTTTCCCAGCTTACGATCATTGCTTCCCTACAGCGTGTTCTTCAGAGAGTGGCCAGCGCTGCTTTCGAACCAAAATTCCACTCATGGTTCGCTGTCCAGGGTCCTGCATTTGTCCAATTCCTAGGTGTCCTCTGAGCCCATCCGCCGCTCCAATCCGGGCCCTCACATGCCACACTCCACCCCCAGCTTCCTGTTGTCCCTCCGACACCAAGGTCCCCT
>NW_011888830.1:6252759-6264019 GCF_000151845.1 Pteropus vampyrus
CACTCACGGTTACAGTTTATTACAGAGAAAGGATATGAAGCAAAATCAGCGAAGGGAGAGGTCACATGGGGTGATCTCTGGAAGTCCGTGGGGCTGGCCACGCAGGCACCCTCTGCCTGGCATGTACCCAAATTCCAGACACCCGGAAGGAAACCAGGAGTTTTAGTACAAACCATATGGTTTGGGCAAACAGTCTCGGCACAGTGGGTCACTCTTAGACTCAGAAAAAAATTGTATCGGTGTCACATACTGTTTATCAGCTGTATTCCCAGATGTCGGCCCAGGGCTAGCCCCACAAGCAGGTCCTCCCTCCAGACGGCGGACTCAGACCTGCCACCTTATTCCTTTCTGCAACCTCCGTTCAGCCCGTCGGCAAAGCCCGCTGGCTCTCTACCTTCCAGACCGTTCCCAGACTTGTCACGCTTCTCTTCGTCCATCACCACCACCCTAGTCCGAGCGGCCATCTCTCTCTTCCGGACTGTTGCATTCGCTTTAGACCTTTCCCCAGCTTACGATCATTGCTTCCCTACAGCGTGTTCTTCAGAGAGTGGCCAGCGCTGCTTTTGAACCAAAATTCCACTCACGGTTCGCTGTCCAGGGTCCTGCATTTGTCCAATTCCTACGTGTCCTCTGAGCCCATCCGCCGCTCCAATCCGGGCCCTCACATGCCACACTCCACCCCCAGCTTCCTGTTGTCCCTCCGACACCAAGGTCCCCTTCTCAGGCCTTTGCAGAAACGCTCTGTCGGCCTGGAAAGTGATTCCACCCCAGATGCCTGAATGGTTTCTTCCCTCCCTTTTCTTTTAGGTCTCTGTTTAAAATAAGGAGTAGCATTCTCTACCACCGTCTCTCTGCACAGTGGGTCACTCTTAGACTCAGGAAAAATTGATTTTTCTTCATAGCATTTATCCGCAGACATATTCTGTATTAATTTGCTTTTTTTTTTTTTTTTTTTTTTGCATTTGATCCGTTTCCTTTAGCTAGAATGTAAGCTCCATAAAAGCAGGTTGTTTATTTTATGACTGCTCCGCCCCCTGTGCCGTGAACAGTGCCTGGCACGTAGGAGGCACGAAATAAAAAAAAACTCTTGAATGGATTAGTGAAGAAATAAGCACAGAAATCAACTTAGAAGAGTAAAATCTCATGAGAGGTCATCCGTATAGCTTCGGTGAAGTAAATCTGCGAGTGGCTGGGTGTCCACTTCTAGAAAGCAAAGAAAGGGCCTTGATTGGCACAGCGTGGTACATCTAGTCAGCTGGCATTTTCATGGCCAGCTAAAAATACCCCAGGTCAGTTTGTGGCTGAGACAACCAAACAGTCGAGAACACCGAGAAGACTCTTAGGAACGAATCCAAGTGAAGAAAACACCTCAGCAATACAAAACCCACGTTCTGTGACATCCCAGTGACCACGAGCTTGCAGTGTCACTGTTTGCTCCTTGCTGGAAACCACTGTGGAGTAGGCTCACTGTCACCTCCCCTCTGTCGCGTGGGGTTGTTTTCCGTGCCCTTACTGTCTCTCTGGGTCTTTACGGTAACGTATTATAAGATGCTGGGGTGTTGCATCGGTACCTGGTTAGACAGGTAGGTCGATGGACATCCAAGGAGCGTGAGTAGTGAGAAGACAATGCTTTAGTTCGGTGACCGATCTGGCACTGATCGACTGAGTCTCCTGGCCGGTCTGTGTTGCATTTTGTTGCGTAGCCTTTTCACACCCACGTTTTTTGAGTGTGGTAGATGAATTCCATGTGGTAGTTGAGGTGTGCTTGGGCAGTGGCTATCCGCTGCTTCTGGGTTATTTCCATCTTTCTGGAAGCTGAGGAAGAATGTGTCTTTCGATGGGATACGTATACCCAGGACGCTTGCTGTGATCCATTTCATTATCGGCTCCCTTACCAATTCCCAATCGATATCTGTGGCTATCGTGGCAGTTCAAGGCGGACGAGGTCACGATAACCGAGTTTTTTGCTTTGTCAGGACTCAGAATGTACCTGGTCTAGAACTTAGATAAAATAACCCGGCTCTCGGTGTCCCTTTCACAGCTCAGTTTCTGTCACCTCTGACACAGGTAGCTATTAAACAGATCCAGAATTATGTAGATAGACCAGGTACGAGTTAAAAGGTAGACTTGATATCTATAAATAAAGAGATTTCATTAAAGGCAAAAACAGTAAGTGAAGGCTACTTTGGTGTGGTCTCAGGCTGTGCCCGTCATACGTCATTCACTGCGTCTCGCTTTCCGGATAGATTAATGCTTAATGAACAGAGAAGGGACAGCTGAGAGGAGGCAAATTGATTTAAGGAAAAAAAAAAAGATGCTGCGTGTGGCCGTTAGTTTTTAACACAAGCAAACAAACTTAAAGAAAGAAAGACATTCTGTGCACGTTTTCTCCTGTTCAGCGTGTGGGCAGTGCTCGTAATCCATGGAAGAGCCCACATCTTGTTATTTCTTTACCTCTTTCCAGCTCGGAATTACATACCTGTCAGCGTGACTGTAGATTTAACCCTTAGAGAGGAAGTGCTTCTGTATTTCAGCATCTGAGACCTCGGCGAAAGGCCAGAGAGAGACTATCAAGTGTGGCAAAGAGAGAAAAGCTTTCCTTTCTCATTCCATCTGGTACAGCCAAAGGGGTAAGAAAGGACGTGAGCTGTTCTGTTAGGATGGATTGTGATGTTGCGGTTTCCATGGCGACCAATTTCTTCTTTTTTTTTCTTTTCTCTTGTTCAGCAACTAAATGCGGCAACGATAAAAATTTCGTAGCTGAGTTCGGCCTTCAGGTGGGAAACTTAGATTCTCTCAGATTTGCTTTAAGCTCCCTCTGGAAGGACAGAACTTCATTTTTTTTTTTCGTGATGGGGAGAGGTGGGGAACTCAGAGTCTCAGTCTCACCTGGCAGAGTGTCTGATCCCAAATAATCGAGCAGTAAATGATTGTGTGACATCCGTTCGACCCCTTTTAAAGAAAGGCTGCCTGAGACGGGAGGCCATTTTGTTATCGGATAGATGGCTGGTTCCCCGTGACCCTGTCACTGTTGTTGATTTGACTCCTGAGTTTTCTACCCGGTGGCCCGTACCTCGCCACACACCTGGGCCTGAAGGCGCAGCCTCTGCGAGGTTAGTGCCACGTCCCTCCTGTGCTGTCCTCGTTTCTTCGATGACTTGGACAGGTCTGTTGAACAGAGTCCCTCCGGGATGGTGAATCACAGAGAGGTCGGGTTTATGTAACGTCCATCCTTTGCGATGTAGCGACAGGAGTGAGAGAGCTCGTTTGTGGTTGTTCTTCGTGCGTTCTGGGTTCTAGAATCGAGACAAGCAAATTCCATAACTAAAAACGGACCGTGGGAGTCATCTCGTTTTTACGAGCATTGGAGAAAATCTTATAAGACACATACTACAGAGGACAGCTTTGGCCAAACAATAAAAGTTAACTATAAAAATCGCTAACCCCAGATGCGTGAAGAGTTCGCTCTAATAGTTGGTTGATCTCAGGGGCCCGCAGCCTGCTAGATAGCGATTTGCTCCTAATTCTAAACACTAGGGATGTAAAAATATAGTCAACTTTTGGTTATCTGCTCTGCGAGTTATCATTCCCCAAATGGCTTCTGTTGGCGGCTGATTATTCTGGCTCTCGCCGGTTCCTGGTCCAGGAAGGCAAGATAATATTAGTATGAACTTGTCGTAATTGGCGTTGGGCTATGTGGAGGAGGCGTAACTCTCTTATTTATAAAACAGAAACATTTCAGAGTGATCATAGTGTCACACTTTAATTCTTTCAGATTTTCCATGCTAATCCCCGTTAATGAGAATAATTAAAAATTGATTATAATTCTTCTATGGAGGATGTGATAGTAAACCACAATGAAATTGTGTGGAGATGTTCCCCCATCCCCACCCCCGCTAAAAACACACACAGATCCTTTGCAGGTTAGGCCATACTTCAATATCCGCGGTGCCTTTCATGAAGAGGCAGTGGCAAATCACAGTTATCTCCAGTAGGGAGACGGATGTAGAGAGAAGTTTAAATCCTTTAGGTCTTCAGAGTTTAAGATCTAACGGAAAATGAGGAGCACACGTGACGGGGCCCCAGCGCACCCACGCTTCTGTGTCACTGAACCCCGACCTTCAACACACACTCTCCTGCCCCGAGAAAGGGGATGCGCGTACTGGGGTATAAATAAAGGTGTGGGAGTCCTTCACTCCTGTGTTTTCTTTCTTCGCGTCCTTGGACAGCCATCCTTCTTTGTTTCCTCATCTCGATGGCATAAAAGTCAAGGGTAAGATTAAAATCTGCCTTCGGTTTCGTCTCCAGCCCCATTTATAACCAGAAAGACCAGCATAAACAGATCAGATAAACTTTCACATGACTACATAACGTCGCACTTGTAGTTGCCGGCGAGATATCTAGATCCCGACGGATGAATTTTTTTCCTAGCATATTTTCCTAAAAGTAAATACAAGCATGGCATACATACATATATGTATGTATGCACGGCGTACATACATGCCTCTAGTTTGCAAAGGAGTTTGGGAAATGTAGTCACTTTGCTTGCGATTTTATACAAATCACTCCACTCACTGGACCTCGGTCGTTTCTGAGCTTCCAGTGGTTCCGAGAGATGGCAGGTCCCATGTGAAGGGGTGACGTGCAAGGCACGGCTGATGTGTCCTAAGTCCTTTTCTCATGTAATAAGTCACACACCTTTGGAATACCTTTGGGATATCCATTAACCCTTTCACACCCTCTAGGATGGCATACCAGGGCACAGAGCAAAAAAATGCAAACGAAGCCATAGATAATTCACTTGAAGTCCAGCGTCATTCTCCAGTGGACTGTCTGTCGCTTTAGTAGTGTCTAAGCATCGAGCACTGGCAAGATGAGAAATTGTACTGGGCACTCTGTGTTTATAGTCTGGTTTTCCCCACGATACCCTGGCGTGGTAGGTATTAGTGTAACTGCACATGGGAGGAACCCAAAGCTCGGAGGAGTTAATCTCTCGTCCTGCGCCACAGAAAGCCTGTGGTAGATCCTGGACCCAAACGCAAATCTGTCTGCATCCCCAGGTCAAGGTTTTTTTCTGTTACTTTTGTACAGTTTTTAGAAGTAAACTAGGATATCTAAAGAGTAAGCCAAGGAAGCATTATTGTAACAAAAAACTAGAAAATGAATCCTGCGGGTGTTAAGTGATGCCTAACATGTGAACAGGAAGATGTCCAGCGACTCATCGCTCAGTTGCTTTTGGTAGAGGCTCTGTTGGCGTTTTGAGCATGTGGGTCTCAGTGGGGTTGGATTTGCCCGTCAGGGTGTACTGGGTAACGCCTGGAGGTATTTTGATGGTCACAGTTGGGCGGTGCTGCCGGCATCTAATGGGTAGAGTTCAGACATGCAGCTAAACATCCTACACTGCACAGGACAGACAGAGAAGTATCTGGCCCCAAATACCAACAGTGCAGAGGTGGAGAAACCCTGGACGCATCTAGAGGATGCATTTAGGGCTCTCGGCAGAAGGGACACCCAGCAATAATTCTGTCGGCCGCATTCTGTCAGTGGGGTGTGAGGTTGGGAGGGGAGCGGACCCTCCGAGCGGCCACCGGCCACCGTGGTCGCCTCCAGCCAGCAGCACTCACACGACCTAGAGCGTTGCTGTAGGGACACAAGAAGGCACCGTCACTTGTTGAGAGAGAATTAACTAATTGCGAGAAAAGGATGTAGCCATTGCTTACCTCCACACGCACGCAGTCAGTCTTGCTTTTTTTTTTTTTTTTTTTTTCCCATAGTGGTGCCGTGAAGCGGAATTTCTCACACCTTGCAGATGCCTTTGTGGTGTTAAAATGTTAATCCATGAAGGATGTTTTCATTTCCCCTATTTCTTTTTTTTTTTTTAAACAAAGTAATGTACCTGTTTTTGGACGTCCTGTGGGCTAGGTCTACTCTAATCACACGTAATAAACCTTGCGGTTCAGGGTGAAGCCTATGGTACCGCGGAACATCATTACTCTTTTTGAACTTGATTGAATGCACGGCTAGTAGATAACACTGCTATTTACGCCTGGCAGTAAGAAATGGACATGCTTATGAGTGTTCAATGTACAGATCTTTTTATTGCATGTTTGTTATAAATATTCCATTGGCTAACCCGAGTTCATTGCAGTGGAATCGAAGTGTCATAATGCTGTGCACTTAATGAACGCTGGCATCTTAACGTCCGGTTTCAGATGAAACTCATATGAGAATAATTTTCTAAGGAACAAAGGAGCACTAGATCACTGGTGAAACAAAAAGAGGAAAAATAAAATGAATCACACTGGATCTTTTTTTTAGCATGACATAGTATGTTGATGTAAGTACAGGAATTAAAGGGTAGTTCATTATATATCGATTTGAATGTAATACTAATTAAAGCCTTCCTTTGACTTCACTGAGGCCTATTCTTAGACATTATGCAAATTAATTGAGCCTTTGAAATGACGCATATGCAGTGTTTGAGTTCCCGGTGGACCCCCAAACTGGCTTATTGGAACTGACAGAATTATTCGTGTAGGTATGATACAGCAAACGAGTTTGGTATGTAATGAAATGTGGACGGGGGCCGAACTGCCTGTCTGTTTTTTATTGTCCGTTTTATTTTGTCGCAACATAAACAAAAAAGGAAGAACTGAAGAATTAAAGATCTGATGCCGAGAAGCCACCCCCCGAGGAAGCTTTCTGTAGCCTTTGACTGTGGAATGCGGGCTGAGATTTGATTTCTGCTCGGGGAGCGATTCGCTGCTCTTGCGCGTTAAAATCCTCACCGAGAGCATTTTAATTGTGTTGTGTTAATGAGTTTGAACTCATTCTCCCCTGTGCCACGTTCTTCGTATTTTCATATCGCGTGAGGTGTATCTAATGAGGCAGGGATGACAGGAAGTGTTAGCTGCTTCGGGGGTCTGTGATAGCCACATGCTAATTTATATAATTTATATAAGGGCACAACCTACGTTTCTTCAAGCCCCTAAAGTAAATGTAGAGAGCGGGGATCTGATCTGGTAGGCATGGGGGAGAGAGTGAACCCTAAAATGATAGGTTATTCTTTCTTTTTTCCTGTCTTCTCTTCTGTCTCTCAATTAGTAATACTTCACGTCTCCGTCCATAGATTAATGCACATAGATTGATCCCTTTTATAAAGGATGTCACCGTTCACCCCGAAGTTTGTCACTCTGCTAGAGAAGTTTGGTTTGGCGGTCGCTCACTGATGACATATTAGGACAGTTCTGTGCAGTGGCATTTCTTTAATAGCTGGGTTTGATGCTTCCAGAATCAGCTGGTGCCTTTTTCCGGGCCTGACAGTCCCTTCAAAGGTGAAGACATCACCAGAGGCTAATGTTTAAAGCTGTAGGTGACCAGTGTGTGCTCGGAGACGGTCTCCTCCCCTTGACCTCTGTTTCATAGGTGAAATAAAGTGAGGTGCCACCCAGACCGTAAAGCCCAAACAGCCAGATATGTCGCAGTTCGTTCAAACTTCTTTTCCAACGTTGTAGTGTGTATTTATCCCTCCTCCGTCATTCTCTAACTGAATTTCAAGCTTCTCAGTGGGACTCAGGTTGAGGTGCAATTTGGGGAACCACGTCACCCACTTTCTCTTCACTCACATACGTTAGTGCTGCACGAAGGACAGGTCGCGGTCCGTGTGGCCTTTGCCGGATTAACCGCACTTACCTGGTTTACCTGTCTGGGGGAACACTGATTCGCTACGCGGAAGGAGGCATCAATGAAGGGTGGCCGAGGGGCAGTGACGTTTCGCTTCACACGTTTCTTCAGTTATCATTAACGGACACACGACAGCGTCTGGTAAAAACTGCTCATCCGGTGCGAGGGACTCCATAGAAACATTTTGGAGGCCCTTGTTAGTATCAGGATTCTCTCCGACACGTTTTTTTCATAAACCATGGAAAAGTTACAAATTAACAGCAAAAGTTGGAGGTTTTACGTCAATGATCAGTATCAATAACTCACGTTTGAACTTGGCAATTTCTGTCTTTGAAATACAAATTTTAGAGTTTGTAGGTTGTAAGGGTTTTGTTTTGTTTACTAAATAGCAATTTCAAAAAAGCTCCTTTTTAGTCCTTGCTTCCCAGTGTGTCCTATCACCTGAGAGCTAGCTAACGATGGGCTTTGAGTCCTGGCCCCTCTTGGTAGCTGTGTCCTTGTTTAGGTCACTTAACCCCTCTGTGTCTTAATTTCTTCACTGCAAGATGAATACTCACTGCCCAATAGTCTTTGCGAGGGAGGAATAATAACACAAGGAAAAGGCTTCCGAGTATTTACAGTATGTTCCTTGTTATTGCTTTACCAATCTGAGTTATTCTCAATGCAGAGTAGTTACTGTGTCTCTCTCGGTAGGAAAAGTGTGAGAGCAACTTGGGTTCTGGCGGCAATAAAGCCAATGAAACCGGAGTGGAAAACCAAAGTTGATGTACACGTAATCTCTTTTACATTGTCAATCGACTGAAAATAAGGTTCCCTGAAGAGCAGTTTTTACCATAGGCTGGTAAGACAGCCCTCCAATAAAATAAATGGTATTTTACCTCTGATCAATATAAAACCACTCGAAGGCAAAAGTAAAACGTGTAGCGATGAATGCAGATGGGAACGGCGTTGCCAGCGAGAGGAGTTTTTCTGTAAGCAATTTTCACTGGACTCTGGAACATTCAAATAAACAGTATTTCTTGAATGTGACAGGTGGATCTGTAAATGTACTGAGGATTGAGTCATCTCCCCTGATTTCGGGAATAACAGCGTTCCCGGGCCAGCAGTTGTGAGGTGTGAATGATTCTCTAGAACTTCTGCGAAGGCCATCGTGTATCTTTCAAACCGCAGTGAATTTCCCATTATCTCTCAGTAGATAATTGGTTTTGCAAATCATCTTCAGGGGCCAAGAACTCTGTCTTCTTAATGCAGAGAATGATTAGCCGGTGTTTGTATAAATGAATGCACATACTCTGACTGCATTAACGGCCCGAAGTAAATGGTCGGGGTTGATTAAATTTGTTTTCAGTGAGAAAACAAATCTGTACCTTTTCTCATATACTAACATGGATGCACACATACATACACACACAGAGCTCAGAAGGTCTGTGTATTGACCTATTTGGAAATTCACTAGTGTTGAACTCGTATCATTAAAAAAAACCCTATATTTTTTAGGAGTGTCTACATGACTCCTTTTAGATAAAACTCAAACGCCTCAATCGTTATTTAAGACCCAGCTTCCCTAACCAAATTTCCCATGCCACCTTCTCAATCTTTTCTTTATCATTCTAAGTCACGTGCTTTTCATGATCAGATCAAGATTCGCACCCTATAATTCTGTGGACTGCTATCGTCAGAGCGATGATAATTTTTTATGCGCTACAAGTAAAACTATTCGTTGTGAAATCTCTTCTAAGCCTGGATCTTTCATAGCTTGTTCTTTGTTTGACTTTTCCTTCTCCATTAGATAAATACGGTATTTTGTTACTCATGTGTACTGTGTACCATCCAATAGCCTACTGTGTGTGGTACCTCAGTGGTGTCTAATGAATGCTTATCGAATGAATAGTAGAACGTAGAATTGGAACGGATGTCAAGAAAGCATCCAATTTTTGATGTTTTGTCAGCTTAATTTAATAAATAGGTATTGGGATCTCTCTTGGATGAATTGCATAACATAAGTGAGAGAGTTTGGCATTGCCTGGAAAGTATTGCATGTATTCCTTGGCTATCTGGTGTGTTTTGTAAATGTTTCCAGTGGCCAGAGGATTCAGTGGCAAGCCCTTTTAGAAAGTATCATCCTGCCTCTGTAGTAAAAAGTTCCTGACATCATCATCCATGAATACCATGAGCATTAAAGTAACAGATTTAGTCAAACTCAGAATCATTATGTGTCTTTGCTTCTAAATTTTAAAAATTTCCATTATGTTGACTTCCCTTTGGAATGGGTAGGATTTCTATGTGGTCATATTAGGATTTTTCTTTCTTTTTTTAAAAAAAAAGCCAATTAAAAAGTGGCCTTAAGAAAGTGTAGGTTAGGGCTGGGAAATAGAGGGGTGTGTTTTCTACAGCTACCTTTTAAAATGTCTGGCTTCTTATTCCAGTATATTAAAAAAGAGAGTTTAAGAGTTTTCACATCGTTTGGAACCAAAACAGATGCATTTCCACAAGTAAGAAGTGTGTGTGCTTACAACTAAAACCTCATAGAAATGTTTTAAGATGCAGGAAATCCGAGCCATGATTGACAAAGGAAACACTTGTTTCGAAGGGAGCCTTTGGTCACTAAAGCATTTTTAAAAATTGTTTAAAAATATTTTAATGTCATCAGGACAAAAGATTGTCAGCAATCTCTCACCGTTTAAAAATATTCACATTTTATTTTCATCACACATATGGCCTTGTGTGTTTTTGATGTGAATGGTATTGATCCTGGGTGAGCAGAGAGGCGGATGTTCGGGGGTTGCCGGACGAGCACATGGACACAGGAAAGAAGGAAGAGAGGGAGTGGAAGCCGCGCAAAGTGATCCCCCCTGACCCAGAGAGAGCGTGTGATGCTGAAGACACCGACATCGTTAACGATAGGCATTTATAATATAGTCTACAGCTCTGAAAGGAGAAGCTTACCTATGGAGTACATTGCTGTCCTGAGCCTTTATGTTCTATTTCTAAAGAGAGGCCACCATGGCTGGGTCCCACGAGACAGCTTTGAATAAAATAAGGCAGTGGTTCAAGGACACTTGTTGGTGTAGGTTCCTGGGGGCCACAGAGATTTAATACGGCGTCGGGAGCTGTGATTGAGAGACCTTTCTCGTACAGCTCGGAGCATAGCGATAGGATAGGTGTAGACTTGGCTAAAGACTTCAAGGTCAGTGGTCAAGGTCAAGCGGAGAGCCTGGAATGTAAAAGGGCCTGGGCATCCATGGGTCAGCCCTGCAAGGAAAGCTCGCTCTACTGAGAGCAACGGTAGGAACGAAGTCTGCGGGGCAAAGAGAAGGCACACGAGCTGAAATCAGGAGGGGACCAGGATGGCGGGTAGACCAGAAGCCCAGAATGCTGTCGGGACAGCTGTGCAGAAATGCAGCGGGGGACAGGTGAGAGGTGGAAATGACCAGGAGAGCCCTGGCGATGGAGGCAGCTGGAAGAAGTTACGAGTTTCTTCTGATGGGGGGAACCACATCTCAAGGATGTCTAGCCTCGTGGCTGTGAGCAGTGAGGGGGAAACAGAAGAATGTCTGTGAAAATATTGCATTCATCT
>NW_011888830.1:6264739-6303699 GCF_000151845.1 Pteropus vampyrus
CAACACTTACCGTGCATCTGTTTGCAGACTGCCGTGGCGACCTGTGACGTGAGCGGTCCTCGTGGTTCTGCAGGCGGTTGTGTTGTGTCCCCTCCCCCGTAAAGCGGTGGCGTGCTGGAGAATTCTCTAGGCAGTTCCTCTTTGGTGTCGTGTAACACACCGACCTCATCGCCCCGCTTTTGAGTGGGGAGCAGGCACAGCCCGGTGGCCGCTGTGCGATCCTCAGAACTGGATGTAGGATGGCGTCGTTGAATTAATTAAAAATCCACTGTACAGAGAAAGGAAAGTCATAGCTCCCCGGGTATTTTTGTGCTTCTCACCCAACTGATGTATCTAGAGATGGCGAGACTGATTTGTAGGGGCAAGCCTCGAATCTCTTTCTTTACCCAACACTACTCTTTATACAGACCGTGACCTCCAGTTCAGCAAGATAAATCCTGGTGTCCAGAGTCCAGCCAGCTCCACCTGTTGCTGTACAGCTGAAGTGGATATTGACGTTCTTTTTCGTGAGAAGGCAGGACAGCTCCATCTCACACACATAAGGTTGTTGTGAGCTGGTTATGAAGCTGCCAGACTATTAGACACGGGCATTGCTTATCTTCATTGAGCAGGAGTCGGGTTCTGACTGTCTGCAGGGCTGTTTTGGACCCTTGCTTGCACACATCTCCAAGACCATTGGCTAGCCACCAACAACCGATAAGCTGTGTGTCCTCAGAATCAGGAGGCAGGGACACGCTATACCCCCATGAGGTACTAGCTGAAGCCCTGTGAAGTAACTCCAGTGGCACGAGGCCACATTTCCTGAAGATGTTGCTGCTGTGTTTTTGATGACGGATCGCCTCTGTAACTGCTGTGCCATAGCACCTAGGAAGATCAAAGCAAAGCATTGTGAATTTTTGGCTTTGTGTAAATTTAAGCATGGCCACAAAGGCTGTTTCCTCTCTCCTGGAAAAGCAATTTAACTTGCAGAAAATAATTAAATCCGCAGTATCTTGCAATAATTAGAAATTTGAAACAGGGAGGGTTAATTCTTTGAATCCGATTTCAGTTGCCCAGTAAAATGTTCAAGGACAGCATCCAGACAGTTATCGAGCTGATTTGCAATACCAGCGCGTTCAGTATTTGTATCTGTTTCCCTGCAGGATCATGCAGATTTGCGAAGCCATTTCTTCACAGTTGGGATGAAGCTCGAAACAGTGAACTTGAGCGAGCCCTTTTCTATCTGTCCTGCATCAGTGACCAAGGTGAGTTTCTCTCCCTCACACTTTACCTCAGCCCCCAGACTGGATCTGATAAGCCTTTCTACTGAAATATGCTCGCACAGGATATGCCACGACGCCAAGTAAACTTAAGGCAGATGGCCTTCTCTCCCATCCAGTACTGTCTGAAGCTCTCTCTCTGTCGCTGGTAGTGTGGGGGAGGCTAATCAGATGTCTCCTCTTGGACCGGATGGGTGAATTTCACTTTTCTTCTGATGGTACAGAACGTAGGCACTCAGGTTCATACGTGAGGTCCAGACCCACGACTATGAGTTTACGGCAGTGAACTTGCTGCTTCTGCACTTTCTGATTGTTATTATGACCTATCGATACTTTGGAGCCACCTGGAAATGGTGAAAAGCAGATTCCCATCGCCACGAGTCAGCATTTCTACTGTGTTTTCATCATCTGCTTTCGTCGGCTAAAGGAAGGGATGCTTCTGAGATCCGCAGCTATAAAACGAAATGGCTTTTTCACATAAAGGCATTTTTATTATGGTCTGTTTAGGCTTTTAAGGTTAAAATTTTCCCATCTCCATCAAGGAAATCTCAATGAAGTCACCAGTGGTAAGATCTACAGTGCGGGTTTCTACCTTAAGTATCTCTTTAAGTGGTGGGAGAAACCAGCAGACTTAGCACACTCAGCCAACGATCCATTTTAGTTGATGGCCTTTGGTGCATCTCGTGGGGGAATTTAATCGAAGATTCCAAAAGTCAGCTCCGTAGATTCAAACTCCGGTCTCATGGGTGCCAGCTGAAGCAATGTTTAATGTTTTAATTCTTTGGTGGCAGAATGTTTCATTCTAAAGAAACAGCTTTGCGGATAAATCCCAACCAGCTTTGCTAATTACTATGTGAATAGATTACTTGTATTCTAAGAACCTTAGTTTTTACATTTATACAGTAGGTGTTACACTATCTGCTTCGTGTCATTGAGAAAAGTGGAGAATCACATTATTAGGTGCCTGCTTGGCACAAGTAAATGCTCAGTGAAATATTAACTGCTTTCACCCAAACCTTGGTCCCACTGCTTCGGCCCCACAGGCCTCTCGTGACCCAGGGGACTTGTCCAGTCATCTTACCCATGTTACTGGGGAAATGTAAGCAGAACTGAACCTGGAGTTCGTGTCTTACAAACTGCCGTGGTAAAGAGAATGCCCACTTGGCCAGTTCTTGCGAGGGCCACCCTCCAACCTGAATGAAAGCCCAGTGAACCCTTCGACAGCTTTATTTCCAACATAACCACGGAAGAGAAAATGGAAGCGTGTCATTTTTTCTTTGAAGCCATGCACATTGCCGCGTTTTCCGTGAGCTCGCTGTGCATACGTAACTTTGGATGTGAAAACACTGTTTGTGTGAAGAGGATGGTCAGGGTGGACCTTAGCGGATTGTCACTGTGGTCGTTTGGGAGTGTCGGTCATTTTTAAGCTCAAAGGAATGCTTTCCTGATTCAGCAGGATATCTCTGATTTCACATTTATTGTCATCTTTCCCTTGCTTTTCTGTTTTGGAAACATTTACCAGCTGTGCTGATCAGACTGCATTTGGTTTCTGTGGAGAAACAGTCTCTCTGAAATTCTGTGATCCAAGTATCTGAAAATCTGTGATCCAAGAGGAAGAGAGAGGAATTTGTATTTTGATTCCGAAGTATTTGAAAAACTTGATTGTTTATCTGCTGTGGGCTTTTGTGTTTCCTTATCGTAGGCGGCTTGCAGAAAGGACTACTTTGTGCATTTTTTCCTGAGAGTCTTGATCGATGAAGCACTTTTTCCAAAGAAATAGTCACACATAATTAATATGAAGAAATCAATTGGGCCTATTTATTCTCCTCTCCTTATTGCAAGAATAGATTTGACCTTGGAAGTAAAACAAAGAAGTTTTTTTAATGGCACGTCACATGGCAGAGTGTCTCAGCTGTATTTGGGGTATGATCAGACGTGTTCCTAATTCTACTGTCACACCCCTGGGGTACCCCACAAGCAAGTTGTAGCAGGACTTTTCAAACAGAGGACAATGACTTGAAATGTATGACACCCAGAGACATTGTTAGAATATGACCCTTTTGGATGTCACAGATTGATCTCCGAATTTTTATTCAATTCAATTTTCTTCTTTTCTGAAAGAGACTGGATTTGTTAATGCAGTGACGCATGTTTTAAAATTCCTGGAGTTGTGTTTTGTTTTTTTTTTAATTTATGATTTGGTAAAATTTGAGGAACACCGGTGACAGTGTATTACAGAATATGGTAAATGGCTGTGATAATGAATTTTTTTTTCTTTTTGAAATGCTTTTTTCTTTAATGGACATAAATTATTTTTATAACTGTTAATTTATTTAAAGAACAACTACGTATGAGAAAAAACATTGACTTATGCTTTGAATGATAAGCTTGGGGTTGGAATGCATGCTCTCAAGTTCATACACCATCCGTTAAAAACCTTTTTATTTGAAATGGCCTTTGGGGTTCTTCATTGTATATTCTGGTTGTTGCACATTGGTACAAAACTAAAGAGTGATATTTTCTTGAAACCTGACCAGAATTCCCCTTTGTTCAGGCGGCGGGTGATACAGTGTTGCCAGCTGCTCATTTATCTGGATATATATTGCCTTGTCTTCATTCTAAGAGGCTAGAATGTCAACCTCACCAGGAATTTATTTAAAAAAAAAAAAAAAGCCAAACAGGTACAGATGTGCTTAGTCACATGTGTATGCTTTCAAATAATTGTAATCTATAATATTAGAATGTTAGATGCTAATTATCAGTACTTTCAGCCCGAATGTCTTTGTCACGTTGGGTAGACTTCCAGTGGCAGTAGTTTGGTTTTCCCAATAAATGATTTTCTCTCTGCAAAAGTCTTGTTGGGGCGGGGCTGGGGAGGATATTTTCTCTGATTTTTAAGATACACTTTCATTTGCATTTTTCTTACTCTTTGCACCAAAGGTAAAATACTTAAGTCATTCTTCTCCTATGTACCTCTCCTCTTATCGGCCATGTGGCATGGACTTGGATGAACACTTCCCCGGCTGGTTCAAGACTCATCTGTGTGTAATAAAGTACCAGAATATTCTTAACGGAAAAGATATTTATAATGAAACATTGGAAAATGCTTTAGAATATTCTATTTGAGACTATAATACACTGTGCTATTATTGCTTATCACAACGAAAATTTCATTTTTATTTTCCTTGGCTTTTTTCTTGATGGTACAACTGTGGAAGAAAAAAAAAAACAGGACGTTAAAGCAAACGGTGGAAGAGTGTGTAGCAGATCCAGTATGGAAGGACCGCTCTTCAGCAGGACAGGGCGGTTATGTGTTTGGTGTTCAAGAGCAGAGTCGTTGACGGGCGTTGGCGGTGACAGTGCCGTCTATGCTTGTGAAGCACATCGCGTCGTTCAGAGCAGAGGACACGGGCATGGGGAGGCTCGGGTTCCGTTTCTGCTTCTGCTGGCTCTGGGCTGCACGTCTTGGCCACGTCGGGGAACTGCTCTAGGCATCGGTTCGAGAACCGTGGTTTCTGGACCGGGTGGGCCAGTGTTTCTGAGCCGCTTGAGAACGTGGGCCCCGAAGGATTTGAAGGAACTGATTTTGCTTTCCTTTGAAGTAATAAGGAGGCGAATAGCGCTTGTTCCGTGTTAGATGTGGGGGAGGGAGGGGGCTGATAGGGTGCTGGTGTGTAGGAGGGAAAAGCGATTTTCAGTAGGGACTGTCAGGCAGAGACCCCCCTGGGAAGGTGAAGTCTGATCCTTTGCTCCTTAAAGTCTATTTTCAAAGGCAAAACTCAGCGGTAGAATTCTGCCTATTTACGTATTCACATACAAATGAACAAGAGTGAGTTTACTCTCCTGCTTAGCTTTGAAACTGATTGCTTCCAGAGAATATTTTGTAAAGGGAGGAGCCAGGAATTCCAGCTTGGGGAGCATGTCGGGGGTTTCCTAGGAGTTGAGAAAGTGCTCTTTATTCCCTGGCCTGCTTCACATACTTGGTTCTTTAAATCCATCATGCCGCTCACTCTTGGGATCTGCCTGATTTTTGCGGCCCGCTCTTCCCAGCAGCAGCCCCGTTCCTGTTTCTTCGTGGACTGCTTTTTTTGTTAGAGTCAGTGGATGACGGTCCAGTTCCTGCGTGCAGAGAGTTTCCTCTGCATTGTGGGAACACCTTGATGAGTAACGAAGAGGCCACTGTCCTCAAAGGATGTAGGATCCGTTGGAAGAGAAAGACGTGGTATCAGTCCACGGGAACAAATCAGAATTTTCAGGACGGAGACACAAGCCTGACGCTTCGGGGGGACAGAGCGGGAGCCCTTTCCTCCAGCCGAGTGGCTGGGAAAGCAGGCTAGCAGCACCGACTTTCGGGATGCATGTTGGAAAACACACTGCGATTGGACAGACTCGCAGCGGCGTGGGTGCCGGACTGTGAGGACGCAGCGTAAGGGCCAGCGTGACTTCTGTCCTCGTGGGCTGCAGGGTGGGGCATCGCCGTGCCAGGCCTCGGTGGTTCCTGAACGACCTGGTGTGAGGACGTGGGTCCCCGCCATGGACGCAGAAGCACCCGTGTGGCCTTTCCGTGCCCACCGTGGCTTTCCCCTGGGCTGCCGTCTGTCTGTCTGTCCTCATCAGTTTGGCCTTCTATCAGCCGTGACTATCGGGTGACCTTCCATTCTCTATCTCCTATATATTCTACTTACTCGTTTACTTTTCATTATTATGACCACAGTGATCATCTCTGACTTTTTAACAACTGGACCGATTTAGTGATATTCATCAAACTGCCAGTTTGCGGTCAAACCGTTTTTGATGAAGTAACATTTATTGTGTGTGGAAACTGTGCCAGTATTTCACGTTAGCCTTGTACGTGATCCCGAGGAATTAACTCGTGGCTCTATTTTTTTTTTTCTTTCAGGTTTTTAACAATCATTTTTTTCAAGTGACTATTGACGACCTGAGACGAGAACCTAGCAAACTCTCAATGCTCTGCCACGCGGATTCCTTGGGGATTTTGCCCGTGCAATGGTGCCTTAAAAACGGAGTCAATCTCACGCCTCCCAAAGGTTTGTGTCCTGTGGAAATTCGCAGGGTTTGGGTGACTCGGGAGGGTGTCGTGTTGTCACCGAAGTGACACCTTTGTTGATCGGGGAAGTTTACGTTGTAACCCATGTAGAAGCAGTGAGAAAATAGTGCGTTTGTTTCGTGGTTAGCTCGATGCAGGAGTCTGTTACAGCATCCTTGGTGAGGCAGGTAGTCTAGAACTTCTCGGTCCTTCCTGTGAGGCATGGCTCCCCGTCTGGGATTGTGTGGTTGGCGTCTGTGCTGTTAGTGACAGAGGGCACTGTGTCACTAAGTGGGTGAGGTTAAAGACTTCAGAGTGTCTATGAGCTGGCTTGAAAAATGCCATAAAATGCCGAGGAAGGCATCCTTCACGTTTTAATTTCCGATAAATCATTTTTTTTTTTTCAAATTTTCCCCAGAGCCCAGTCTCTCCCAGATAGCCGACTAACTGATGCTATAATACATTAAAATAATTAAATTGGGAACCAGGTTGCACTAACATAATTTTCTGTTGGGATCCACGAACCATGCTGTAAGTTTAGTAGCAGAATAAACCTTTCAGGTCCAAGGTTTATTCAGGGAAGAAAGCAGCAAAATGAAAGAAGAGAGGATGGGGAAGAAATACAGAGACCAAGAGAAGAGAAAATTGGAAGAGATTAGAAAAATAAACTGCTGGGGGCATGTTGACAGGTAACCACGAGTAAGGCAGGGGTTTCGTGCTCACCTTTGCAACTCACCAGCTCCTGGTTCACTTGCGGCGTTAACCGTATTGAGAGATAATTGATCCCGCGGGCTTGGTTCCAGCGTCCCCGGTGACTGTCGCATACCACGTGCCACCTTTCATAGCGCCGTGCTAGGTGACCTGTGACCGGGCTGCCCTGATAGACCTTCAGCGTGTATCCTCGCTTTTCCCCCGTGTGCATCGGGATCACGGAGGAGACGCTGTCGAGTGTGAGCTGATGCTTCACTTCGAGGTTCCGTGGTGACGCAACGCGGCCCAATTAGAACGTGAGGCCGTTCGTGCCGTTCTAAGTGCCACGCTCACTTAGTCCTCACCACGAGGATTGCCCTGTGAGGAAACCTGGTCACGGAGGGTTCACATGACCCGCCCAAAGCCACAGGTGGAGTGAGTCACAGGGCGGGGCGGGGTGGGGGGTGGTTCTGGTCCAGTGTAGTGAGGTTTTTGTTTTCCCCTTAGTTCTCACAAATGACTCTGGCCAAGCCACGGTGTTTCCACGTTCAGGACCGTCCAAGGGGTCCCCTGTGCTCTCCTACCTGTACCCCGCAGCATCAGAGAGATGACCAGAGTCTCAGTATCCTTCCCCTCCCTCGCAATGACTGTGCGGGTTTTATGTTATAAACAATCTCTGGGTAGAAGGTAAGAGGGGAAGTCTTCTCCCGTCGTGAAATTTCAGCGACAGGACCCTTGTGGAGTTCGAAAGCCTCTCGAGCCGCGTCTCTTTCCTGGTGACTCTCTAATCAAACCCTGTGTGTGGATGGGTTCCATGTCCTGGAAGAAGGACTTTTTCTAGATGTCTAAAATGCTGCCTGCTTGGGCTTTGTAAATTTCTCGTGAGTGATAGGATCTTTTTAAGAATTAACAAAAATAATGGAGGATTTCCTCACATAGTGGAAAAGAAGGAAGAATATTAACACATGCATTTCGGCTGCTTGGTTATTTTATTGTGGCAGAGGTTTCATGTTTGCCAGTACTTTTAGAATTTTTAAATTCATTTCCTGTGAACTGTAACTGTTAAAGGTAGTTTTCAGAAAAGAGATTGTCGACATAGCTTGAATATTGATTAGGAAAATGCGTGTGCCTCTTCGGGTAATTGCACTTCACGATATTAAGAAAATTGTTTTACATTAATGTATCGAACTCTTACACATGCAATGAAATGACTGTACAAATATATTTAGACATGTTTTTCTATCTTACGCTTTCTCTTACTTACTATTTAGCCTCAATTATCATTTCTTTTCTACCACTCAAGTCTTTGTGACATTTAGTGACATGAAATTGTCTTCGGGCAATCTTCCAAACTATCCTTTCCCTTACTGAAATGAAGCTTAACTTTTGCAAATTGACACACACACACAAAGGAAAAGGTTTTCGTGGATATTATATTTTAGATGGAGAATATTGAGTAATAGTGGTTATACCTTCCAATAGGAGAATCTCAGTGATAATGTTTTTTTTTTTTTTTCTTTTTAACACTTAACGCATTCGGGAAGTGATGGCTATCATACATCAAGGTGTCGGCGGCAATCTCTGGGGATTGGGTTTTGGCTGGGGACTCTTGTCTTCAAAATAGTAGAGCTTTAAACCAGTAAGACGAAGATGAGCCACTTACAGAAATAATTCCGAATATGAACTGCTTGTTCCCACTGAAGGAAACATGAAGACTCTTACGCAAACTCGTTATAATAAGAGAGATGCCAGTTAAAACTCATGTTAAGGTGGCATGCATGTATTAGGCGAGGTAGAAATTCAAAAGGGAAAGAGAAGTTTTGATGCGAGCTTGGAGGATTCTAGACTTGCTTGGGAGAGTACAGGTAGGTACAACTATCTTTGAGGCATTTGGGCACGTTCTACTAAAATTGTAAATGCATTTTACCCACTGACCCAACCAACGGTTCCGCTTCTGGAAGCTTCTCCTAAAGCTATACTGTACAGGTAATATGCATAACAGTTTGTGGGGGTTTTTTTTGTTTGTTTTTTTTTGCAGCATGAGGTATAGTAATGAAAGACTGGAAAAATTTCAAAGCCTCTCTGTATGAGACTGATTAAATAGATTTTGAAAATTCATATAATCAAAACTAAGCAGTTGTTAAAAAAAATGAGGAACATCTGTGTACCGATATGACGTCTTTTTGGCAAAAAAGAGGTAAATAAGAATATCTGCTTGCGTTTGCGCATATTTCTGTAAAGAAGCTCTGAAAGGAGACATCAGAAACAAATGAAAACAATAACTTCTTTATGGGTGCAGGGTAGAAGTGAGACTTTTAACAGAATATTTCTCAAAACTTTCTATTTTTTTAATCTACAGTAATATAGTCTCTCTTCAAAAATAAACACATATTATTAAAGGCAGAGGACTTTTATCACTGAAAGAGATCTTAAAGATACCTCATCAACTCCGATCACTTTCTGTAGGGGGCAAGGAAAGCTCGGTTATGCTAAATAACTTCTCAAGTCGTGAGGCAGAAGTTGGCATAAAACCCCGGTCTGAAGATCCTGAATCTAGCGCTTTTTCCGCATAACCAAACTCACACTCACCCCCCGTTCTCTCACTGGCTGGTGTCCTCATAAAGCCGTCCTCCTCGGGGATTTTGTGGCCTCTTGGTGGCTTGATGCTGGGCTAGCTGGTGTCAGAGGACCATTGCATCCCCATGACTGAAATGGTCAGTCTGTCATAGGCTTTGGAGAATTTCACTTCTCGGGTATAATTTTCCAAGTGTTTGCACATCGCGCAAAGTCACGGCTTTATTTATTGAGCTCCCTTATCATTTCGTGAAAGTCGAGTGTATTCGTTTTTGTAATTAAAACGAATGAAAGTTCAGAGGTGGTGATGGTGGTGATCCCTTAATGGTGATTTAATGGTTTTCCTTCGAGGTAATTTGTTACAGGTCTTACGTGTCACACCAGGGCCGGGCATCGTGCTGTAGAATTTTTTCAAACACCGTTCTTTGTTTTATTAATGTACGGAAGTATATACTTTTTTTTTTAATAAAAAAGCCTGTTGTTTTTAACTTAAATCCTGAGCTTTATAGAGAGCGTACGTAGCATATCACACATGCTGAGGAATGTTTAGATGTTTTCTTACGTGTCTCTTTTCCACGAGGGTGTTATACTGTTTAGATTTCCATCAGAACTGTAAAACGTTGCTTACAATTACAGCGTGTTGCTTAAGAGGAAAATGATAGCCCATTCATTCTCCAGTCGGTGGGAACCAGCTGATGAAACAAAAGACATCTCCTTGGTACAGGAGAGCTGCAGAAAAATAGGTCCATCCTGACATTGTTTTAACTCCATTTCGATTTTTTTTTTAAAGTCTGTCCCCAGACCCTAGAAACAAATAGTCTAAGCTAGAATGGATAGAAATTTTTCAGTGCCCAAGAGCAAGTAAGCCAAGGACAGAACCTTGGAGATGTTGCTTCGTTTCCTTAATCGTGGTAAACAACGATTCAATATTGTAGGCACCGTAAGTAATAACCAAATAAGTAAATAAACCACCTAAGTCGAAATGTGTACAGGTTATCAACCATGGCTTGCTATTTTTAAATTATTTTGTTGACCTCTTTGGCATGTAGCATCCGAGATTAGCCACAGAATTAGTGGAGAGAACCTCCCACTCAGGGGTCTCTGTAACAACGGGTCAGCCTTCCAATTGCTGTTGAAAAACGTGTGAGCGCAGGCGGAAGTACGTCGCTTACTTCAGCTCTTCGTCCCTACTAGCTGGTCATCCGGATCGACTCAGAAACTCTGAACACGATTTAGAAAGCAAAAGTGTGGTTTAATCGTTATCAAGATGCACAGTAGTAGCGAGCTCTAATTGGTGTTCTCTCTTCCGAGAGAAAAACCTCAGACATTGTCTGGTGACCTCCGTCCATTCTGTACTGTGTCACGTTTCCGACCTCCCAAAGGGGGCAGAGAAGAAGCACAGGCTCGTGGATCTGCTGCCTCGATTGAACACGTGCTAATATTTTGCCACATTTGGTTCAGATCTTTAAACAACGCAGTAAAGCTTTGCGGTTGTAATCGAGGACCGAGTCATCCTCGGCTCTCTTTCTCACGCCCCGTGTCTGGACCATCAGCGAGTCCCGTCGCCGTTGTCAGGGCCTGACCACGCCACCGCACGGGCCCCGGCCCGCGTCTGCTTTCAGCCCCGCCTGGCGAACTGCAGTCAGACCGACGGTGTTCGCATGTGAACCGCACGTAGCCCTCCCCTGCCCGGGCTGCCCCGGACCGTCCCACCTCACCCCGTGGCCAAGCCCAGGTCATGACAGCCGCCTGCAGTGCCCACCAGTTCTCTGTCTGGCCTCACGTCCTAAGATGTACCCCAGGCAGCCCCACCTGGAGCATGGCACACGCCTCTTCCTTAGGACCCTGGCACTCACTGTCCCCTTCCTCAGGCTTGACCCCAGCGTCGCTTTTGGAGGTGGGCTTTCTCGGCCGCCCTATTTAATGCCAGTCGCAAATCGCCACCCTCAGTGGCTTTATCTGCTTCCCTGCATGGCTTTTCTCCACTTTTATCTTTTGTAAAATCTTTGGTCTTTTTTCAAATCCATCTCCACCAAAACGAACAACCCACGAGAGCGGGCATTTTTGTCTTGTTCTCTGCGCGTCCCCCGGTAACTAGAACGGTGTGGTCTTGGTAAATATTTGCTGAGCACTGAAAGAATTTGTCCTGCCCTGTCCTGCCCCTGTCCTATCCCCCTCCTCCTCTCTCCCATGATCCTTTATGCCCATCTTCCCTCTTTGATGGTGTTTCATGTTATGTTGAAGCATTAAACTGGAACACAGTCAAAATCCATCTTTCCTCTTGTGATTTGTTTACACGCCTTCAGAAACGCTTCCTGCCGATGTTCGTCTGTGCTGTCTTTTACAGTCTCGCAGTTTTGTTTTTTCACTTTTTGCTTTCATCTATTTGGAGCTAATTTTTTTCATGGCACGAGGAAAGAAAACAATTTCGTTTTTTTGCTTGAATCGAATTGGGTTTTCAAATTCACCAGTTTGTCTCAGTATCATCAGTTGAGTCGTCTGCCGTGTCCTCTCTGATTTGTAGTGTCACCGCTGGCGTGTCTATCAAGCCCCTTCGTGGATGTGAACCGTATCCCGTTCTTAGTTACTCGGCTTCGTTGATCTGTTTGTCCATCCCTGCCCAAATACCTCGCTTTTAAAAATTGATTTTAATTTATATTAAGTCTCGATGTCTGTTAAGGGAAACTCTCCGCCTTGCCTTCCTTTCCAAAGCCATCTTGGTTATTTTTGTGCATGAGTTTTAGAATCGATTTGTACAGCTCTTAAAAATGACCCATTGGATTTTAATTGCCATTGCATTGGATTTATAGGTTAGTTTAGAAAAGTGGACGTTTTATTACGTTATCTTTTTCCGACTGGCAATTTTCTGCTAGCATTTTGCTTTTTGTCCCTCTGTCTGGCACACCCCTGCCCCAGATGGCCACATGGCTCGCTTCCTCAACAATTCTACATTTCGACTTTTCGCTGAGGCCTTCGTCTTCCATGAAGCCCCGCCTCTCCGCCACTTTCTCTCTGTAGCCCTCGTGGTCATCTGACTTCGTATTTGAGAATTATCTGTCTGCTTTCACTGAGCTCTGTGAAAAGGGTCTTTGCTGGTTTCGTCGTTCACATCTGTATCCCCAGCATTAGAACCATGCCCGGCCTATAGCATGCACCTACTAAATATTTCTAAATGAGTGAACGTGTGCCTGAACAAATGGCTGGGTTGGAGACTAAACACCTTCCTAAAGATTATGACACGTGTTGCCAAATTGGCACCTGTAATGGTTTTTCGAGATACACGTAGACCAGAACCGCATAAAAGTATGTTCCCAACAGCCTTTATAGTGGCGGACTCATCCTGTTGTTTTTCATTTTGCCAGTCAGCTAGATGGCAAACATGATATTCTTTTGCTGATTTTATTCTTTATTAAGACTGCAAATTTTTTTTTTTTCATATCCACCCATCATAGAAGAGCAGCTCTCACTCTTCGGGTCTCTTTTGTTAGAGAGGGTTTTTGTTTGTTTGTTTGTTTTTTTAACCCTTTTCCTCCCCTTCATCCCAAGTCCCCGGCAAGGGCCCTGAGGCCACCACGATTGTCTCAGGGTTATCGGGAGTCACTTCCTGGTACTGAGGCCTAACTTCCTGTAGCGATGGTATGATCTGATTCTGTTAGCACACTAGGAGCGGGAGGACAGCTATGGGGAGGCAGTCATGGTGTCTTCCATGGACTGAATTGACACTCGATTGATTGACCCATCCCTAGACTATCTTTTCAACTAGAGCAAAGATGCTATGCTTTCAAATAATTCTTATTATTGAAATAATTCATGATCATTGGTGACCACTTAGAAAATGCCAAGAGGTAGAAGAAAAAAGTATCCAGGAGTTCCACTAGCTAGATAATTATTTTGATATTTACCGTTAAGTTTTTCTTACATTGCCTCTGGCCTTTTTCGTTGCATATTTTTAATATAAATTTTATAATTCTGTATATGCTTGTACCAATCTTTTCATCTAAAACTGTAGCAATCATTATTCATGGCTTTTTTTTTAAACAAACATTATCGTATACATTAAACAAACATTTCTGTACAGTTTCATGCCTGCATAACTTTTCATGGATTAGATAAATTTCATACTATTTCTTACATTTGGATGTAAAGTCCCCGTTGCCCCATCACCAGTATTATCAGTAAAAATGCCATCGTATCTTCACATATAATGCTTTTTCACTTTTTAGAGTTCTTATGGGATACATTCCCAGAAATGAAATCGTGTCAGAGTTCATGAACATTGTTACTGCCAAATTGTTTTTCCGAAGAGCCGTGAACTTGCACCGCCAACTGCAGTGTTTGCAAGCGGAGCTGTTTTATGTCAGTTCATTTGTGTCACATGGAAACGGGTCATCGACCTGTCCCCCCTTTGGATCTGTAACAGTTGGAACTTCAGAATAAATACTAATAAAATCTTAAGTCAACTCTGGTGGTGGCAGTTCAGCAGCCTCCTATAGCAGCTTGTTGCAAATTTTAACGGCCCAAAGGCTTTCCAGTTCCTTTTATTTTCTTGTCTCCTCTGTTATTTTCCTCCCGCTTAGGTTTAAAACATGTTTTTTTTTTTGTTTGTTTTTCGTTTTTCTCCCTCCTGGCTGCAGTTAAGCCTTAGTACTTCTTGTTCTGTCTTTGTTGATTAATGAGTATAATTGACCCCTGCTGTCTCTATTATACAAGCCATAGCAATTTGTTTTTATGTAGCAGTTATTTTCTGAGCTGTCACAAAACTGCCTTACAAAGAGAGCTCATTATCAGCCTGAAGGAAAAAGAATTTTAAGTGATGAAGTGAATAAAGGTCCCCAAGAGAAGGAAGAAGAAGAGAATTCTAGGTTGTTCAAATATTCAGGGAAATGAGAGCATTCTAGGGCCAAGATAATTCATTGTTGCTTACGTACCCAGCAAGACTTAGTTATCTCTTGAAAGTATTAGATTAAAAATGGCTCTTCGTGGAGAGCCTTGAAGACTGGATCCAGAGCAGCGAATGTTGATTCAGGAAACCGAGGAGCCTGACATTTTGTGGAGTGGCTCGAAGCCCATTGGAGGTTGGGGGTTATGAGCGTGGTTACAGAAAACCCAGCTAAATGTCAATCAGGGCAGTCGAGGTGACTTCTAAGTTGAAAAGTTTTATCTGAACAGGTATTGACCATGAAAAATACCTAGATTTCATGTCTATCAAAACATACTTTACTATCCATTTATATCAGTTTTTCCCCCCAATTTTCCCCTTCCCCCATGACTTTGGTGAGATTTCCTCACTCACAAAATCAACGAAGGGAGTGGCAGAGGTCCAGGGAAGAGATACGCATCTGAGAATTTGATCCAAAAGTTTCAGAGCACTGCCTTCAAAGTGGAGGCTTATGTTAATTGTACAGAAACTCGCATTACTTTGTTTTTGTTTTGCTTTTGAATATTTAGAAGAAAGGTGGTTTGATCCCTTCCAGAAGCCTCTGATGCAAGAGCATTTGGCTGGAGGAACGGCTCTGGGGCAAGTGGCCGGGGCATGGCGGGTGGCAGATGTGCAGAACCTGTTCAGAACTAGCTAGAAAGAGTACACAGCGTCTCGAAACCCTGAGACTTTTTGCCTCCTTGTTGGAGAGAAATGAGAGATTGTCAGTCAGTGTAGAATGACGGGGATGTCTTCTAAGGAAGGAGGTCCCAGTGCCGTGATGGTCAGCAGGGCGTGGGAGGCTCAGGGTCCATTCCAGGCCAGAGGAGGACAGCTGCCTTTCCCATTAAGCCCCCATCTTTATAAACATTGGGTGAGGTCAGCCTCCTTAATGAAAAGAATACTGTTTTGTACTTGTGGGTACATTTGAAGGTAGGAGGCATCTGGCACCTTTTCTTTAATAAAGAATGGGGTGAAGGGTTAAAGAAATACAAATTAGTAGTTGATAGATTGTCACGGGGATGGGAAGCACGGGAGAGGGAACGCAGTCAGCATTAATACGTTGGCTAGATGGAGGGCCAGGGGAGGGAGGGAGCAATTGGGGGGATCGTTTTATGAACTGTATAGATGTCTAACCAATGTACTACATACTTGAAACTAATTAAAATAAATAAATTAAAGAAAGAAAGAAAGAAAAGAATTTCGGTAGTCACCCTGCAACCGTGGGATTCAGTAACCAAAGTCCCCATGTTAAGCGAATTTGCAGGTGTGAATTTCTGACAATATGGGGGAGGGGAGAGATCCCCCTGATTTCTTTTGCATCAAAAATATACTTAAACTGCTTATAGATTTATTTTACACACACTTAAACCAATAAAGAGAGAACACTAAACGAAGTGTAGAGTATCATTTCTTTAATCCTAACAAAATGTATAGTATCTGTTAATCCTAATTGATACCGTCTTTGTCATTTCCCGTGCCATCCCGTGTTCACAGGAAATGCAGATACTCATAAAGAGGTATTTTCCTATCTAGGTCAGGCCACACGCCCAGCGCCTTTCTTATTTTATGGTTTAGAACTGCTTTTTCTCACCCTCTCCCGTGTCTTCTCGTGGTGGTCATGATGGACATATATGGTATAACTGCAGTCCCCTGCCCCCGTCCCAAAATGAAATGAATCAAGAAAGGGGGGGAAAAAAGTGTTTCATTCGACCCTCATGAAATCTGATGTGCTCTCAGACTTAAGGAAGAGCTTCATCTTTCGGGGGCCTACCCTTGCACCCCTTATGAGTGACACACCGTAAAGCTGCTCATTGGTCTGAGAACTCGCTTGATTAAGGCTGTTGTGTTGGTGTTTTGTCCTGCACAGGCTACCCTGGTCCGGACTTTGACTGGGCAGATTATCACAAGCAGCATGGAACAGAAGAAGCACCTCCCTTCTGCTTCAAAAACGTAAGAAGCTCGTTTCTCGCCATTCCTCTTGTCATAGATGTTGCTGGCCATGAGTGTTATCAGTCGCTTTCCATTTCTTGAGCAAGATGAGAGTGCTGTGTACCGGGGGGGTCTTGAAACCCTTGTAGTTTTTGAAAAGTCCTCCTCGCAGCTTGTGTATTAGGATAATACTGGACCATAGTAGCAAATCGACTGCTAAGTGTATAGCGGCTCAAACATGATATAGGTTTATTTGTTCCTGTCCTCACCTGAGTCTGGTGAGCAGGTAGGAAAAGAGATCCAGGGAAGACGGCGCTGGTTCTAAGCACTCTGGCTGTGTTGACACGTACTCCTCCACTCCCCTCCCGCTGGCGAGGATTGTCACTTAGCTGCACCGGGCCGCATGTGAGGCTAGGATGTGCCCAGCTATGATTTCATACTGTGGAAGAAGGAGGACAAACTGGTGACCAGCTAGCCACCTGTGTCACCGTTAGTAGGCACTTGCTATGGAGTGTGAAATTGATAAGCCTATTGATAGAGGATTCTCTCTTCCTAAGGAATATGACATTATTATTATTTTTTTGTCTTGGATTACTTTAGTAGGATGCTGGTCCAACGATTTTGTCCTTGGCTCATTTTAAGCCCCTACCTTGTTCAAATAGAGCATATTGGCATAATCATAGGATTTTTGTGACACATGAAACCAGTGTGTGTGTGTTCATACATGTGTGTACTTGCCTTGTAAGGTTGGTTGTATTAAGCGGTTTATAAATTATTCATTTAAACTTCATCGACCCGTGGAACTCTGAAAGGAGACATGAATTAGTGTCTCCGTTTTAAGAATGAGACATGAATGTATAGCCCGGTGTGTCACACATGCATTCAGTGACGAAAGTTAATGCCTTATGATAAGAAAAGCGACAGCCCTCGGCTGGGGAACTGCAGATCCTGCGGTGCTGAGCGCTCCCGAGTCAGGGTCTTGTTTTCCGGCCACGGGCTCCTTCTGCTGACCCGTCGCCACTTCACCCATCAGTTGTGCTATGGGGCTAATAAATCATGAGGACGGAGGACTGAGAGGTGGAAGGTGTTGGCTCAACAGAGAGATGCTCAGCCAAGTCAAAGACGGATCGTAGAGAATGGAGCAGGTCGATTACCGTTTCAACTTGTACCCTGAGTACAGAAACGAGTCAGGGCTCCTTGGATGGTTAAACGGACTTTCTGCTTGGATGACGTGGCCTCTGCACAAAGATCATTCTCCTCGCTTTGAAGTTCAGGTGTATGAAGGGGACAGCTGTGTCACCGTTCCTCCGCGAGGATCACAGCCGGTTCGCGCTCAAGGCTTACGAAGTCCAGGCCAATGTTATTCGACTTCTTACCATGCTGATGTCACTTGTGGCAGAAGCTTCTGTCCTTTAGGATCATGGAGACGCCTCATCACATCCCCAAACCTCTTCGGCTTTGAGCCTTCCACTTGACAAGAGCACAAAAATCCGTCCCTGATTCTTTAGCTTTGGGAAGAAAATCCTCACATCTCCCCCAGTTCTGTTTTTAAGGAGTTGCTTCTTCTGTGATAACACAGTTCCACCAAGGCTCCTTTTCATCCGTCCTCTGCTCCCATTCAGCCAGCTGTCGTCCACACAGATTTTAATAGTGGAGCAAGTAGCCACGTCGCTGGGTGGCCTCTGAGCTCCCAGGATGTAGGTGCCCAGAATAATTTCTTGCAGTAAATATGCTGGTGTATTCGTTAGGATACAAATACACACACCTACCCCCCTTGTTCCTGGCTCCCCATTTATTTAATCGACAGGATTGTCATCTGCCCGTTGGTGTATGCATTGTATTACTGGCACCTCGCAGAATTTTGTTAGCTTGTTAAGAGTGTTCTTTAATGGGTTGCTTATTGCGGATGCGTTTTTTAATCACACGTCTCGCGTGTACCAGAGGAGAGGTTGTGTGGGAGTGGGTGCGTGGCCAACATGTCCCTGAGGATGCTCACCAATCAGAAGCCGCTCTGACATGGATGGACACAGCCACATACTGCACTGATCCTCTCATAGAGAGCAGCGAGAAACTCTGGACGGAATAAAAAAAAAACAGCTACCTCAGGGATGTGGAGAATGAGCAAAAGCAGGCAGTTTCCGGAAGGGAATAGCTGTTCAGAAGACAGGAGAAGCATGGGGGGCGGGGTCGTCCCAACGTTTTCAGACTCGTGGCCCGAGGTCAGTCACAGCTGACGACATACGGGATGACTCGAACAGCAGTATAAAATGTACAATTTTCCTGGCCCGATGAACCCAATAACAGAATCTGGGGAGCCACAGCTACTGAGAATTGAAGGCAGTTCTAGGGCAGGCAGCCAGGAGGAGGAGCCAGAAATTCTGGGTATAAACGCTGCCTAAAACTTTGGCCGATCCCTGAACCATGTATTGGCCAGGCAAACTCCCAGCAGCCTGGTTTCTAAGGATGAAAGAAAAGAACTGAGATTTAAGCTGCTTCTCAAGAGACAGAGTCCAACCAAGTTCATTGCTTTCTCGAACAGAAAAATCAACGCTTCTGGGAGGAATATAACATAACCCAGAGTTTCCATGACATAACATTTAAAACATCCGGAATTCAATCCAAAATTGCTCAACACATGAAGAAATAGGAAAATCTGACTCATTCTCAGTGGAAAAGATAATCAGCTGAGACCAAACCCGACGTGATCCAGATGTTGGTGTGAGCAGGCAAGTATTTTAAAGCCGCTGTTATAACTAAGCTCCACGGTGGAAAGAGCTGGCTCCCAAGTGTGGTCCTTAGGCCAACAGCTTCAGCATCACCTGGTAACTAGTTGGAAATACAGAATCTCTGGCCTCAACTCAAATCAACTGAGTCCCAGACTTTGGGGTGTGGCCCAGCTGTCTGTGTTTTTAAAAGACTATCGAGGTGATTCTGGTATACCCTAAAGTTTGAGAAGCGTCGACGTAAAGGAAGATATTCTCATAATGAATGCAAGGATAGGAAGTACCAGAACAAAAGTAGAAAGTATAAAAAAGAGACATTCTAAAACTGAAAAATAGAGTATCTGAAATGAGCAAATTCATTGGAAAGGCTCACTAGCAGGATAGAGATGCTAGAGGTGAGAGTTCATGACCTTGAAGATAGAAATGATCCTATGTGAAGGACAGAGAGAAAAAAAGATGGGCAGGTAGTTTGGGTAAAGATGAAGAGAATTTCAGGGACATTATCATATGTAACTGGAGACCCAGAAGAAATGGCCACAGAAACTATGGAAGAAAAAAAAATAACGGCCCCAAATTTACCAAAGTCACTGAAAGATCTTACATTTACAGATTCAGGTGTCTCAGTGAACCCCAAGGAGCATAAATACGAAGAAACCCAACGTAGTTCAGTTGTTGATAACCAACTATAAAGAGAAAAATTTTGAAAATATCCAGAGAAAAATGCTGCGTTTTAAAAAGAAGGACAACAATCTGAACGACGGCAAACTTCTCATCGGGAAGAACGGGGACCAAAAGACAGCAAACCGACTTCCTTCGAGTACCAAAAGAAAGAGAAGAGACTGTGATTCTGTGTCCAGTAAAAATATACTTCAAGAGTGAAGCTAAAAACAGACCCTTAACCAAAGAAAACAAAGAAAAAATGCTCAACATTGTCAGTCATAGGGAAAACGAGTTAAAACCATCATGAGAGACCATTAGACCTACCTATGGGAATGGCTAAAATTTGAAACACTGGCAACATCAAGTGTTGGTGATGATGTTTAGCAACTGGAACTCCATATGCTGCTGATGGGAACGCAAAATGATATATTGGAAAATCATCTGGCAGGTTTTTGTTTGTTTGTTTTTTTTTTAAAGAAAAAACCTACATTTACCATATGGTACAGCAATCTTATTTCTAAAGAAGTGAAAACAATGTTATAGGCTGCGTTATGTCCTTCCAAAATTCACGTGTTGCAGTCCTAACCCCCAGGACCTCAAATGTGACTGTATTTGGAGTTAGCCTTTAAAGAGGCGATTAAGGTAAACGAGGCAATGTGGGTGGGCCCTAATCCAGTATGACTGGAGTCTTTATAAGGAGAGGAAATATTAAAACACAAGCATGGACGAAAGACACATGGTGACACAGAGGAGATGGCCATCTACAAGTCAGAGAGATTGACCTCAGGGGACATCAACCCGGCTGACACCCTGATCTCAGACTTCCAGCCTCCAGGACTGTGAGACAATAAAATTCTGTTGTTTAAGGTGTCTGGTCTGTGCTATTTTGCTATGGCAGCCGGGGCCGACTGAGATTCTTATGTTCGCACAAAAACTTGTGCTTGAATGTTGATAGCAACATTATTTACAATCCCCCCAAACTGGAAGCGACTCAGATGTCCTTCAAATGGGTGGATCGTCTGTGAGACCTCCGCTTAAGGACTCGGGGTGGAATAGAATGAACGACTGATTCGTGCAGTAGCACGGATGACTCTCACGCATTTTGCTAGTGAAAGAAGCCAGACTCAGAGGCTTCAGAGCACATGACTCCATTTATGGGACATTATGGAAGAGGCGGAGTTATAGGAGCAGAAAAGAGATCAGTGGCCCAGGAATTGGGAGCCTGGGAGGAGCTGGTTACTGAATGAATGGCCAGTGTGAGCATGTTTTGGAGGCGAAGGGGCTGTTTTGTGTCTCGGTCATGATGGTGGCCATTTGACTGTCTGCACTCACCTCACAGCCCTGCCCACGTCGAACAGCGCTCCAGAAAGAGGGAATTTTCCTACGCATAAATTTTTAAAAAGCGAACTTAGAAAATAGATAAAAAGACATAAAGAAGCAAAAAGCACCAAGGCAAAATAAAGGCCATTTCAGGTAACAGAAGACTGTGGGAATCCATCACTAGCACAACTGCACTTAAAGAAACGGCGAAGGACATTCTTCAGGGTGAAGGAGGTTGAAGCCAGGTGAGGACCCGTCAGATACGCCCAGGTCTGATGTCAGAGAGGAATATAGGGAAGTAGAAATGGGATTTGTAGCTCAGAGATTCTTTCTGTAGGAATAAGGATGCGAATGGGAAGGGGAAGAGAGAACATATTCATCCTCTCGCTCATTGAACACGTGTTATTAGGCGCCTACTGTGTGCGTGCAGAGTTCTAACTTCTGGTGTGGTTCTTTTCCTCGTGAGTGGCGGGAAAGACAGACAAGCGAACGAGCCCGGTCGTCTTATGAATAATGGCCGTGTGCGTGCCCGCGTGCGTGCGTGCGCTTTGCCGCTGCATCAGCCGGCCGGCCGAGTTGCCGCTCGCTGTCTTGCTGTGATGCATCCTGCTCAGTGTCACTTCTCTCTTTCAGACGTCATTCAGTCGGGGTTTCACAAAGAACATGAAACTGGAAGCCGTGAACCCCAGGAATCCAGGAGAACTCTGCGTGGCCTCTGTCGTCAGCGTGAAGGGGAGGCTGATGTGGCTTCGCCTGGAAGGTACGTCGTCAGTCATTCTGGAGAATCGAGGGTCCGTTCAGAAATGGTGCGGTGCAGACGACGCCAGCACTTCTCAGAAGTGCCCCTTTTGTGTCCCTTTTATTCAAACAGATCTTCAATTATTCAGTGTTCTTAAATAAGTGAAACTAATCAAATACAAATTTGTTCAGAGGCTTTCATCTTAACTAATAATTTCATGAAATGAGATGCTGGCGTGATAATTATGTTTGGAACATGGTGGTCTTTTCACATCTATGATTATAAAAGCTAATGTCACAATTAAATTAATACGAGTCACTAATACTGGTATTTGAGGTCTTGGTTATTATGAGGATTGAATTATATATTTGCATATTTTTAATGTGGATAATACCCTTGACTTTGATTTCTTCCGTGGATGTTTAGTTTTTCCTCAACATAGTAATTGGTGATGACTTTCTCCCCAAACAGATAATAAACAGGATTTTAGGTTTGTTTGTTGAATGGTGTTTAAACCGTTTTTAACAGCTACGTTTTATTTACAATTGTACAAATAATTCCCAGAACGATGTCCTTTGTCAAGAAAACCCTGATCAGATTTTAGAATTAAAATAGAAAACTATATTTTCTACATACATTTACATATTCATATCTTCAGTGAGAATTAAAATTAATTTAATCGCTAAAGTTTTCCCATCTTTTTTAATTTAAAATTCTTTGGGATTTTTTTTTTTGTTTGCTTGTTTGTTTTTCAGTTTCATACTACTCAGTCGTTATTTCAGATATATGTGGAAAAACAGTATGATCGCGATATGAATAATAAAACGTGACCTTTCCTGGTCTGTATGTTAAATCTTATAACATGCTCATACCGCCATTGGAATAGAAGTTTGGAAGGCCATAGAATCGCTGCTAATACCTTCATCCCTATTTCTGCAGTAAGCAAGTCTAAAAAGCATTCAAAGTTTTTAGGGAGGCCTACCATCTCATCGACATGATCCCTCCAGAGAGTGGGGAGGGAAGGGAGCAGTGACTTTATGAAGAATGTCATTAGGTGCCACGAATTCCCAGAAAATAGCTTAAAACGTGACAGTGGCTTCGGAATTTCAGTTGGAAATAAGAGGGAATTCTCAAAAACTTGATTGCTTAGTGGGTTTTCAAGTAGAGTGGACTGTAGTCAGAATTCCCCCACGTGTAGACACAGGCAGAGCGGTGGTGATATTTCTGCAGCTCCAGAGATAGAACGTGACCTTATTTTTATTACTGCATGGAAAGTTGGGTCAACTGCTCTTGGGGAAACAGGAGACCTTCTGGGGTTTCGAACCCCCAACTTGGACTTGCTACCTAATATCCCGCTAAGCCATATTATGAGATTGGAGTCTCGTTTGCGTTATTAATTTGGAAACAAAAAACGGTGCAGTTCAAAGCCCGTGTTGCGTCATTATCATTTAACACGTTATGGTTGAAATTCTTTGGCAGTCATAATTTATTTAGCAGTCTGTGCTTCCAGAGCGTTTCACAGCTGCTAATTACCTAACACAGACAGCAGCGGGAGAATCCTGAGTTTTAGATGGAGAAACCAGCCAGGCCATTAACGTATGTCTGAGGTTGACTTTCACTGCCGTTGACATCTTTGTTGCTTAATTCTGCAGACCCCGCAGCTTCCCAAGTCTTAAAAAGAGTGATGAGCGACATTTAGTGTAACAATTTGGACACTGTTTTCTCCTCATTGCTGTTTTTCTTTGGATATACGTTTCGGGTTTTACAGCGGTGACACGTAAGTCAGTTCGTGGCAGCTCTTTCTCTTACTCTCCAGGGTGCTTTCATCCTGGAGTAATGAAAATTAGCATTAGGAAGCCGATCAGAAAGTAAATTGGGGGCGGCCAGAGGAGAGAAGGGTTGCGGGGCTGGGAGACGGGGGTGAAGGGTTAAAGAAGGACACATTAGTAGTCGCTAGAGGGTCACAGGGATGGGGAGCACGGCACTGGGAATGCAGTCAGCATTAGTGTCATGGCTAGGCGGAGAGCCAGAGGAGAGACAGAACAATTAGGGGGATTGTTTTATAAACTATGTAAATGCCTAACCAATGTCCTTTATACTTGAAACTAACAAAATAAAGTTTTTTAGAAAAGAAACACACACAAAAACAACAACAACAAAACAAAATGACCCCCCCCCCACCGAAAAAGAAAATAAATTGTCCATTTTTCGGTCCTTACATATTTAAAGAAAAAAATTTAAACATTCAGTTGAATATCATCTACCTGGAATGAATCGGTCAAAAATATGCATTTGTGAAATCAAAGTAAGTAAAATTCCATTCGATTTCCTTGAATTTGCTTGAATTTTGTTGTTGTTGTTTTTGTTTTCGTTTTGGTTTTTGGCCCTTAATGAGCATTTGCCTTTTAAGATGACAGCAAGCTTACCGACAATTATTTCTCATTATTTCACAGTTTTATGTACATAGAATTTTCTTTCCTCTGTCCTGAGGACAAAGTGTTATAGCTTCACCATGGTCACTCTGTGGCTGTTAAAATATTTTTATGATGATGGCACTTCTGATTATAGACCATTTATTTGACACTTGAAATTTATAAAGTACTTCCTGACAATTTATAGGTTATTTTTGTGCATTAAATTGATTTGAATTGTTTTCAACAATGGCTAATTGACGACTTTTAGGTCATTAAAATGATCCTTTTAATGTAACATTTACCTCCTCCTGAAGTCACATAGTTCTTTTAAGTGTCTATAAAGGAGCTGATGTTGAAGAGGGAGCAATGAATAAGATAGACGAGGTTAGCGTAACATTATTTTAGGTGCATATTTGGAACGAATTTCAAGCTCTCACAGGCCGCCGACAGCGAGCACGGGCAGTCGACGGTGACACGGCTTTGTGTTTTGGAAAGGACGTCGTTGCCTTCTCGTGCGGTGTATTCCGTTCGAGGCAGTCACAGCTACGGTTCTGAGTAGTGTCCATCTAATATACATCACCTTCAGTTTTAAGACCTCCGGCATTGCAGACACACACACACACACGCACACACTCACTCACACTGGCTCACACGCTGGCTGGCACCTCTGTCTGCGATTCTCACAATCCGAGTCACCTCACGTCCACGTCAGGTCATTTTCTTAGGGGACAGATAGGGTATGGGTGTTCCATTCCTTTTGTGTCATAAATGGTATTATGACCAGCAGGCTTCCTTTCTGCTCTAAGTTACTCAGACAGCAACTTTTGTAGAGATCTTTAGAACGTGAGCACCAAAACCTCGTTTTGAAATTGGGAGCGCCATGGTGAACGGACACAGACAGGCGGGGTCTCGGTGAGTTCCCTGTGGATGTAGGGACAGAAGGATGGCCTGTGGGGTTCGTTACCCTGGGCGCAGTTCCACTTAGTGACACCTGCTGCATGAATTTCCCTCTGTGCATCTGTGCTCGGTATGGCTTTGGACAGCAGCTTTTTCGACTCCAGGAATTGCATCTCCTCCCCGTGAACTTCACACTCCATACTGACAAGCACAGAACGTGCAGGGTCCAGCACACGTGTGGTCCCTGGTTTCCGCAGATGGCAGCCATCGTGGGCCACACGCGGACTCTCTAAGTCTGTGCCTCAGGTGGAGTTTCAGCGTAGGTGTTTCAACACGAGGTGCAGTGACAGCTCGAGGAAGGGTATGATCTCTCCTTTTCCAAACTCTTAGGAAGTGCGTACACCTAGACTTGTCCAGTGCCAGTTTCTGATTTATCTGTGATTTTCTCTCAGCCTCATGGCGACGGTGCGGTAGACCTTGGCACATGGTCCTCTGCTGGCTTCCTATTCTCCACTTGCTTTACGTGTCAGACGTCCCTTCCTGTTGGAACGCAGCACAGTGCCTCGCAGGACACGTCCCTGACCAGGCCAGGCTCACGGGGACCACAGTCTCACCCATACCCCCTGCTACTGTAGTGTCCTTATCTCGCTTACAACTATGCCGCTCGGAGTGACGGCTTCTACATCTGTCACGTGCACGTTCACGTAATCCTGTATTTTGCCCTCGTCTGCTCCCTGTTCGCAGCTTCTGCCCGGTGCTGCCCACACTTAAGTTGCCCTGCTTTCTCTTTTCTAGAGGGAAAACCTCCTGCCTTCTGCCGGGGTGGAGGTGTCCCCCGGCTGTGCAGATCGGTAGGGGACCTAGAGGTCTAGCTGCTTTGTAGAGAGATGTTCAACCTGTCTTCCGTCGGTCCAGCCCGCCCATCCCTTGCCTCCACGCTCCACTCTGTCTTGGGTCTCGAGGCCTGAACTGCCTTGCTTCTTGCCTTCTTTGTCTGCTGTACTTCGTACACTCTCAAATATTTGACAAAGGAATAATCGAGTAAGTGAATGAGCGAATCACATAACATACCAGGTCACGGTTCATGGAGTTTTTTGTCCCTGAGCTCCTGGTGGCAAAACCTGATTCCATGTCAGACGTAGCGGATGAGGGCCCACACCAGGGCTTGAAAAAGCGTTTTGATCCAGGGCCTAGGTTGCTCCCGTGCCAGATTGCTGGAAAATTAAATCTACTTTGGATCAGATGATTATATTAGAGCATTCCTCCTTTCGACTTAATTATAAAAGAAAACCCGATTTTGTGGAAAATAGAATATAGGCGATCGCGAGTTGCCTGGGGAAATGGTGGAGGCTTATCGTTTTCATCGAGGTGGCTGGTAAACGATAAGTGTCCTCTCCGTGGCCGGTCAGTCCCTCTCTTGGCCCCATTGTCCCCTCTCGTTTGGTTTTCTCTTCCTCTTGTTAGGAAGGTGAATACACATTCTTCCTCATCTCTTGCTTCCATGGTCGTTTTTCTGTGTGTGTTTTTTGTTTGTTTGTTTGTTTGTTTTTTTACTGAGGATGTGTTTTCTTTTTATAAGTTTCTCTGCAACGATGCGCAATTCTCCATCTCCAGGTTGGTCCCGCCCCGTTTCTTCTTCTCAGCATCTGACCTATGTGGATCCCTCCTTCAAAGCCCCCCACCCGCCTCGCCCCGCCATCTTTTCCAGAACACCGGCTGGGCACGGTCCTTTTCCTCCCCCCGACTTGTCCTGAGACGGACGTTCTTGGTTTCACCTTTGTTCTGCTTTCCTCACATGTAACAGTCAGCGTTCTTCCCAGCCGTTCTCTCCCCCGGCGCCCGTGCCGTCTCATCTTCCTCCGTGACTTCGAGTGGCCATGTCGCCATTCCCGGCAGACACATCCGCGACTCTCTCACTTTTACCCACGTGCACGGCATCTCCGGGCGCACTCAGTTTCCCGACCGGGCCTCCCCGCCGTGGCCCCGGCGTTTGCTCTTCAAGTTTCCAGTCTGAGCAAACAGCTCCGTTATTTCCCCGCGCCAGACACCGCAGAGTCGTCCCAGTTAGAAAGAAACCCTGGAATTACTCTTGTCTGTTTGCTCCCACACCGACCCCACGTGGGTCGTCACTGCGGTGTCCCCTCTGCATCTGTGTCTGTCTCTTCTTACTGCCACGTCGTCACCCCTGCCTCTTAGGATTTCAGTAGTCTCCCATCTGCTCTCTCTGCCATCTTCGTGGGGCTCTCAGAGTTGGCTTTGTGAAATGCGGGCCTCGCTTTCCTTCCAGCATCCTGAGAGTCTGCATTTCTTACGGAGTAAAGACTCGAGTTCCATCACGGGGCGTTCTAGACCCCTCCCACGTACACGCCGGCCTCCTAGATGCAAGATCTCGAGTGCTTTGGAGTTTAAAATCCTTTTTCTTGTTTGTACAGCTCTATAAAATGTATACGAGCATGGCTTCTCCCCTGTGGGATGGCTGCGGGGAGGGGCCGCGTGGGTCGGTGTCTATAAAGTACTGAGTTGTGTTTGGCGCGTCATCGTGAAGGCCCAGGATAGGCGGAGGGGGTGACGAGCAAACAAAGGCAGTAACCCTTCATTTCAATGTCACCTCCCCGCACAGAGCCTGTGCTCCGTCTGAGCAGACGACCCGTCATGTCTGTTAACCGTGAGCCGTTCCACAGGGCTGTGTCCCATCTTTGCCTGCCGCATGGCAAGGTATTTGTCCACAAGTTCATGTGCACTTTGCTTGCGCGGTGCCTGCTGAACACGCGCGAGGAATAAATAAAGTCTTTGTTCCTGAAAGCGATTTTGGATACGGCAGCCCCTTACGAAGCGCTGTTCTGCAAACCAGATTTTGAAGTGGGGAGATATTTTATACGTGTAGGCTAAAATTCAAAAACTCCTTGGTCAGTTTTTTCGCACGCTCGGTTCAGTTCTAGGAAACGACCTTCCACATCGTCGTCAACGGGAGTGCTACCAAAATACAGATTTCTGGGGCCGCCACAGGATCCCAGGAGCAGGGCCTGGGGATCTGCATAAAGTCGCCCTCTCCAGATGACTTATACACACTGGCGTCCGCAAAGGACTCTAGGGGATCAAATGGGCAAATCGTGGCGTGGTTCAGAGAGACTTGTGCGAGGCAGCCTTTCATGTTCAGGAGGCCAGGTGCAGAAAACTGCCCCTTAAGCATCCCCAGAATCTGTGGAAACGTCAGGTGGTTAGTAAGCGTTTCGCAGAGACTGGCGAAAATAAAACAAAGGAAAATGCTAATATGAAAATAATTACATTTCAAGCCACTGTGGGTGGTTTTAAAATCTCTAAAAAGAAGTTCGGGCTGCATGAGACTTTTGGGAGCAGCTGCTTCAGCAAGTCAGCATATGGGAGCAGTATTTCCTGCAGCAAGAGGAGGTGACCTAACTATTAGAACTGTCTATGGGGACAGGCCTCTGAGACTTCCAAATCTGTTTTGTCCCCATAGCCCATGCTGGGTTAAACAGGTTCTTGGTGGCCAGCAACAGAACCGGCTCTGGCTTTCTTAAGCAAAGGCTTTGCAGCAGGAACCGAAGCAGAGTGTGGGCTTTCCAGTTGTCATTGTGATGAATGAGACTTCTGATAAGAATCATGTCCTCACTGAAGAGACCTGAGCCCCTGAGCCTGACACCGTCTGCCTGCAGAGGCGGCAGATCTGGCTCTTTCCCCTTGTTGGTAGGCTGGCAATGGCTACCTCAGATTGGAATTCTGAAGAAGGGATAGGGGCCTTGAAAGAATAAGACGGATGTTAGACAGACCAGGAATAAAAATGAGGGAGAGAAAACTGGCCATCTCAACTGCTTTCTAAGGCTCTGGTGCCGGACTGCTCAGGTTCGAATCCCAGATTTGCCACTTGCTGTGCCTCAGTTTGCTCATCTATAAAACGGCGATGAAAATCCAAGTGTCTTAAGGTCGTGGTGACGATTAAACACTTGGAGAAGTGTCGTCTACGGCCATGCCACCCTGAACGAGCCCGATCCCGTATGATCTCGGAAGCTAAGCGGGGTTGGGCCTGGTTAGTAGTACTTGGATGGGAGACCACCTAGGAAGACCAGGTGTTGTAGGTATAAAAAAAAAGAAAGAAAGAAAGAAAGAAAAGGGTCTGGCTCATAGTAAGTGTTTGCAGGCACGCGCGTGCGTGTTTCTCTCTTCCCACAAACACACTTCATCCCATTTTTGTGGTTTTCCTTTTGGATTGTGTTTTCTACCATATCTTGATCTTGCCAGGCACAGCTTTGCTCCTCTCTCTATTCCTTAGGAATTTAGCTCCAGAGCTGACAAGGGGATACCCTAAAATCTTATTCCTGGATAGGCATCTGTGGATGGAAGGGAAGGAGTGTGACAGATGGCCCGTGGGTTTGTCAGCACCCGGGTGACAAACTTTCTTGCTTGCTCACGGATAATAAACTAGCTTTTCATCCTTTTAGTGCTTTACCTTTTAATTGCACACTGAGTCCATCACGATTTGATGTGACTTTTAACTATTAATGTGGGTACCGAAGAAGGTTCATTTGCTTCCTTAAATTCCTCTTGCCCTTCTTCCCATCCCAGCTTTCAACTGAGATACAGGAGTCATTCTGATTCTGTTATGGGAGCCAATGGAAGTCATTTATCTGCCTTACATTTGGCTCTTAGCCTCTCTCCTCACACCCCTCTTGCCTCTGGTCCCCCAGTAGCACCTCTCACTCCCGTGCTAGCCCATACTTGTTCTTGTCCATAATTTCCTGGGACATTTGATAGGATTGTGTTTCTAAGGAGATAATTCAGCATCCTTACAAGCCATCTTCTTTTTTTTTTCATCCTGGTGTTCTAAGTAGAACAGGTCATCTGCTAGATTAAGCCATGATGCAGTCTCTTGCAGTTAGAAAATATTTTATACGTGTAGTGAAACTTTGTGGAAATGGATGGTGTTCGCTGGTCTGGGGGACAAAGTCTCCGGATACAGCAAATTGCAAAACTATTTTGAATTCCTAAGTGATTCTTACAAATTTATGTGCTAGTGCATTTGCTTTGTAAGTATGGAAAGTCTTTCTCCTCTGAACAGTGACATGATTCATAGTTTAGCCTTATTTCCTTTTAAGGTAACTTGTCCTTCATTAATTAATCTTATCTCTGTGGCAGTATCCTATTCACGTATGAGCTTTCTCCTTTGTTCTCTGAATATCTTGTGTTGTTTTGTTGTTATTGTGGTGATAGTGAGGGTTTGATTGTAAAACAGGTAATTCATTCACAAGGGCCAACAATACAGAAAAATATCTTTGGTCAGATTCTCTCTTCCACTCCTGTGCCCCCAGCCCACGGCCACTCAGTTCCTCTCCCAGAAGACACCTGCCGTATTAGTATTTTGCATTTCATTCCAGATTTATCTCATGCACATATAAATATATGTTATTTCCTCCTTTTTGGACAGATGGTAGCATACTATATATACACGGCACTTTGCAACCGGCTGAATACTGTGTATTCAACAATCCTTATACGTCTTTACATATAAATATATAAAGAGGTTTCTCATATTTTCTTTATAGTGACAGAATATTCCATCATATGGAGGTGTGATAATTTATTTAAGTTTTTCCCCATAGATGGAGATTTATGCTTCCTGATGATTTTTGAGATGAAGATTCTAGATAAGAATGAATAAGTAGAATCCATACTGAATTGATGCAGCTGAAACAAATTCAGATATTGAGCATGGTCTTGTGTTTTCCATAAGAAGTTTTTCTATGAAATGATAAAGAATCTTGCAGTGGTCCTTAGGGGGAACATCTAGCTTTGCATAGGTAGTTTTGGCAATCCAAGAATAATCAAGAAAAGAGCATTGCATACATTTGTAATGGATTATTTGGTAAGCTACTGAGTCTCTAATCTTGAAAAATAAGGGGTTCTGTTTTAAAGGACTATTCTGAGTCCAGTCAGATGTATCTAGAATCATAAGGCTGATAAAGGGAAATAAAGAATTGGTACTTATCATTCAGAATAGGCTTGGAAAAGTTTCAGAGTCAGGAAAACTTTCCTGGGTGATAAGTAACCCACTTTTCCAATAGTTCTTTTTTAATGCATGCCATAATGGGCTAGATTTGGGGGTGAATAGAGGCAGGACTATAACTTTCTTGAGTATGTGGTAGCTGACATATCATAGCTAATAAATATTTGTTTCATTGAATGGAAAGTATGATCAAAGAATTTTAAAGTACTGTAAAGACAACCTTACCTAAACATGAATCTGGAAATACAAATACATCTAGTAGATGAATTCAACCCGTTAGCAAAATTGTTGAGTAGCTAGGAAATGCAGGCTATTTTTGTGAGTCTGAAGATGAGAACATGTCCTGTATGATGGGGAAGCAGGTCAGTGACCCTCTTCATTGCACCCTCTGGGGAATCGTGTACCCTTTAGGATAAGAAAAATCTCCTCTACATTTGAAGCTACTTGGAGAGGTTCTTCACCTATTGTTTGTTTTGGATGTCTTCTTACTTGTTTGATGATTTCCTTTACAAATAGGTTAAATATTGGTTGTGTTGACCTTAAAAAAATAGACAGCCATATATTTTTCCAGCAAAACGGGTTTATTTGGGAACAACAAAGAATTGCAATTCAGGACTTGTGGGCTAATGGCGACCCAGGGAAGTCTAGAAACACAGGAGACAAACTGTCTTTTATGGACTTGGGAGGGGCTTTTGTAAAGGAAGCCTCCATTGGAGGAAACCGAGAGTTCTAAGTGTAGTGAGTTCTCATTGGCTGAGCCACGGCGGCCTCCCATTGGCCGAGCCCAGGAAGACTCTTCCCTCCTGCTGCGGTAGTAAAGTAGTCTCACTTCCGGCTGGAGGTGGGAGGTGGACGGTCCGTCTCTTCCTTCCTGTAGGGGTCAGCCGTGCATGATGAGTTGACCCCTGCGCCAGAGTTCTTTTCCGCCGCCATTTTCAGTGAGGTTTCCGTTGAGGCAGCAGTTCCTCCGTGGAGTCCTATGAGACAGCACCGATTTCTGTCGGTTCCACCACTTTGAAACGCAGCCCCGTACACCTGCCCGCCTTCGGCGCAGCTGACACGGCTCTTAAGGCACTGACTTTATGCCGAGACGAGGTTGGGGGCTGATGAGCCAGCGCGGGTTGCCCCGGCCGGCGTGCGGTTTGGGTGGCTCAGCTTTGCGAAGCGAGGCTGCTGGGCGGGCCCCGAGCCCACGTCCGGCGGCCGTCGCGCGGTGACACGGCGCGGCGAGCGGCCGTCCCCTGTCGCTTTTGTCTTGGTTTTCGGCGAAGCCGAGTGGCATTGGGTGGCCAGGGCCAGTGAGTCACCGCTAAGAGTCCTGATGCGTGGTTCGAGCGTGTCTTTCCTCGAAGCTTTTTTCCTTCTTTTCTTCTTTATAAAAGAAGAAACTCGGTTCCGTGCAGAACCTTCTCTTGGCTCATTGGCCGTTTTTCAGATTGTTTTTCTCTCAGGAGCCAGAGCTCTTTGACCACAGCCTTTAGTCTCAGGGCTATTTTGGGGGGAAGGAGGACTCGGGCACCCTCTCACGTGCCTGGGCCACATCATCCTCCCGACGTCCTCCCGACGTCCGCGGGGAGCACGTCCTGATCCCCAAGCCCCACCCTCCTCGCGCCCCTCATCTTCCTGCTGTGTTACAATTGACGCATCCGTACCCACCACAGGACCAGCTCGTGTTCGCCATTCCCGAGAACGGCTCTTCGGCCTCGGGGAGGCTCTGTGTTTACCTTTCTTCCCCGGCGTCTCCGTCCGTAAAACCCCTTTGAGCCTGTCGTCTTTTGCCTTTTTCACTGCAGGCCTGCAGACTCCCGCTCCGGAGTTTATCGTTGACGTCGAATCCATGGACATCTTCCCAGTGGGCTGGTGTGAGGCGAATTCTTACCCATTGACCACACCGCACAAAACGGTCTGTAAGTATCGCCCCCATCTGGAGCCAAAGTGGATAACATCTGCGATCGGGGCGAACAAATAGGCGGTTTATAAAGATAGTGGAGACGAGTTGTAAAAATAAAAAAAGGTTTTACGTTTCCCGCAGAGCACCAATGTTTTTATCTCCCTTATCCTTTAAGTGTCTGCGTGAGATGACTCTTTGGAAGCATTTCACGGGTTCACAAACTTAAGTCACAGGGATGAGACAGTAGAAGGTCACAGAGAGTCACAGATAAAATTTCTGGAATCTTTACTCCCAGTTATATATACAATTCATTATTTCGACAAAAAAATTTAAGCGAAATACTATATTTTTGTGTTATATTTGAGAAAAGACTACTTTTTCTCATGAGGTTTACCCCAAGAGAGTCATAATTGGTCCCAATAATTTGCTGACATAGTACCTCCACTTAACCACTCTTAGCACTAACTGGTGACGTTTCAACTGTATTTAAAAAGAGCGTTACATCGTATCCTTCTGATGACAAAAATACCAAATTAAAACATATATTAGTGAAACAGCCCAACAACACACACAAATTCATACAACAGTGTGTTTTAATGCACGTTGTTATAAGTCGTTGTCATGAAATGATACCATTTAAAAATCTTCAAACCTAATCTTGACATTCTTCAAACCTAATCTTGACATTTTTCCACCCTAAGGTGTATCAAAAATATCATTTAAATTGTGGAAACTTAAAGATATAGGGTTTATCATATTTCTCATATTTTCTTTTATATGCTAGCTTTACTCCTTTCTAGCAGTATGCCAGAATGTATACTGTATGTCTAGTAAACGTACAAAATGATATACTTGTGTAGAATCTCAGAACATTGCTGTAAAGAAGTTCATCTCACAGTCAGCCTTTCATTCCCTGATGTCATCAGATTTTGAAGGGAACCTAAAGTCCTCCAATTGGATATTCAAGAGTAGGGTGGGACCTTGTGTGAAGTAAAGAAGGTAGCGCAGATTGTCGACAGGGTGGATTTTAAGGGCTTCTTCTCTCCCAGATACCAAACTGCTCATTGAGTCTGATTCAATGAGAGTTATAGCTTTCCCTCACTTTAAAATATTTCTAAAATTTCGAGCTTAGGATAATTATTTCAATCTCAAAGACATTCTTTTTTCCCCCTCACTTAAAATGATGCAGATTCTTGATACTCTCTGCCAGCACAGCCAACATTTGAGTCCTCCCTGGGTTTGGGCCCAGTCCCATGTCTTAGTTGTGCTTCTGATAGAACTTCATGTCTTGTGTCCTTTACGTAGACTTGGGAAGGGACGAGGAAGAACTTTGAGTGTTTCTAGAGCCAAATCACATATGGGTTAAGGTTAACATAAGGTTTTCCTCCTTGTTCTGCATCTTGCATCCAGGCCTGTTGTGTTTGGCTCCTTACCAAGGTATTAGACGATCAGACATCCCCACCCTTATTAGCAAAGACTGACTGAGACAAGTTATTCCATATTCATTTTTCATCCTAGAGATTACAAATTTGTACTTTTTCGTAGTAAAAGCTAGAATACTATATGAAGTCAAGAATGGATGAATTTTGAGTGACTATTTCTCCTATTTATTCTTGGTTTCATTTCATGTCATATACATACGTTTTTGCTTTGAAGAGGCAAACTCTAAGTCTAAACCCGCCAAGCATTGACAGCTTTAGAAGTTTTGTTGGGATTAATTTATGCTTATGTTGAAAGATTTGGGATTACCTGTGCCAAAATTAATAGATGCCAGAAGCTCTGGCCTGTCTTTGTTAAGATGATTCTAATCAATTATAAATATAAACTGGAAATGTTCTTATCCTAAAAATTATTATTGGCTGGTTTATGTTAATATTTGACAGATTTACTAGGCAACAGTCCTCCTTTCGGTAATAAAATGTTTTGGTTTCAAGACATGCCTGCAATCCTAATTTGGGAGTAGCTGTTCTGGTAACATTATTTGACTTATCACACTTTCTGTGGGGAAAAAAATCATCTAGATAATCGTGTTTGCAACAGTTTATCTTACCAGATGTATTCATGTAAGGTATGATATATGTGCTCTTTTTCTTTCTTATTAAAATCACATTTTAAAATAAATAGACAGTTTACTGATAAGAGTAAATATACTAAATTCTATTTAGACCTCCTTTCTGATAAGTCAAAGTCGATTTTATGCTAGATGAAATTGAGATAAAATTAGAACATGAATGAAATCACTTTTCAATATTTAAATTGTTACTTTAAAACTGACACTTTCATAGTAAGCTGTTTTTTAAAATGATTTTGCCTAGCTAGCTAACAAAGCTGATTTTCTTTTTGCTTTTTTGCCTATTTTACAGCACAAAAGAAGAGAAAGATTGCAGTTGTACAACCAGAAAAACAGTAAGTTTGTTTTGTTTTTGTTTTTCTTTTTCCAAAAACTATATGATAAACTATGCAGTGCTTTTATAGAGCATGAGAAGCATGGCTGTTTTTATTAGACTTAGTTAACACATAGCACAGTAGTAAAGATGAAAGTAAAAGTATCTACTGCTGTTTATTGGGCACCTAGTATGTGAAGATACAGGACATGCTTCTAAATGAATTTCTACTCCAGATTGTAACTCCTCACTTTGATTCCGCTTCAACATACCTAAAGGGCACCTCAGTCTCACACACTGCTAGTAATGGCTCTTGGTGATAGTGGTTCTTAACGCTTAAGAGGCCACACTGCTCCTGTCCCCACCCAGCATGCCCACCATCACTGGTCATGGCCAGGCCTGGTGGGCAGAGACTTTTCAGTCTGACGCCCACTTCTGCCACCTCTCAGCTGGGTGAGCTTGAACGAGTTGCTTTAGCTCATGGCATCTGAACGCCCTCCTTTGTAAAATACTTATTTTTCAGGGTTTTTAGGACGGTTAAATTATAGATTCCACATGAAAAAATCTGCAGGTCTCACACTGTTGAATAAATCTAGATTATCCCACATTTCAGGAGGGTGTTCAGGCAGTGTGTATAGATGACAGCAGTATGTTTTTGCAAAATTGTAACTGTTGGTAACATTTATATATTGGAAAATATCTAAAATACACGAAAATACATATCCCTTGCAAAGTGATTCTGTTTTCTTAATATACTGGCGGAATTGAAATATACAAGAGAATTGAAAACAGCATGTTTTAATATACCCAAGTTTAAATTTAAATAAAATGAAATTGAATAATAACTGTGTTGTATTGGAAAGCGAATAACAATTTTGTGGGTATTTCGGCAGAAAGTGGTTTTCAATTAGACATTGAAGAGAAGTCTGACTTTAATTAAAGTCAGTGTAAGTTGTTGTTTCTTCATGTCTAAAATATAATGAAGGGCATTATTATAATTCTGTAACAAGAGACCAGCCCAGGAATGACCTAGAAGAACCTCAGTGATCAGTGATGACTGCTGGAGGGACAGATGCTCCAGAGACTTCTTGGGGTTATTACAAGAATTTGAGAACAGCCTATCCAGATGGCCTTTTTCCTACTGATGTTGCTTCTAGATACACATATCCTGTCTTACTATAATAGTACAGATTTCTTTAGTTGTCGCTTTAAGTTATGAAAAGACTTTGGAATGTAATGGTTTCTTCCTAAGTGTTTAATCCATGAGAGTTTTATGTCTTTACCAACAGGTTGCCATCCACAGTGCCTGATGAGAATATACCTCATGATCTTTACTTATTCCCTCACTTGGACAACACAGGTAAATGAGCCCGTTCAGGGTAGGTACTCTGTCCCGTCCCCGTTTGTTGCTACAAGTGGAGACATGCATATATTTTTAGGTCAGTATGAGAATATCTCAACTTTGAGCCTATTCTCTATCTTTTCTATTGCCGTTTATTAACAGATACCTACTCTTTTATAAAAAAAAACATTCTAAGCTAAATTCTCTTTGCCTCTTTCTACTTGGTCAGTAGCTTTAGACAACTTCTTGGTCTGCAGGAAAAGGGTCCATGTACTCAGCAATTATGGGCCCACGTGGGGCTGTGTATCATGGAAAATCATATGAAAAAGAGTTGAAAATATCCTTAGGCATTCCTTTTTTGACCTTTTGTGCCAGTTCTACTTACATTTTTACACTAGTAGTTAATAGTTAAGTCTCTGTGGGCTTTTGAATTGTTCCTTAAAACTCTCTGTGTTTGAATAGCTGGTTGTGAAAGACAAATTTTTTTAAACATTTAAAGTCTCACATCTTACAGTAACCTTTGAAAACACAAATGTGAATTATCCTTTGACCACAAATCCGATTATAGACACGTTCGTATATTAAGTAATATATTTGATTAAGAATTCTATTTTCTAGCTAAAATGAAATCTGCTCTGAATTCCAGGGTTAAAGCCTATATGCCCTGGAAAAATCCTATTAGTCGAAGTTATCTTTGTCATAAAGAGAGCAGTTTTATGAGTAGACTTACTAAAATTGTTTTTTTCTAAAGGTCTGGGCAGAGTAATCCTACCACAAAGTTTCCATGTAAATGCAGCTATGGGCTTAACTTTTTGCCTCTTGTATAGAATTCAGACTTAAAAATGGTTTTAAAAGAACCATTTCAGCTACTCTTTCAGAGTCTGTAATTGTTATTTTACTCCTTTTGTCTTATATCAAGAAAAATAATTTTCTCCCTCCTTATCTATTGGTTCTTAGTTGAAGTCCTATAGGACAAACCATCCCGGACTATTAAATTATTATCTTAATCATAATAGTTTTTATACAGAAGTACTACTGCGAGTGTAGTTTAGCTTGGAGCAGTAGTAGAGGAGCGTGAGTCTCTCGGCTGACAAAGCAGCTTCAATCTGTGTTTTTAGTCATCAAGAAGCTTTGGAGTGTTACCTGACCATTTAGCTGCTCTCATTTCCCAGCATGAGACTAGCAGCTTGTCATGTTCACTTTCTAAGTTTAAAGAATAATGAGGGAAATGTAAATTCAAGCCACTGAAGAACATTTCAACCTGCCTGGGAATGGCCAGTACGATGCAGGGTGGTGGTTACGTCTGCGAGGAGTTTCCGGGGTAGGACACACAGGGGCACTGAGCTGTGTACCTGGTGTTTCTTTACTTTAAGCCGCAGAATGGCACCTTTCCTTATCATCATCTTCGTTTTTGCATTTTGTGTGTGTGTCTTGAATCCTGCATAATAAACATAAAAGTTATTTTATACATATATTTTAAGATGTTATTGTGGATATAAGACATTCTGATCTTAAAACACTATGAGCTTCTGGGTATTTTTGCAACTAAGTGGGCTAAGCAAGTTTTCTATTGGTTCTAAAGCATCAGCTGTGTTGCTGTCCCCGCAGGTACTGTCAATGGGAAGTACTGCTGCCCTCAGCTGTTCATCAATCACAGGTGTTTCTCAGGCCCCTACCTGAACAAGGGGAGGATCGCAGAGCTGCCTCAGTCGGTGGGGCCAGGCAAATGTGTACTGGTGCTCAAAGAGGTAAAGTGCGTTCGTGGTCACCTGGGCTTCTTTTCACAGGGCGCTTAAGGCGTGGGTGCAGTTTCTGAAGGGGAGCATGGACATGTGAATCCATTCAGGTGACATTGGCCAAGCACCTCCATGTTCTCGACCCTGTAGTCATACAAAGATGGAAAATGGTGTTTCTGCCCTGGAAAGGCCCGCGGCCTAGTGGGAGGAATGTACATACAGTCCTCCCGAGTTGGGAAAGCACTGTACCAGATCTGAATAAAGAGCTTCAAGAAGACAAGGATCAGTTGGTTGTGCACGCAGTGAGGTTTAGGACTGGAGAACAAAGGTTTCCCCAAGGTGCTCAGTAAGCATGGGAGGGCACCAGAAGGGGAGTCCGGAGACGGCAGAGGGTATTGTTAAGCACGGACACCCC
>NW_011888830.1:6304319-6316236 GCF_000151845.1 Pteropus vampyrus
TATGAGAATATCTCAACTTTGAGCCTATTCTCTATCTTTTCTATTGCCGTTTATTAACAGATACCTACTCTTTTATAAAAAAAAACATTCTAAGCTAAATTCTCTTTGCCTCTTTCTACTTGGTCAGTAGCTTTAGACAACTTCTTGGTCTGCAGGAAAAGGGTCCATGTACTCAGCAATTATGGGCCCACGTGGGGCTGTGTATCATGGAAAATCATATGAAAAAGAGTTGAAAATATCCTTAGGCATTCCTTTTTTGACCTTTTGTGCCAGTTCTACTTACATTTTTACACTAGTAGTTAATAGTTAAGTCTCTGTGGGCTTTTGAATTGTTCCTTAAAACTCTCTGTGTTTGAATAGCTGGTTGTGAAAGACAAATTTTTTTAAACATTTAAAGTCTCACATCTTACAGTAACCTTTGAAAACACAAATGTGAATTATCCTTTGACCACAAATCCGATTATAGACACGTTCGTATATTAAGTAATATATTTGATTAAGAATTCTATTTTCTAGCTAAAATGAAATCTGCTCTGAATTCCAGGGTTAAAGCCTATATGCCCTGGAAAAATCCTATTAGTCGAAGTTATCTTTGTCATAAAGAGAGCAGTTTTATGAGTAGACTTACTAAAATTGTTTTTTTCTAAAGGTCTGGGCAGAGTAATCCTACCACAAAGTTTCCATGTAAATGCAGCTATGGGCTTAACTTTTTGCCTCTTGTATAGAATTCAGACTTAAAAATGGTTTTAAAAGAACCATTTCAGCTACTCTTTCAGAGTCTGTAATTGTTATTTTACTCCTTTTGTCTTATATCAAGAAAAATAATTTTCTCCCTCCTTATCTATTGGTTCTTAGTTGAAGTCCTATAGGACAAACCATCCCGGACTATTAAATTATTATCTTAATCATAATAGTTTTTATACAGAAGTACTACTGCGAGTGTAGTTTAGCTTGGAGCAGTAGTAGAGGAGCGTGAGTCTCTCGGCTGACAAAGCAGCTTCAATCTGTGTTTTTAGTCATCAAGAAGCTTTGGAGTGTTACCTGACCATTTAGCTGCTCTCATTTCCCAGCATGAGACTAGCAGCTTGTCATGTTCACTTTCTAAGTTTAAAGAATAATGAGGGAAATGTAAATTCAAGCCACTGAAGAACATTTCAACCTGCCTGGGAATGGCCAGTACGATGCAGGGTGGTGGTTACGTCTGCGAGGAGTTTCCGGGGTAGGACACACAGGGGCACTGAGCTGTGTACCTGGTGTTTCTTTACTTTAAGCCGCAGAATGGCACCTTTCCTTATCATCATCTTCGTTTTTGCATTTTGTGTGTGTGTCTTGAATCCTGCATAATAAACATAAAAGTTATTTTATACATATATTTTAAGATGTTATTGTGGATATAAGACATTCTGATCTTAAAACACTATGAGCTTCTGGGTATTTTTGCAACTAAGTGGGCTAAGCAAGTTTTCTATTGGTTCTAAAGCATCAGCTGTGTTGCTGTCCCCGCAGGTACTGTCAATGGGAAGTACTGCTGCCCTCAGCTGTTCATCAATCACAGGTGTTTCTCAGGCCCCTACCTGAACAAGGGGAGGATCGCAGAGCTGCCTCAGTCGGTGGGGCCAGGCAAATGTGTACTGGTGCTCAAAGAGGTAAAGTGCGTTCGTGGTCACCTGGGCTTCTTTTCACAGGGCGCTTAAGGCGTGGGTGCAGTTTCTGAAGGGGAGCATGGACATGTGAATCCATTCAGGTGACATTGGCCAAGCACCTCCATGTTCTCGACCCTGTAGTCATACAAAGATGGAAAATGGTGTTTCTGCCCTGGAAAGGCCCGCGGCCTAGTGGGAGGAATGTACATACAGTCCTCCCGAGTTGGGAAAGCACTGTACCAGATCTGAATAAAGAGCTTCAAGAAGACAAGGATCAGTTGGTTGTGCACGCAGTGAGGTTTAGGACTGGAGAACAAAGGTTTCCCCAAGGTGCTCAGTAAGCATGGGAGGGCACCAGAAGGGGAGTCCGGAGACGGCAGAGGGTATTGTTAAGCACGGACACCCCGCAGCCAGGTTGGGGCGGCATCTTTTTCCCTGCACAGCACGTAGTGCACTTAGGACATGCGTGATAAATGCTTCTTCCCTGGGCTCCCGGCACCTGCAGGAAGTTTGTGTCCTGGCTGCATCCAGGCAAAGTGCAGGCTGCTCATCACTTTGATGGCATTACTTCCCATCTCTCCTGTCTTTGGGAGCCAACCTGCGAAGAGGAGTGTGAGTCCTAATTGCGCTGGCGGAGGTTTTCCTCTGTTAGGTTTTTGTAGCTGGGCCCCAGACAGTGTCTGGAGACAGACTGGAACTTTGGAGCCATTTCCAATCTGTTCTTGAACTCTCTTGGCTTTTTTCACATACATCAGTGCTCTCTCAAGAAAGGGGACACCACATATGTCTTCTTTATTGCTACTGTAGCATGATGAATATGGTTTAATTCGGGGGGCATAACGGTCCATTTCTCCAATGAACAAATATTTGATAGGCAACTTTGAGGAGCCAGGCACCATGAAGGGCTGGGTCAAAAACACCATCTGCCTGTTTGGGTTTCACATGCCTGTTGGGAAGATGGCATGATTCTAAGCTGAGTACAGCGGGGTGAATATGCAATGAAGATGAGAGCAAAGTGCTCTGGGAGCACAGGGTAGGAAGTAACAAGTGCATGGCAAATGACACTTGACCTGGCTTAGGCACAGCATGGGTGAGACTGCGCAGCCGGGCGTTGAAGGTGGTGTCGGGAAAGGGAGGTGGCCATGTGTGGCTGGAGGGTGGGATAGGTGCTTAGGCTGGGGGTAATTTGTAGGTATAAAACTGTGTTATATTTAGAAAAGAACAATAGAGTGAAATCTGGCTCGCCCGGTGCTTCAGCGTGAGGCAGGACCTCGTAGCTGGGGGCCTGCTTGCGAGAGGCCCCCTTTGGCATTCTGACGAGTTTGGAGTCACAGCTGTGGCTGACAAGGGCCCTCCTGGTGACACTGCTAACGCTGTTCCTCTCAACATGGGAACCTCTGTAAGGTTTCAAATTTCATTTTACTCAGAGAGAATGAGATTATTGCAGCACGTCAGAGCACATTTGCTTTTCTAAGCCTTTAGCAGTATTAGCAGTTCAACTACATATTTAGGAAAAAATCTATTTGAGAGAGAAAATTGGGATGACAGTTAGGGAGAAGCCCTGTAAAAAGCTGATCGGAGTGTGGTGGTTGTTATTTCTTTGGGAGCATTTAACGTAGAAAACGTGTAAAAGGTGGTTCCCATCATTAGTGAGCTTCCGGTCAAGTGGGGAAGATGAACAGACAGGTGGGATACGGCAGAGTTGTCCGTATCTCGTGCACCGTGACCGTGCTGGCATGGGTGCTCTGAGACCGCAAGGAAGTCCCACATGGCCTGCGAGCCAAGGGGAGTGAGCACCTTGCTCCAGCTAGAGGGAGAGCTTGTGGGAGGCCTGGAGCACCCGCAGAGCCCTGGGGTGGAGGGAAGGAGAAATGGCAAGGAACGCCTGCAGCTCCTTCAGCATGGGGGCTGCAGGGGGTGGACACGGAAAGGGCGCAGTGTGTAGCGAGCGCCTCCTGTGGGCCGGGGCATTGTGCCAGGCCCTTTGCATGTGTCGTCATGTCACAGCAGTTTGGAGCTGCTCTCACTGAAAATAGCTCACCGTGAGGTACATGGGCATTTGTCCTGAAAGCAAACCTAAGCAGCAAGTGGACTCCTCGGATGGGAATCCATAGCTACGGAAAGATGGTGAGGGGAGACACCTGTGAAGGCTGCAGCGATGTGGGCAAGTGGCGGGACCGCTGATTAGCTCCAACTCTGTAAGACCGCGCAGCCCATAGAGCTCTGCGGATGGTGGACTCGGTCAGAGAAGAAATCAAATTAGGATTTCATGTAACAATGTCTGTCACGATGTAGATTAAGACCCTAGATGGAGACTGGAGTCTCCAGTCCCCAGCGCTTTGAGCCCGAGTGCATTTTTTGCTACAGTGACATTATCTGCCTGTATCTGTTTCTATTTTTGTTGCAAGTGATCAGAATGGGACATGGAAGCTGAAGAATACAGTGAACTGACAGGTTTCTTTGAAGCTACCTGCAAGACCCTTTCACACTGCATGTCCCAGCTATTAAAATGAGGTCCTCGGTCACCTGCCGGCTCTGCTAACAAACGAGATGATGACTCTAGGTTCCACCTCACTTTACTACATGATTTGTTTAAAGTCAAAAGTAGTTATCCTTGATCAATTCTCCAGCCAGGCCAGAGGACTTTTCTGATGACAAAACTAGTTTTTTGCTGATAGGCCGAGACTGCACGAGGCAGGAAGGAAACAGAAGCAAGCGCTTCAGTTCTGGGCGTGCAGGGGAAACGTGAGTTCCTCCCAGCCAGTATTTATGCCGATGCTCTTCCTTCAGCTCCAGAACCTCTGTGTGGTTTCAAATTTCATTTTCCTTCAAGAGAATGAGGCGACTGGAGCAAAAACAGTGCTTTGCTTTTTCAGGCCATCGGTGGTGTTCGCAGTTAAAGATTTTATGTCTTTTTAAAGTGACGGTGTTTCCTTCTGTCTGGTCTGCTAGAAATAGGTCACGTCTGTGGTTGCGGGTACAGAGCCGGCCTGTGGAGAGGTTCGACGCAGGCTGAGAAGGGGGTTGCTGAACCCTAAGAGGGCAGTGTCCCAGGGAGGAGGGAGTTTTTGGCAGACATGGTGATTGATGCGTGTCTCTAGTCACCTTCTAGCAATGAGTGTTCGGAGCACTGGACATGAATGGCGTTTTGAGGGACTGTAAACTGCGATGGCTTCAGTCCCAGCAAGGGTACAGGGAAGGGGGAGGTAGATGAGCTCCAAGGAGCTGGAGCCAGAGCCAGTAGGTGGCCCAGTCCAGTCATCCCACACAAAGGAAACCAGAACCAGCAGGCCTTGAGTGGATGGTGCAGGTCGAGCCTGTCAACGTCCCCTCAGGGGCTGGAGCCATTTACGAGACCCCTGAAATCTGTCACATGAAGGGTGGGACCTGTAGGTCCAGAGAGTAAGTGGTGGTGTTTATCATAAATCAGACGCACACGCTCAGTATGATGCTTGTCCATCAGGACTGTCCTTTTCTGTCCCAGATACTTTGGCCTGCACGCCTGCCCCTTTAATGCTAGGTCCTTGGCTAGATGTGCAGACTACAGGTCTGCGTGGGCCTGGCAGACTGACGAGGTCTCCGTATCACAAGCCCCAACACCTCGGAGACTGTTAGCATCATCCTTGTTGGCCGTTCACAAGGGCGTTCGGGAAATTTCTGCTGTATGCAGCCTCATGCATCACCAGGCCTACAGTGCTTGCTTTGCACAGAGAGTAATAAGACAGGTGTTGTGTGCGCACGTCCACGTGTGAAAGAGACAGTAAATGAGCGAGCCAGCCTGAGCACAAGGAAAGGTAGAGAGGAAGACCTCATATCGCATGTGCTCATGTCATCGTGTCCTGCCACGGGAAGTTCAGCTTCTGAAGATGCCAGGTCTGGGGTAGCCACCAGGGCGCGCAGGAGCGTGGAGGAGGCTGGAGTGTTTGCTTCTACCAGACGAGACCTTCACCTCCCTCAAGCTGCTTTGGTGGCCTCGGAAGGTGCAGCAGTCACGACGTGAGGCCGCGCAGGTCCACTCTGGTCCATGCACATTTCTTTTCATCTGTCCACAAACTTTCTAGGGTCCGTTGGGTACCGGGGTGTTCAGTTTTTCCACGTTTGGCAGATAGTTACTGAGTGCCTGCCAGCTCTTCCAGCCCTGGGAACACAGTAGTGAATGAAATCCAATACAGCCATCTCTCACTCATTCGCACCCTGAGCAGTTCATGAGACACAGCCAGGTGGTCACTGTGCTGGAAGCCGGGGGTCATGGTGAGCAAGAGGTGTGACCCCTCCCTTGGTGAGTGACAGTTCCTCTGCAGACAGGGGTGGGGCTTTGTCTTCTCTGTCCTCTAGGCAGGCCACGTGAGTGCAGACACTCCGGCAGAACTCGGCGCCTGCTTCCGTGCCTGGTGGGAGTAGGGATGTGGTGGTTTGTAATCTGGTTGTTAAACTCGGTTTCACTGGCCTCTGTGTGTTTTGTGTGGCTCCTGACCCAGTGTCACACCGTTTGCTTTACTGGCAGTAGGAATGGAGCAAGTCTGCCTAACTCCGGCATCTGGTAGTCATCTCTGACTTGCGGATTCTTCCATGAAGTGTGACAGATAGAGGCTGGTCGGGTAAAGTAGCACAGCAGAGGGTTGAACTCTGGAGCATCAGTCTGAGGCAGAAAGCGCGTGTGCAGATGGGCCATGACCGAGCATGCAGGGCCCCGTGCGGACTCCGCTCCACCCCGCCGACATGGTGAGCAGGCTGTGGAGCGGGGGGGGCGGTTCCCAAGAAACCCTGTGCTTCCGCAAGGCCAGGGCCCTGTTTCTCTTTGAGCCTCAGGCCCCAGGGATGCTGGTCCCCCCTCCCTGGCCCTCAGCCATAGACTCTGGACAACAAACAGTGATGTGAGAGGGGATGTGACCACCTCCACATACCCACCCCACTCTCCATACCCCCTAGTCTTGGAAGTTTCCACTGGGACCTGACAGTTTGGGATTTGGCTTCAGCCTCTCTTGCAGTTGATGTTTCTGCCACGTGATCAGCCCATTAAGCTATTTCCCGTTGTCGCTTGGTTTCGATTGCAGTGTTTATTTCCCGCATTGGGGGACTTCTGCAATGGAATTTCTCCTTTGTTATGTATCTGTGAGCATTTGTTGTGGGCTACCTGTCACAACAACTTGTACTTAAACACTAGAGAACCGTCATGTGGGAACCCAGAAAGTAAGCAGTCCAAAGCAGCCTTAGCTGTTTATAGAAATGATACACTGCAAATGAGGACGGCTGTATTTTCAAAGCAGCTCTGTGTTTATCTGTATAATTGAGAGAATGTGGTATTGAGGCCACAAGAAATATGGTCTCATCCAGGACTTAGGCTTTCAGGTAATAATGGGTAGAGGAAACATGCCTAGGTGACATCTGGTTAACTCAGTCAGCAAAATCAGAGATGTGGACAAGCCTCTAGACCATACTCTGTGGTGTTTTTGTTGCTGCAGTTTATGCTGAAGATGATGCATTAGGAGCAATGTGCCAGGCTCCTGGAAGGGTGTAAACTCTAACACACACGCGTAATCTGTGATGCAGGAGTCGTCAGGATGCGGGACAGTGTCTGGCAAGGCGGGCAAGGGAAAAGTGCAAGTAGTTTTTGTTGTTAAGACTTTAGTATCTGCCTGTAAGGAGATCAGACACCTTAGTTGCACTTTCTCATACCATAGGGCAGGGTTTTGTAGCGGAGAAAACTAGTAGCAGGTGCCACGTCCTAGACCTCCGTTCACATAGATTGTAAGGTATGAAATAAATTCATGGAGTGAACCAGTCATTCATTCTTAGATGTATGGAATAATGTTAATTTCAGTGCCCATGTTGAAAGTTGTTAAACAAATATTTATTTATTTATTTGTTTGTTTATTATTTTATTTTATTTTATTTTATTTATTTATGTACTGAGCACCTGCTACTGCCAGGTATGAGTCTAGCTACTATGAATGCAGCAGCAAACAAAATGAAGTCCCTGATTTTTCGGTGCTCGGGTTCTAGTGGAGGTGAACAGTAAACACATAAGCCAGTAAGTCTTGGGTACAGGGAGGGTTTCCTGGTGAACTGGATATGGATTGTGAGAGTAACAGAGAATTTACGGAGGCCTCCGAAGTCTGGCCTCGGCCATTAAGAGAGGTAAGTTGCTGCGAAGAGAAGCCCAGAGCACAGAGGACATCTGTCTGATCTGGCCAAGTGAGGTTTGTCCATCACACAGCCAGGTGGAGGTGGACGTATGAGCCTGGAGTTTGAGGGAAGGTCGAGGATGGACATATAAATTTGGTCAGTTAGTTTGCTAGTGTGTGGGTAATGTTTAAAGCCAGAAGCTCTGTGGACTGAACTTAGAAGAGAACAGTCCTGAGGCTCGCTGGCATTTGAGCTAGGGGACACAGAATGATCCAGCAAAAGCACTCAGTGACACAGTGGATCCAGGAGAGAGCGGAGTCATGGTGGTTAGGGTAAAAAGTCTGCAGAGGAGGGAGTGGTGGCTGGTGGCATGGAGCGATGACCTGTAGACTAGGGACAGAAGTGAGAAGTGCCCGTTCTTTGGCGACATGGGCAGGTGATCCTGGTAGGACCAGTTTGGGGCGGTTGTGGACATGGGAGCCCTGTGAGGGTGGGCTCCAGAGAGGACGGAAGGAGAGGACGAGGAGGCGGGGCGTGTGAACAGTGCGTAGGCATTCTGACTCGGCTCGGTGTGCCGTCACGGTGCCACAGATGGGCGGCTCAGACAGCAGATGTTCATCTGTCAGTTGGAGGCTGGAAGTCTGAGGCCAGGGTGCTGGCATGCGTGGGCTCTGCGGGGAGCCCTTTTCCTGGTTTGTACACAGCTGCCTTCTTGCTGTGTCCTCACATGGCGGAGAGAGAGGGACAGCTAGCTGTCTGGTCTCGTCTCATAAAGACACCAATCCCGTCATGGGGCCCGCCCTCATGGCCTCATCTAAACCTAATCACCTTTCAAAGGCCGCACTGCTGATACCCTCACATGGGAGGTTCCCCATATGAATGGGGTGGGGGGGGGGTGATACAAGTTAGTCCAGAGCAGAAGGGAAAACCACAAGGTAGAAAAGTATTCTGAAAAGAGGCCCGGTGTGTAAGGTATTTTGCTGATGATGTACCATGAATTCAGAGGGCATAATGGATGGATTTGGGGAGCAGAAAAGAACTTAAGGTTGGATCAGTCTAGGGGAAAATACAGAGCTAAATGGGAATCGGATTCTGTGTAGCAGAAATGTTTAGAAGTGCTGAGTTCCTGGTGACTGAGGTGATTGAAGATACAGGGCACAGTGGGATTGGCCCGTTAGTCATCCAGGGGGAGGTGGAAAATCTCTGAAAGTTATAATCTCCGTTGGGGAGATGGGGGCCTGCCTACCAGGAGGCACTGGGAATCCCTGACCCTGCCATTGAGACTGAGGGGTGTGTCTCCTCTCCAGGGGCAACGGGTTGCCCAGGGGAGGTGAGCCTTGTGTTAAGAATCTAAGTAAAGTTAGACATGGTTCTATGACTGTTACTATTAAAGCTTTCGTAACTGAGAGCGCAAGGACAGATGAGCGTAACAGCCATTATTAGATAATATCTGGGGCGTGTATTGGATGTAGTGAAGACAGAATGAAAACACTTACTTTGAAAAAGTTACTTGCCTTGTTTTCTTTTCAAAGCTCATTTCCTTCTTCTCTCTGGCATCCTTAGAAGGTTCCATTTGCACTAAAGAGCAGACAAGACTCATGAATTCCCGTGGTTACAAACCCGTCTTCCTTCTTCCCAGGTTTTGATGGCATTTACACCCGGCTATGCGGTGTAGAGCTCCGGCACGCAGGGCGGGCTCGCTACAACTCCCGGAAGCGAGCACAGCCGCTGCGTCCCTTCCGAGCCCCACACTCCTGCAGCCACTTAACACTCTCCACTGAAATCTGCTTCCAACACTAAAGACTCGCTTGTCTGCTCTGCAACTCACTGGGCCTCACTGCTGGGGTCTGAGTCTTTCCTCATTTTATTCCTCTTACAATATTCCACATAAGATCCCACTCACAAGTGAGACTCTATTGATAGAGAAAACGCTGACGGAGAAAAATTCTTAATCATTTTACTTTTTAAAATATTCATGAAATGAGCTTCATTTTATCTCATTTTGAAGCTGAAAAGAAATCTTGTAGGCTCATGAGGGCCTTTGATGGTCTGGGTTTCTGTAAAAAGCTGGTTGTTTTAACTGTGGCCCTTGGACAGACGGCAAAGCAGAAAGATCTGTTAGAACAGGGAGCGCGTGAGGGTGCCGGTCTGTCCACAGCCTTTCCTGACCCCTCGGGGGATAGAATGTTCTCCTTCATGCTTCCCTGTGAGCTACTCTGTCTCTAAACGTCTGCCCCAAAGAGACCTCTCCCCTGGTCACTAACAGTCAACACCTTACAAACCTTCAAAGTCGGGAATCTGTCTTCTTCCCATTAAATCAGCTGAATCCAAGCTGTGGGAGCCATGTTTACGTTCTGAAGTATTTTCTAATTCTGACACTCAATGAATTAATTTTTCTATGTTAAGTGGTTCCCTGTACTTTCAACACAGTTATAACTTTAATCATATAATATAGTTGAGGTTGGAAATTATCTAAGTTAATTTTGATGTTTCGAAGAGTTTTCATGTAAGCAAATATAGAAAGAAATCATGGAATAACATCATTTCTTGAAGTGAACAGAAAATAATCTCGTCAATTTACATACTCTTGACTGCTGGCATTGTGCACAATGGGAAGGAGTGGGAGAAGGCGGCTGCTGCCTGCTGAGTGGCCGCAGTGCCCCAAGCACTACTGCAGCGTCTGCTCCTTTCCCTGCCGGCAGCACCCACCCCTCTCCTCCCCCTCTTCCCCACACCCTGAGCCACCCTTGTGTTCTGAGCAAACTCTGTGCCTGATGGAGCAGCAGTAGGAAAATGAAGAGGCTCAGGACGGCCGTGGCATGCACCGGAGGATGCCGCGGGATCCAGGGAGACGCCTGTGCTCGTTGGCTTTGATATTAGGTCTTCGGGGCCATTCCCAAAACAGTTTTGTATAGCGGCTGGAGAGGAAACCAGATTTGGGTAGTTGAGAACTGGATCGAAGATGAAGAATTTGAAAGCATAGATTATTCTTATGAGAAGTTTGGTTCTGAAAAGAAAGCAGTAGCAAGGCAGTCAAGGAGCTTCTAAGGAAAGTTATTTTGCAAAGACGCAAGACTGCAACACAAATCTGGGCCAGTCGGGGAGAGAGGCGGAAAGCACAGGAGAGTTTATGTTACAGGTGGATGAGGACTGTGTTGATGATGAGAAGAGGGCTACCTTTAAATATTTTGTGTATACCAAAATGTCACTTCCTTTATTTCTCATAATATCTCTATTTTAGAAGAGGAAAATCTTTACTCTCTTAGATACAACGCCTGGGGCATGCAAATTACATTGACAAAAGACAGATTAACGAGAGAAAAAGGTTTATTTTTAATGCATGTGGACATCACAGAAGAAAAGTTGAAAACCCAAAGACGCCATTAAGCTTGAGATTTTTACCTATCATTTTTTAAAAAGGCAATAAATTATGGAGAGATGATAAGGTGAAGGAAAAGTGTTTGGGCTTTTCCAGTGGTATTGCAGGAAGGCGAATATAAACCGATGGAAATAGGGTTCTTTTAGTAAGGTTTGTTTGTGCAGAGACGTCGCAGTGTCATCTTTGTATTTCCATCTTGCTTGTACTCTTTCTGGTACGTGAGTTGGGGGAGGGAGGACACCTTCACGAAGGGAAACTTACATCCTGCTTCCTGGCAGAAAGAGGGAGGGCAAGGAGTTCCTTCTGTGTCTGCTGTTTCCTTTACCTCAAAATAATCCAGTGTCAAAGTGGCACGTTTTGAGGTGGCTTGTTCTGATCCCCTTTATTATGAACCAGATAAATGGCAATGTCTCCACTATGCAAAGGAGGAAATTCAGTTGAGCACCTCGCCTGAGGACTCAGCTTCTAATGGATGGAACTGGGATTGGATCCTGGATCTGCCACCTACGGAGGTTATTAGAGCCTTTTTGCCATAATACACCGTGGGGCTTCTGTGTGATGTGTTCTCAACAAGCATTTCACGAACTTCCAGAAATCGAGTAAGGCGCTGCTGTCGCATGAATTTCCTCCCGGAGTTACTCCCCCGACTCCGACACGTACACCAGTTTCTTGGGAATAACGTTCATTGAATTCACAACTAACATCCATTGGTTCATTGGGGCAGAGTCCACACTCCCCTTTGTGATCTAGAGCATCATGAACTGAGTTC
>NW_011888830.1:6316286-6325534 GCF_000151845.1 Pteropus vampyrus
GAGCACCTCGCCTGAGGACTCAGCTTCTAATGGATGGAACTGGGATTGGATCCTGGATCTGCCACCTACGGAGGTTATTAGAGCCTTTTTGCCATAATACACCGTGGGGCTTCTGTGTGATGTGTTCTCAACAAGCATTTCACGAACTTCCAGAAATCGAGTAAGGCGCTGCTGTCGCATGAATTTCCTCCCGGAGTTACTCCCCCGACTCCGACACATACACCAGTTTCTTGGGAATAACGTTCATTGAATTCACAACTAACATCCATTGGTTCATTGGGGCAGAGTCCACACTCCCCTTTGTGATCTAGAGCATCATGAACTGAGTTCTGAAGTTTTGCAAGGTCTAGTAATTCTGTCTAACTTTGGGTAGTAATAACAGCTGCCAACTTAGTTATGTTGTGGAGGTAAATATGATACACAAATGCCATGTACACGATAATCACTCAGTTCACTGTTCCGAGGTATTATAGAGAGCTTGTTGAATCTGGAGATGAATGATGTGCCATCGGAAAAAGTCCTGGGAAAATTATTCTATATTGCCAGCTTTTTACGATTTAATTGCTGCCTGTTCCCAGACTGAATTGAACTCTGGAAGGCATTTTCTTTTCACCATCACAAAAATGCATTTTGATATGCAGCAAATGACATGTCGCTCTGGGGTTTTCTCAGCAAAACACAATGAAAAAAATCAGTCGAAATTTTATTGTCTGTTGATAAACACTTTGCACGTTATTTCAGCCAGTTCTAATTGGGTTTATTTTTAAACTCGGTCTCTGTAAATGGTACTGACAGTAAACAATAAAATCAGATGATTATTCTAATACAGAAAACATAAACACACCAGAACTGCTTGTTCTGCCTTATCCTGGCTTTTTAGCGCCTCTGCTGAACCACATTCTTTTGATGGGGAGTCACACAGGGCCCTGAGAACATAGCAGAATGCTAATTCAAGAAAGAAAAGACCTCTGCCATACTGACCGCATGGTGCGAGGTATTTTAAGGTCAAAGCCTCAGTTACAGTATGAGAAAGCTTTATTGTTTTTCAGAATTAAATCAGGGTACAAGCCACGCCAGTGATATTCTGGAACACATCAGATACATGAAAAGTGAAACATGAAAATGCTTCCACGTACTTGCATCTCCTTCCTTCCCGTTGACATCGTGCTGGTTGCCTCCAAAATTAGGTGCTAAGTGTCCCATCTCAATAAGGTGGTTTTTTTTTTTTTTTTTTTATCACTCTTCCAATGGCATTTTGATCTGAAACATGAGATGTGAGCGCGGTGCCTGGCTTGTGCCTCTCCGGATGGAGGGAGACTCAGGAGCGGCAGGCACGGCCTCCTGTTCCTGTCTCGGTGCTGTCAGGGCTGGGCACATGGCCGGTCCTCAGCAGACCGGCCTTTCGTGGCTCCGAACCCGCGGGTCTCGGAGTGCCTTTGTACGCTGAGCTGCACCTTCACGGTCTAAGTTCTCTCTCCCTGTAACTGCAACTCGCGAGCATGGCGGAACTTAGAGGTTCATCATTGTGGCGGTTCGCTCATGGAAAGGTGACGGCCCCAAGGGCTGTAAGTTCCTGTTCTCTTTATTTGAGCAGTACATGGAGGTTAACAGGACACGAGAGCATGCATCTGGGGCTCTAGGATGGGAGTGTCTCGGCCCTCTGGGAGTGTCACAGTAGGCAGTGACAACATACTTATTTTCTTGGACTGGGGAGAGAAGCGGTGGTTCGAGGAAAGAAGAAATCGGATGATGTTAGGTGCTTCCGACTTTGTTTTGAAACACCGCTGTCCCTGGGACAATTGCCCTAGGGAGAAGTGTCCACAGACTGGGTCCGCATCAGGTGAGCGTCACGTCATTTGTCACCTCCTTCCAGGTATCTGAAGTCCATCCACGAGTGCTGGCACCAACCCGTTGTCTCCGTCTTTTCGATGCCTTTTGAAATGTGTTTTTAAGAATAAAACGAAATGCTCAGTAGGCAACCCTACTGAGGAGTGATCCTGGGGAATAATCAGGGGCTCTTTGGAGGCCGTAGGCAAGGGTTGGCAGGAGCCGAGCCGGGTGGGGAGGACAGGACACTGTGGACGTTGCTCAGGCATGGCGTCCCCAGGAGTCGGAGCCGACTCAGCGGCACATAACACACACACTTGGGAAGAAATGGTTTGGTTTTTCTACAGCCAGAAACATTAGCATCTGCCACCCCCTCTCGCCAGCAGTTCACACTCTCCTGGGCAGAGGGGTTGGATTTCCCCAGCCTTTGTATCTCCGTGTTGGTGAGCCTGCAGAGTGTTCCGTCCAACTTACAGCCCATCGCCTAATGGAGCTGTACAGTAAATGCGTCTTGCGTCAGCAGGGTGGTTTTCAAAGCATCCTGTGTTAGCAGGAGTGGATGCAACTGAAGTTCATTGCAGTTCCTTTTTGCCCCAACAGGTTCTTAGCATGATAATCAATGCAGCTTACAAGCCTGGAAGGGTCTTGAGAGAACTGCAACTGGTGGAAGATCCACACTGGAATTTTCAGGAAGAGACACTGAAGGCAAAGTAAGTGTTCCCGTTCTGGAAAACAAGGGTTCTTGTTATTCTTGGCCTGCTCCTTTGAAACTTGTCATTCCTGTTTTTGACATAGCCCAGACAAAATGGAGGCAAAAGGAAGGGCTGTGTGCTGCAGCTCTGTGTGCTGCCTGCAGATTTGGTGGCGTTTGCTACACAGCTGCTTTAAGCCTTAGGGTTCCCAAAGTGAGGTACAGAGTTGCTTAACTAATATTTATTGTGTTAAATATTCAGAATAAAAACATACTGTTTCAGGTCCAATAGATGATTTGATGAAAAGGGGAAAATTTAGAAAAGAGAAGATATCCCTTATCATTATTATACATTATTCATTAACAGCTCTTAATATTTGATGCTGATTTTATCCCAGAGCCACATGTTTACTCTGAGAGCTGACCATTTTAAAACATAAAAAGAACCTACTACCTCTGTTGGGTTTTGGTGAATGGGCTGTGGGTTGACATGCAGTTGGTTATTTCTTCTTTTATTTGGAAATAGGCTAATTGGAAAGGTGCTTTTTTTTTATTTGCTTTAAGTTTCTTGAACTCTGAAACTGAGAGAACCAACCCAGTCACTGAGCTTGAACTCGGTTGTTCAAGAGGCAAATGGAAAAAGAGCCACTTTTCAGGATAACCAATTGCTCTGGTATTTTGAGAGGGCTTTTAATATTCACTCATGCTATCCAAATAGAATAGCTCTTACTGGTCAACCTCTCGTTTAAGTGTCCAGCACGTCACGTAGGTACGACATTTGGGAAGTGATGCTGTTTAAAAGAGTGAACCACTTTTCAATGGCTGGAGTATATCTCAGCCCACCTTTAAAGAAGTACCTATCTTGTTCCTAGTGAAAATTGGGGAATTTTAAGTAATCCGTATGAGCAGTAATACTTTCCTCTGTAGTTATGCTGGTACTGACTAGGGATGTTGAGATCTGGCACCGTTTTTCAACACTCATTGTCACCTACCCACTCGGCATTCCCCAGCGTCTTTTCCGAACATCTCTGTAATTTTGGATTCAGTAAAAGTCATTTATTGGCACTCTTCCAAATCACAAAAGTTAAAGGAAGGGAATATAAATTAGTAAGGAAAATATTTATTTGCATGAAGTGGCATGTCAGCGTAAGGTGGCACCATATCTCATCCTTACCTTCTTTCCCAAGAATTATTTAAATGAATTTCACACCTGTAGCTTAGAAAAAAAAAGATTTTCTAATATTCCATATTTTTCTACTTTACATAAGAGGGAGATCAGCAATAGTAAGACACTTTATTATGGGGTCGGTTCATCACAGTGGTGGTGGCAGAAAACCTGGGCAAGGCTTTATACAGAAAAACTCTTATTGTTTAAATTTTTTTTTCTGTAATCAATACATCCAAAATACACCTAATGGATATGGAAATAGTAAAAGTAAAAAAAACCTTAAATTCCATGAAAATCTCCCCTGCTCCTAAGTAACGCAGAAACTGGCTCCAGATACTGGCATGACAGGGAGCGTTCATTCTGCAATGTTTGCACTCATTTTCATGGTAGCAAGTCGATCAGAGCCTTATCACATCCAGCCTGATCCAGTCAAAGCGCACTCGCTGAGACCATCCAGCCCTGCTGTGGTGTGAAGGCAGTGGATTACCCGTTACATCAAATATGACCGTGAGCTCCTCGGTGAAATCTTACACAGCACCTTAGGAGAAAACGTCTGTCTGAACTGGGTTTCAAGTGTGTAGGAATCACAGTGGCATCTCAGAGCAGCCGCTAATGATGACAGACTCACAGTCGGCGGGAGTATGCCTGCTCTAACACTGCATTTGGAGTCACCTCTTTCCTTCTGCTGTAAAATGACAACTCTTTAGAGCGTGACAACTTTGATATTTGGCGCAAATGGGAAGAGAGAGAGTTGACTTCTGCCCATTTAGCTGAAAGACTGGCAAGGTTTCTGTCATGAGTAAATTAACTCAGCGTGGAGATACCTGCAGTGAGGGCATTCAGTCGTCTTGGTGTGGTTGCAGAATGACAATATTACGAAGTAATATTACAAGGAGTGTTTTCAGGAAGAAAGGGCGTAAGATCCTCCAATGCTATCTCTGAGCATCTGGGGTTCTGATGGCTTTTTCTCCTTCCAAAGAGTAAAGACCCATTTACTAGAGAAAATGGAGGTGCCATTGAAAAGGTTTGCCCTGTAAATGAGAGAAAAACTAACACTGTCACCTGTACTTGTCCCTCGGTGACTTTCCTATTCATCGAACAGCTGCACCGTTTATACTAACACAAGTTACAGTAACATTTGAGTGCCATGTAAGGAGTCTGTCACATCATGAGTCTTCAATATGGGTCGAAGGGCTAAATTATAGTGGCCGTGGTGCGAAGGGGAAAAGTGGATTCTAATGTGGCTCATTTCTGCTGTTCTGGAAGAGAAAATTCTTTCTTTCTGATGAATTTAAGTGTATTAAATTGACCTACATTATTTTGAATTTCAGGAGGAAGAATTTAGGCTATATCTTAGGGGTAATAAAAAAAATGCCTAATAAAAAAAAAAATGCCAACTCTGTGCATCTAGGGACATTTAAATACATTTTCCAACATGTTACAGAATCTTCTTGGGGGAGAAGAAAAAAGACTTTGCTTTAAATGGCTTTCATGATCATCTTTATAAAAGCCAGGTAGAGGCTTAATAGATTTTCCCAGTCATTTCTTACAGTTATTCAGAATAAAGAGGAAATATCGTGATGTAATTTCAAGTGAATTAGACATCATTATCAGGAAGAAGCAAGGAGGTAAAGTCAAATATTTACTTTTAGGTGAGTCATGTTCTGCTCTGTGGAAAAGATATTTTGGTTTCTCACTTTCATAAGCAATGGCTAATTCTGTATGTCTTTTTATTTCCCTTTTGGGGGGCTTTTTATTCATGACCATATTTTATGAACATTAAGATGTGATATTTGGCTATGCGGAGATTTATGTGAAAAGGGATTCTCAAACCGAGAGACTGTCACTGAAAAAGATTTTGTTTCTTCATTTGCTGGTTTTTAAGCAGACGGATGAACCAGTTTGTAAAAAGGAGACTGAATTTCTGTGTGTGTACTTCAGTTTGTCAGATTATGTGTATGATGTTTCTGGTTCCAACACAGACCAGTTTAGGATGTTCTGAATTAGACGTGATCTTTTCTAAAATAAACACACACCCCATTCATTGCACAGATTTTCCCTTACTTGAAATGCAGGATTCAAGAAAGAAGGGAGACATTTTACAGGAGTTGAGGCTCATAAGGCTGAAAACCAGCGAGCCACGCTGTGGACCCTGGTCCTGACGAGACGACCAGTGCAGCTTCGGAGGAAGGCCGGGCCGGGCCTGGTCGCTGCTGGGAGGGGCGTGTTTTCTCGCGGCATGCGAGGCTGCCTTCTTTCTGCAGCGATCAGCGATCAGCGTTGCCACCTTTCTTCCCTTTCGAGTCTTCCTTTCATACGCAGGGATGTGATTCAGCTTGACGGACTGGAGCCTTCTTGCTCTCCCTTCTCACAGCCCTCACGGCCCGCCAGAATGCCCGATGTGGGCCGTTCTGAAAATGAATGAGAGCGCTTAGGCCAAACTGACGGCACCTCACTCGGACCACGCTGATGGTTACGGATGGACCGTGACGACGTGCCACTTTTTTTCCTCTGTATTTCTTTTTGTCTCAAAATTTATTTTGATTTTTCTCTACTTTTAACTATGGAAAAAGAAGAGATCAGCGGTCTCGTGTCTGCATCTTCGCCCATCTTTTCCGCCCTGCCGTGTGCACTCGCACGCGGAGATAAACCCCTTCTTTGGTTGGTCGGAAGGTATCGGAAGGTCACTCACACTCCCTCACTGATGTCAAGGAGGAAAACCCTTTTCTCCACTCCCTTACGTTCAGTGCTTGGGGCCTGCGCGTTGAGCTGACAGAAGACAGGTCAGCAAGAGGAAGGACAGTTAGCATGTGTACACACGGGGTGCTCCGTGGTGAGCACCTCAGAGGGGCCGTGGGGCTTTGGAGCATCCACCTAAGTTACGTGGCAGGGGAGAGGATGTGTGGGGAAAAGGCCTCCAGGGGAAGAACACGTGGGTTTATTTAGGAAAGACAAATGGATTTTTAGGAGAACAAATGGGAGATAAAGCTTCGATGTTTGTTTCTGCTGAGGTCGGCGTTCTCTCTGCCTTGGCCATGAAACTCCTCTGAGGGGATTTATGGTCAGTTTACTCTTGGTCTCTCTCTCTCCTGGGATTAGAAGCTGCCTCAAAGAGGGAATTTATGGCAGTCCTTATTTCTCAGAAGTTTCGGCTTTTAGTCAGATAATGGAAGCTCCGAGAGAACTTTCTGCATCTGTTGAATGTCAAATGTCTTCATCTTAAAATAATCTTCATGTCACCTCTGGGGTTCTGAGTGGGTCCCCGCACCGACAGCCAGGGACAGTCTCCCTCCTGTGTCCTCGCTGGTCCCCTGACTTTCTGTTTCAAAGTGTGCATGTCATCTCAGCATCTCCTCATGCGCTCCAACCCAGTGGTCTCTTACCTCTTTCCTTCCTCCCTTCTTTCTGAGATGATTTATGATGCCAGGGGTTTTCTGCTGTGTGCTAGCTTGCTTGTCTCTGAATATTTTCCTTACAAAACTTGTAATACGTGCTTTAAAACCTTATCTTCCTGTTTACAGAAGCCTCACTGGGCCATTTAGTAAATGGTACGGCTAAGTGCTCTTCACTCCGGATTCAGAATGAGGGGATAAAGTGAAATGCTCCATCTCACGCTTTTGAGCTGTCCTCACATGTCCTGCCTTACAAGATTATGTCATTGGAATACGGGTTTTAAGCCCTTTTTGTTGGGGAAAGCTACAGAACAGATTTTTATTATCGCCTGTGGCAAAATAAAGAGTAACGAGGTGACGAGGACTGTGGCTTCGCGGCTTCGCCTGGACGCCCTGAGAACTGCTGAGGCCCCTCGCTTTTCCTCTTTCCTTCTAGGTACAGAGGCAAAACGTACAGGGCCGTGGCCAAGATTGTACGCACGTCTGACCAGGTAGCAGACTTTTGCCGACGGGTTTGTGCCAAGCTGGAGTGCTGTCCAAACTTGTTCAGTCCTGTGCTGGTTTCTGAAAACTGCCCAGAAAACTGCTCCGTTCATACCAAAACCAAATACAGTGAGTACAGAACCTTGGTCCGTGGGCCTGAACTGCGGGGTCATGTAGTCGGTGTTTTCGTAAGTAACCTTATGAATACTTTCTCAGAGGAATTGCTATGGAAGAATTTTTTTAAGATTTTCTGTGGTAGGTTCTTGTGGGTGTCTAGCCTGATATAAGGAAGAGATGGGGGTGATTAAAATCGGGGCAGATGATCATTGGTAGGCATTGGCGAAGAAGCAATGAGACTGTGTGCTATCGTGAATGTCGCTGGATTGGTTGATTTGGAAAACAATATGGCTGGAAGAAGAGCACAATGAAACGTAGTTTTGGCAATGGCCACTAAACCAGAATTCCTTTCTAGGTTCTCCCACTGAGAAACTGTAATGAGTCTGTCACTGCCCTTCTCCGCACGGGTCAGCCTTCCCGTCCTCTGCTTCTCCCCTGTGCGCCACTGTCCTCGGGACACGCTCCAGTGGAGCACGTCACTCCCCTTTCTTTGCTCCCGTCTCTGCTTCACCACCGTGACACAGACTCAGAGTTGCCACACGGCCCATAGCGCCTTTGCTCTGACCTCTTCCTGGCAGGCTGTTCCCTCCTTCATCACTCGCCTCTTCCATCTCCCTGTCACGTCGGTGACCTCTGCCTTTCCTTGTTGGCCTTCTCTAGGCCCCGCCCCACCTCCAGCCTGGCCTCATTTCCATGCCTCAGCCGCTCCCAGACACCTGTGCCACGGGTTGTACGAGCTCAGAATCTCTCCGGTCCAGGCTTCTGCTGTTTCTGCATGTCCCCTCAGTTATTTCGCATCCGATGGGAGACCACATCTCTGTCACAGTGTCCTGGAGGTTTGCTCTGCCAGCCTATATTCCGGCAAGCTGCTGGGGTATTGCTGGGACCACCTCCCCCGCAAGTGCAGAGAGTGCTCTGAAGACCCCCAGTTGGGATTTGTCCACTTGTGTGTCAGAGCCAAGAATCCAAACGTACTAGAAACAGTCATCAGAGTATGCGTGTCCTTCTATTTTGTACACACACGTATACACATCCCCCATTCCACGCTGTGCACATTCATGGAGGAATCGTAAGAATCTGCCCCTTCGTCCACTTGTCTGTTCTCTGTCCCTATGTGAACATGTGTGTCACCTTTAAAAAAAGCTTTGAATTCTCCCTCTCCTTGTAGCCTATTACTACGGGAAGAGAAAGAAGATCATTAAGCCCCCAATCGGGGAAAGCAACGTTGAGAGCGGATGCCCGAAACCAGCCAGGCGTCGGAAACGGCGAAAATCCATTTTTGTGCAGAAGAAACGGAGGGCTTCTGCCGCAGACTTTGCCGCAGGCTCGGGGGAGGTACGTCTACCCAGAGCACCTTCCAGCCGCCACTGGGACTCAGGGTCCTGGCTGGCCAATAGGCCAGCGTCACAGCGAGGGCCACATGAAAGTTCGATGCTGAACGGTTAAAACTGCGGGGTGCCTGGGACCCTTCCCCTTATTTGTTGAGAACAGATGTAACAGTGTCAGCTGCCCTGGCTGGGGAAGAGCTGCCACTGGCACCCTAGATGGAACCATCAGATGGGTCCTGTGG
>NW_011888830.1:6325584-6336967 GCF_000151845.1 Pteropus vampyrus
GGAAGAATTTTTTTAAGATTTTCTGTGGTAGGTTCTTGTGGGTGTCTAGCCTGATATAAGGAAGAGATGGGGGTGATTAAAATCGGGGCAGATGATCATTGGTAGGCATTGGCGAAGAAGCAATGAGACTGTGTGCTATCGTGAATGTCGCTGGATTGGTTGATTTGGAAAACAATATGGCTGGAAGAAGAGCACAATGAAACGAAGTTTTGGCAATGGCCACTAAACCAGAATTCCTTTCTAGGTTCTCCCACTGAGAAACTGTAATGAGTCTGTCACTGCCCTTCTCCGCACGGGTCAGCCTTCCCGTCCTCTGCTTCTCCCCTGTGCGCCACTGTCCTCGGGACACGCTCCAGTGGAGCACGTCACTCCCCTTTCTTTGCTCCTGTCTCTGCTTCACCACCGTGACACAGACTCAGAGTTGCCACACGGCCCATAGCGCCTTTGCTCTGACCTCTTCCTGGCAGGCTGTTCCCTCCTTCATCACTCGCCTCTTCCATCTCCCTGTCACGTCGGTGACCTCTGCCTTTCCTTGTTGGCCTTCTCTAGGCCCCGCCCCACCTCCAGCCTGGCCTCATTTCCATGCCTCAGCCGCTCCCAGACACCTGTGCCACGGGTTGTACGAGCTCAGAATCTCTCCGGTCCAGGCTTCTGCTGTTTCTGCATGTCCCCTCAGTTATTTCGCATCCGATGGGAGACCACATCTCTGTCACAGTGTCCTGGAGGTTTGCTCTGCCAGCCTATATTCCGGCAAGCTGCTGGGGTATTGCTGGGACCACCTCCCCCGCAAGTGCAGAGAGTGCTCTGAAGACCCCCAGTTGGGATTTGTCCACTTGTGTGTCAGAGCCAAGAATCCAAACGTACTAGAAACAGTCATCAGAGTATGCGTGTCCTTCTATTTTGTACACACACGTATACACATCCCCCATTCCACGCTGTGCACATTCATGGAGGAATCGTAAGAATCTGCCCCTTCGTCCACTTGTCTGTTCTCTGTCCCTATGTGAACATGTGTGTCACCTTTAAAAAAAGCTTTGAATTCTCCCTCTCCTTGTAGCCTATTACTACGGGAAGAGAAAGAAGATCATTAAGCCCCCAATCGGGGAAAGCAACGTTGAGAGCGGATGCCCGAAACCAGCCAGGCGTCGGAAACGGCGAAAATCCATTTTTGTGCAGAAGAAACGGAGGGCTTCTGCCGCAGACTTTGCCGCAGGCTCGGGGGAGGTACGTCTACCCAGAGCACCTTCCAGCCGCCACTGGGACTCAGGGTCCTGGCTGGCCAATAGGCCAGCGTCACAGCGAGGGCCACATGAAAGTTCGATGCTGAACGGTTAAAACTGCGGGGTGCCTGGGACCCTTCCCCTTATTTGTTGAGAACAGATGTAACAGTGTCAGCTGCCCTGGCTGGGGAAGAGCTGCCACTGGCACCCTAGATGGAACCATCAGATGGGTCCTGTGGTGCCAGACCAGGGGGTTTACACAGGGCCACCTGGGCAGAAGGGGTCTAGGGTTCGAGGCTGGCCCGCTGCGTTCGCGAGGGCCCCGCCTCTCCTGACCTGTCGGCGTGTTTCCCTCCTTCGCAGGAGAGTGAGGAGGAGGAAGCGGATGCCGTGGACGATGACACAGGGAGCGAGGAGACCGGCTCCGAGCTCCGGGATGACCAGACGGACACCTCTTCGGCCGAGGTCCCCTCCGCCCGGCCCCGGAGGGCTGTCACCCTGAGGAGCAGCTCCGAGCCTGAGCGCCGCCCACCTGTGGACAGGGCACGACGGGGCCGTCGCGTGCAGGCCACCTCCTGTGCCGTGGGCGACAAGGGCCCGGCAGCCGGCCAGGACACGGCAGAGGTAAAGCTTGCAGGCCCTGGAGCTGGCTTGTCTGGGCGGGGTGTTGAAGAAAACGCATTATAGTTCACGGCCTAGATTTTGGGATGCGACTTCAAAATACTAAACACACCAGCAGCTGCTCCAGCTTCATTCTTCAGTCAAGGGCAAAAGGCTTGATGATTTCACATCTTGACTGGCGGGTCAGTGAATGTCAGAATGGAGTTCTGAGGGAAGCAATGGCACCTCTTTTGCTGGAAGGTTTTAAAACCACAAGAGATTCTTGTCAGGCAAACAGAAGTCCTCGGGATCTGGGACACAGCAGACTCTCTCTTTATAGGGCCCTTGGCGATGCCGGAAAATGGCAGGTCAACCTGTCAGGCTTCTCCTGAACCCATAGATGCTAGGTGATAGCTGCAAGGTCACTGGCACCATCCACCACCATCACAGGAATGAGCGTGGGAATGGCGGGCTCTCCTGCAAACGTTTGCATGCACCCCTCGCCGTTCCTGTCTCCTTCTGTCAGAGCTGCGTAACTAATACAGAGGCCCAAGATTTCCTGAACTTGGGATTCAACAGCTGCTATCACCATGCCTTGTATTTTAACCTCTAAATGTACACATCATCGTACAAAAGTCATAAAACTCAGACAAGCTGCTGAGAAAGTCCCTAGAGACTGGCTTGAACAGGTGCCTCCCGAGAAACCAGTGGGTGGAGGCCCTCGCGGTCCCAGGAGCCTGGCTCCGGCCCACAGGGCTTTGGAGAGGACCCTGCCGACCATGCGGTGGTGAAATGACCTGCTGCTCCTTTTCCTCTGCAGGAAATAAAGCAGGAGGAGGAGGGGAGACTGGTTCTGGAGAGCAACCCGCTGGAGTGGACGGTGACTGACGTGGTGAGGTTCATTAAACTGACGGACTGCGCCCCCTTGGCCAAAATATTTCAGGAACAGGTACGGTGTCTCTGCACTGTGTTTGCTGTTTTCATAATACTCTCTGGGTCTCAGACCTTCTGTCGTAGCTGGCTGCCTGTGGCAGTCTCAGGCAGAGGCAGGGGCAGGGTGCTTCCCTCTTACTTGTGTGGGCGTGGGGTGAAAGTCTGGGGTCCACACATGCTCTCCACTGACATCTCCTTGGTGGGCTCTTTGCTGTTAAGCAGAGATGGAAGTCCCAGCTCTCCACTTGGCCTTCTCCAGGTGGTGAGGGCCTGGTGCCACCTGGCCAAGCCAGAAGTCTGGGCCCCTGGCTCAGCCCCTGCTGGTGTGGGTGGGGTGGGCCGCTTGTCCTGCGGTGGACTAGTCATTGTCTAAAAGGCTTTGTCTCCCGAGCACCCCTTTCCTGGTCCTTTGACAGAGAGGTCGGCCTCTAACGGGCCTCTCATCATCCGTGCCACTGGCACTTCTGAGTCACCAAAACCCAGAGCACGCACCACCACGTCATATCCTGGGTCCTCTGGTCCCAGGCGGTCTGCCTTCTCCCCACTTTCCAGCGTCTTCGTATGCGTGTTGTATTAAAACGCCCAGGGCTTTTAGGGTTGCAAAGCAGGAGAAATAGGGAAAAATATGTCAACCGATCCTCCCAGAAGAGCACGCGTTCTGTCCCTCTGTGTTTTATTTGATACCACTGCCATTGGTTTTCTTTCTTTCCTTCTTTTTTTGTAAAATATTTTAAAGCCTCTCTGGTACATTAGGTGTTGTGCTAAATGATGAATAAATACAGAAACAGTTGACATAATCTATACTTGGAAGGAATTTTTAATTTAACAGGTGACAAGACTTAGATTAGCTAAAACGTAAGTCATGCCACGTATGCTGTGCAGTGAGAAAGGAAGGTTTTTATTTAGTTTCTCTTAAATTAACATGTGAACAAATTGTTACTCTGAGCACGCCGCCTTGCACACCCCTCACTGGCCTCGCACAAAAGTTCACATTTAAACCTGCGTTCAGTTTATTGACATTTCTCGCATTGTTTCACAATGTAAATATGTCTCTCAAGACCTAATATATTTTTTAAAAATACAGTTTCCCACATGATAAATTTAAAATATGTCTATCCATTCTTTTTCTAGATGACACAAACCAATAGTCTAGAGGGAGGGTAATTCAAGCAATAAATCAGGAAGAAAAATGAAAGACCTCTGATTTCCCATGCTCCCAGTGAATTTCCCGGATTTCTCCCCAAGTTCACCATAACGCAGTAATGAATTGTAAAAAGCAAATTAACGTGGTTCCAAGCTCCTCTCGGGGAGGGTAGCTGTAAACATTCAGCGGTCTCCTCCGCAGACCGTAGACCCCTCCGTACTAGACCCCCAGGAGGCGCGCGCCGAGAGAACGACTCGTGATGAGAAGGACAGGGTCACCTCCTCACCGTCAGGCATTAGCTGCACGTCCTCTCTGGGCGACACGTAAAAGCAGACAAACAGGGAAAACTTTCATTTTACGGAAGGAACCTGGGTAATGAGTGTGTCTCTTTACCTGAAACACACAAACAGAAGAGAAAGAATTTTAAGAAAGGTTTCAGGACTTAAGTGACTCAGGGTATACTGATAAGCCTCCTCTCTGTCTTGAGAACAAAAATACAGCAGAACTTGGAAAACTGGCTTAAAGCACTGCCTATTATAGCATTTTTTTTTTTGTAGTGTCACTATTAATAGTGGCACTACATAAAAAGAAAAAGAAAAAAGAAAAACATTGCATTCGACTACATGACAAGTGCTGATGACACAGTTTAACATGTATCTGTTCATTCACGTGTACATTCAGCATATACTGATGGAGTGTCTGTTATGGGCTTTGCAATAATAGTCAGGTATATATGGAAGGTAACATTCTAGGTTAGTCTGAAATTGTGTTTTCGTTTTATTTTGGTTTTAGCCTCAAACGCCCAGTTTTAACTGAGCAGTGTTTTTCAACTGATGCAATCGCAGAGCAGAGGACAGAGTGTCCCCCTCCCAGACACCAGGTTATCTGTGGGAACCCAAGACCTTTTGCGGAAGGTTAACAGGCTCATGTGTTGCCTCCTTTTACAAGTTTCTAGTAATAAGAAAGAAAGCGAAAACAAAGCTGCTTTAATTGTCCTTCTAAGCCCAGTTTATAACACTGTCTCAGGAAGTTTCAGGCCTTCCCAGGCTTCTAGAAGTGGAGTGTCCATGGCCTGTAACCACTTCCAGAATTGAGCACGGGGTAGGGCCCTCCCTTAAAAGCCTGGTCCTCCTTACCTACTAATTTCTCATGTAGAGAGAAAAATAGGTAGACTTTAATTGATAATAGTCTTATTCCTATTGAATTTTAAATTTCATGTTAGGCCATTTTACCTGTCACAATAAAAGGCTATTGCCCTGCTGTGGGCTCTGAAGTATGCGGGCACTAGAGGTTTTTTCTCTTCAATCAGACCTTTAATTACTAATTTGTACTATCATCTCTGATCCCAAATGCCACGGCCATGATTTGGTGAGACCTCCAGCGAGTCACTCCAGGTGCTGTGTGAGTTTTTAGATGAACTAGAAGGAGCCCTGGGTCTTTATTCACCAGCGTGTGAGAGATCACAGGGCGTGGGATGGTAATAGCTACGTGCATTTGCTCCCTGGTTTTGTGAATTCAGACACTCCTAATCACCAGGAGCGTTTACGGAGATCTCAGACCCCCAGTTCGCAGAGTGCCTGCCTTTCAGTTCGCAGAGTGCCTGCCTTTCAGTTCGCAGAGTGCCTGCCTTTCAATTCTGTACGCTATAATTTCATGCTGCAAACGTGTACGTTTTTCAGGAAAACTCCACACGTCTATAACTAAACAAACACAAAACTCTTAAATGAAGTTCTGCCTATTCATTCGCCTTTTATGAGCCAGAAACACATAATAAGCAAAGTACCTAAATTAGTGTTTTACTTTAATAAAAAAATTTCAGGATAGTTTGCAGGTTTAGTTCACATTCTTTCTGTTTCTATAGACCTGACTCTCTCCGTTAGGAGCTACCAAGCCCTGTACTGAACCCTATGTCAAAATGAATTTAATTTTTTTCATGTGCTAAGCATAACTTTCATGTTGTGTATTTTATTACATTTTTCCTAAAATTACTACTCCATTTATGTTAATGCTATCTGGACCATAACAAGTGATTTGCTAGCAATTCTGAATTATATGACAGCATATGTATAAAAATTAAATTAACTCTGAGGTCTGTTATTACATAATCAATGAAAAAAAAAATTATTTCAAACCAGAACAAAAGCCACGTATGCGAAAGGACTGCAGGGTGGGATTCCTCCCTCATTGCTTGACAGCTCGTGGTATCACCTGTGTTATTATTTTGCCCGATTTTTCTTCCATTTATCCACCGCTCCCTCCCGTTCTACTGTGAGACCGTGGAGTGGATGCTGGCTGCATGCAGTCTGCAGCACGAATGAGTCTGGGACAGAGGTGTCGGGCAGCTGCATTTGACATCACGGAGCCACCTCCACTGTCTTGCACACCGGCGCCAGTCTGATGGTCAGGTTGCTAAACCGTAGCAACTTGCAGCAGGCAGTGTGCCACTCCGGTGTTTGGGGACCGGGGGCCTGATTTTATTCTGGGTCTCATAGTCTTCTCAGAGTGAGAACACTGAGTTGCGTTTTACATCGTCGGGGAAGATGGAGAATGAAGTGCGAACCCGGAGATGACAGCCAGCGGCCATGAGGCGGCCGAGTGTAGACAAGCTGCAGGTTAGCCACTGCTCCCACCTCAGATATCGGGCCCAGTTGTCAGTTCTTCCCGGATGAGAAGCAGGCGAAGGGTCTCTGATGAATCAGGTAGCTTAGCCTCAGCCCACCCCACCCCGTGGTCTTTGTCGTACTGCAGCTCGGAGTTTTCTGCATACAATTCAGCTCGTGTGTCTCCTCAGCCTGTCAGTCTCAGTTGTGCGAAGCCTTCCACGTGGGCACCGTGAGAGCCACGAGACGCGTTTAACCTGCTCTTAAGGGGATATTCAGAGACACAGACTTGATCCCGTCTGTCTCAGGTTGCCCACTCTTGAAGTCCAGACCGAGGGGTGTGGACTTCCCCCCGCCCCCACCGTGGCCCTAAACTGGGACCCCTTGTAAATTGTAGGCTCGCCCCTTTGATCTCCACTAACGCAAATACTATTCTGAATTTTGTTTTGTCAAGCTCTCGTTTGATTTTCTCTTATATATTTTTACTAAGTGATGTCAAAATATTTTCCAAAGTAGTACATCGAGGTGGCATCCTATTGAGTGTGGCGGTTCCCTTTATGACACACATCTCCGTCAGTGCTTAGTATTTTCAGACCTTAGTTTCTGTGGCTGTAAGACCATATTATACTGAGAGCTTCATCCGCATTTCCCTGATTCCCTCAGGTGTCAGTTTAGGCATCTGCAGCCTTCCTTGGCGCCCATGAGAGAACGGTTCAGTCGCCCATTTCGTATGAGCCCGTAGCTCTGTGTCCATACATTAATTTTCCTGTGTTGTAATGGTCTATGGATTTGGCTGCCTCCCTTGAGATTTGTAGTCTTCTTGTGGGGAATCTTTATTTTGTTCAGTGTGGGATCCCCAGAGACCATGAGAGTGCCTGGCACTTAGTAGGTGCTCAATAAATGTTTGTTGCATAAGTGACATCCTCCACTTGAATGTGGTGCATGCATATGGCTGCCCCCTTAACTGAAATTGTCTGTAGAGTTACACATATATATTTTAGGGCTGATTTTTCAGTTGTAATTGATTCTATATGTCTAAGGACGGCCATCATGACTGACTGTAGGTGTTGAAAGCTGAGCTATAATTTTCTCTCCAGTGTTTAATATCAGAAAACCACATTCCCAGTTCCACTGCTCTCTAGCTCTGTGATCTTGGATCAGCTAGCTTTTCTGGCAGTATTTCCATCTTTAAAAAGGTTTTCAGCTCCTAAAATAAGTTCGGGTCTATTCTATCCTGTTCTGTTGATTCTTTTGAACCTAAGGATGAAGCTTACTGCACGCAGTCTCGTAACATCAGCTTTCTTCTTACTTACAGTGTATTTCTTTGAGACTCTCGATACCTACAAGACTTTGTATCCCTGGGTCTGTGCCCTCTCTGTCCACTTGCTGTGACATACGTAGATTTGATTCTGAACATGGAATTGGCTAAAAGGTTCCAGACCAAGGGGTTCTTCTGTTTGCTTCTCCACCTTGAACGACGTACTTTTTCTCAGTATTTCTAATTTCCCTTAACTACAACCAGCCTTTTAGGTAGTATCTATAAAGCAAGTAGAATAACATGCTAAAACTCTAGAGAAAAAAAATGATATATATGTAGCATCAAAAACTCATTGACAGTGTTATTAGTTTACCTTCTACTTTCAGTATATGTTCAAGACTAATCTGTGTACTTAGTGGCCATATTTGAGGCTTGGTTGAGACATGGCTTATAGTGGCATGCATCCTAGCTAGTGCTCATCTGTAATTTAGAAATAGTAAGTTGCACTTGCTTTGTTACTTTTTCAGTTAATGCTTAATTTATATTGCTGCTGTGCTTATTAGGGAGTATTTGCACATCAAGATGTTTTTTGAACTGATCACATAAGTTACACTTACTCTCAACACAGGTCTTTCCAAAGCTAACACATACACAGTTTGATTCTTCGCTGTAGATAACTTTCAAGGCAGCTAAATAAACCATTAGTTTAATAAGAAAATAAGCACCTACACAGACTTCATTGATACATGCTGCCTAAGGTCCATGCCCCCATGCAGTTGTGTGGCTATTAAGTCTACGTGGCTTATCGCAGCGCTGGGCACACGACTTCCCCAAGTAGCAGGAATTCTGGTGTGCCAAGTTCCGTTTATACTGTCATTCCACCACCGACCTTTGTCATTACCTTGAGCCTCAGCTATTCCCTCTGGAACATGAGGTGTGCCCTGGTGCCTAGGAAGAAGGGTCGCAGTTCTACTCAGTCACCCAGTCACACAACATCTCCATCAAGAAACCTGACCATTCTAGGAAGCAAGTGGGTAAAGAGCAAAGATATCCAGCGGGGTGATCTTAAAGCTTTGGGGTGAGCCTTCGTACCCTTCTTCCTGCGGTGCATGAAGTTTAATAGTCATCTCGTGAACACCTAAAGGCAAAACAGGAGATAGACCTGGACCCAGGTAGCACTCATTCTGGGCAACGTCAGTGTGTGAATGTAGATGTGTGTGCACGTACGCGTGTGCATGGGTATGTGTCTGAACACCTGTGTTTTCTTCTGTGGAAAACTGCTGTGTAGTCGGTATGTCTCTCCAGCATCTTCTCGCCCATTCTGATGTGAGGTGTCAGACCTGCAGGGAAGAGAGGCTCTCCTCCTAGTGGAGAGCCCTTTTCTAGCTCAGATGAGGTCACAGTGGATCTGTTGGGGGGGTCTGGGTCCTGGGGCGGGGCGTGCTCTCCCAGCGAGGGTTGCTGAGCATGGCAAAGAATCCCTGCAGCAGCTCACCTCTCCGGCTCTGTCTCTCCACTAGCCTGGGCATGTGTTTTCAGAGTAGCCACAATGTTTTGAGCAAAGAGGATTTATTAACCCAGGTGAGGCATACATCAAGCCAAGCTGCTTTCTGCCGGCATGCTCCAGAATCAGAGGCGACGAGAGCAGCCCCCGCACGCCCCACGCCCCACGCCCTTAGCCCCAGGACAAAGGCTGTGACAAATGCCTTGCCTTGGTGCACACTGTCTCAGCTCTAACCTGGCTCTGTTTTCCGGCAGGACATCGACGGGCAGGCGCTCCTACTGCTGACACTTCCCACCGTGCAGGAGTGCATGGAGCTGAAGCTGGGACCCGCCATCAAGCTGTGCCATCAGATCGAGAGAGTTAAAGTGGCTTTCTACGCCCAGTATGCCAACTGATTCTACCTTCAGGGGATGTGGCCCATTGTGTTGGTGATGCCGTGTTTTGGGAAGGTTTTCGGGATTGGAACTTTTATTTTTCTGGGTTATGAGAGATGGTTCATATACTGTTACTGAAAAGCAAGAAGCGTGAAGGACCTCCTTCACTTTCATCCACCAGCCTGTTTCATAGTTTCATGTTTTAAAGCTCATGCCAGGACCACAGCAGTGGCCTCTGGATAGTGTAAATTAAAGTTCTGTGTCAGACCTGTGGGTCATGGAAGAGCTTTTTCGTACATCCATAGCTCGCCTTTCTCCCACCCCAAACCAGGCAGCTGCCTTTGAACAAGGTCCTTCACCACAGCCCACATGTTCTCGAAAACTAAGGTGCAGTTCGTATCTGTCTTTTTCAGTGTGACCAAAGAGGGTGCCTATCGTTTTTGCTCTACTCATCCTCAGACGCATTTATAGATGCTTCTTTCCTGTCGAGACACGTGTGGCTGTCACCACAGTTTGAGCCGATCTTGGTGATAACTCATTTCTCAAACATGTAGCCGATGTTTCAGGATGCAGTTATAAAAAGATGGGCTAAACCTGCATCACCTGTCAGAGGTGCCTTTTAAGCAGCAGGGGGCGTGAAGGAAGGCGGCGTGGCATTGCGGGGAGACAGTTTTCCTGAGCGATGGGCATCTGGAAAGTCTGTAGAGAGGACTTCTATTTGCAGATACTCTTGTGGAACCTCAAATATCGCTAACACTCTAATTTAATTGTGATCAGACTGGGGAGGGACTCCTTTCGTCTCTTGGGAAATGCTGAGTCGTATGTTGAAGGGAAAGCTTAGTTTCAGAGAGCAGGAACGAGAAGAGACTTGAGGGAAGCATTTTACAAAGCAGCCACATCCCTTAGCAGGATCCCTGCACAGGCTCCAGAGAGAGTCCCTCTGAGTGCCACGCATTCGGGGCAGCCCTGGCACACTCGTTACGACAGGCACGAGGAGCCACGCACCCCCAGCAGATGCAGCTGAGCGAGCGCTGAACCTGGAGTCAGCCCTGGTCCTTAACCTGGCATGGCTAATTACTAACTCCGTGATCTTGGGTGACTGAGTCGCTCTGGACCTTGTTCTTGCAAAGTGACAGGTTGGAGCACTTGTGAGTGGAGGGGTGGCACACGTTTTCCTGTCCCCATCTCCTTCCTGCTAGGTTGGCCAAAATGAGAGAAGGGGAGAGCAGGTGAAAAACGAGGTGTCGCCGCAGCTTTGTAACTCTAATTCCTCCGTTCACTCCGGCTTTGACATTGCTTATGACATTTCTTGGGCAATTTTCATAAAATCTGTGAAGTTGCTTGCAGAAAGGTCTGCAGCTCTGAGAACTTCATGTGTGTATGTCCTGAGTGACCCAATGTACATATTCAAACCCAGATGGCCTATGATATTGTTACCTAGTCGCCTGGATGCCTTTTCAAACTTATGCAAGGAAACCAAACCTTCAGATTGTTCAGGAGCGGACGCGACGAGCAGAGGCTGTGTTCCTCCTGTGACTTTTTTTCGTTATAATCGCCTTGATCTTTTCTTTTTGATTGGAGTGTCACCAGTTCCAGTCCTACCACGTGGGGGGCTGACTAGCTGCTCGTATCTCTGCTACCTTTTAAGGTGTGACTGTCAGATTCGGGCAAGTTTGATTACTAATGCTAACCATTATTAACACTCTGTGACTGTCAGAGATGAAAATGGAAAACATATTTTGCAGCTGAG
>NW_011888830.1:6338292-6348803 GCF_000151845.1 Pteropus vampyrus
ACCCCACGCACACCGCGCCGCTCATCGCCCCCCGGAACTGGCCAGGAAGCGCGTCCTCCTTTTCCTGGCCGAGCAGACACTTTGCGATCTGGACCCATGTGTAACCTGAGAGGCAGAAATGCCACCTCATCTTTAACGATGAGAGTCCATCGCTTGATCCACCTGAAAACGGATGGAGCTTGTTTCAGCCCCTAATTTCTTGACTTCATTTGTACTGTGTTGGAAAAATACGCTAGCCACAAAAATAATAGCATAAAAACCTAAAAAGAGCAGGGTATGACTGGCATAACAGAACTTCTTCACTTTTCACAAAAAAGCCGACTCCGGTCTGCTTCACCACAGAGTTGGACAGCATGCAGATTCATCCATTATTTTGAAAATGAGGTTCATTTGATCAAAGTCTTGACTCACACGCAGTGTTTGAGCTTTACAGCTATTAGGTTGCATGACCTTATTTGATCATATTTGAAAGATTATTTCCTGTGTTTGCTTTGGTTTGTTCCTCAATAAATTAAAATGACTCAAACCTTTAACGCTGCCACCTCTGACCCTGACTACAATCTCTAGATGGTTGATTTCGATCAGCCTTTGAAGGCCGGTCTCAGTTTCCTAATTTGTCTCAGAATGTTGAGTGTTGTATCAGGCAGGTTCGGAGACTCGCCTTTTATCTTACACCAAACGCCCCTTTCTAAGAGCCGTTCTGCCTTCGTTTTGGAAGCACTCGGGGTTTCCATAGTCCTTTCGTAGAACACCCATTTCTATTTATTTCTGTGTATAGAGCTATAAAAACAGTAGTGTTATAATTTCAGTTGCGGTTTGAGCATCACCGTTGCTTTTTGTTTAAGATGGTGAATCCGGGCTCCACGGACCCTATTCTGTCTTTAGAAAGCTGTGATGGAGTGTGCAATTATTTGAAGGGAAAATAGTGAATTAAGGTATCTGTTGTTGTTAAGGAAGAAACTGTTGGAGAGAGAAGCATACCGCCCATGTCGCTTTGGTGCAATAACTAAACGGCAAGGGAAAGCTGTATTGGCAACTTACGATCCGATGCTTCTCTTATTTATTCCCTGTCCTTTTCTGTTCAAGCGTTTTCTGGAAATTGCTTTACTCCCTTTAACTTGGTTGAATTTTTAAGTTGGTTGATTCTCATAGCTTTTATCACTAGAGTTGGTTTACAAGTATTCAAAACATGGTTTGATAAAATTGAGTTGTGCTCATTTTAACCCACTTCATTTACCTAAAAACTGTAATTGCTGATGCGTGACGCTGCCTTGGAGTTTGGTTTAAAAGCGCTTCTAGTTTAGATGATAAATAATAACTCACACGATATCCTGAGCTGCAGACTTTCCATCATAGAGTTTTGTTTTAAATGACTAGGATTCGGTACCCGTGCGTATGTAGGTCTTGTCACATAACCAAGCAGAGCGGTCTTCATGTGGGCCGAAGAGATGCGTTGAAGAGAAAGCAAAGTTCTGGGACAAATGTTTGCTGAAAACCATCCTATGATGGGAAATCGTAGGCAAAATGTTTTTCAATGACAGAAAAATAATCATCTCATTTGTTCAGATGGGAGCATGATAATCTGGCAGCGTATCCCTAGTCGTGAAAGTCGAAAGCCTTTTTACCGTTTTGCATTCCAGTTTGAATAGTCTGTATTGAAATTTGATTCATAACTTGTGTATGTTTTGGTGTGTAAAAGGAAAAATTTGGTGTTTTTACTTTTGAGATTTTCAGGAAAAGGGCATGTTGTTGGTTTGCTGTAAGATTGTATTCTGTATATATGTTTTCATGTAAATAAATGAAAATCTATATCAGAGTTATATTTTAATTTTTATTCTAACTGAAAAACCCTTTTTACTTGAAAAAATTGTAAGCCACATTGTTAATAAAGTAAAAATAAATTCTATGGTGGTGTCTGTGTCTTTGTGTTGAAGATTATTAATTCTTTTTAGGGTTTGTGTTAGAATTCTTTTTTTTCTTGCCATGCACTAAAACATATGTTTATAGGGTTTTAATAACCATGGCTCTCAAAATACATTACCTTTCAGGGTCACCTGCTAGCTCTGGAACTTTCTACTCAAGGAACTCGTTTTTACTCTTTTTATTAAAACATTGCTCTGGATCCTCGCGTGATCACCTCTAGCTTCCCCATCTTCGATGATTTTAGCTCTATGATTCTCGGGTGCGGCAGCAGAAATGCCGCTTTGTGTCTACAAAGTGGTCAGTAAATGACCTAATGTTCGCTCTTAGCATAGGTCTTCTGCATCGCTGCGGAAGAGGAAGGGGTCCCTTCGTCACCCTGCCGTGGCCCCGGGGGCTCTCACAGGCCACCACAGGCGAAGGTGGCATTACCTAGGGACAGTGGCGAGGCGAACGGGGTGGGAAGCGTTTAGGGAAAGGAGGTGGAGGAATGTGGGATGATTTCTCCGAATTACAGATATTCTCAAGCATCTTCCCTTTAAATATATCCCTCTGCCCTGCTGACAAGTTCTGCATATGGAAATTTTTGTTTCGTTTTTAATTATGGAAGCTTTTTATCTTAGTAAAACTTTAATAACAACCACAAAAAAAGCCCGAGGAGGCAGACTAAAATGGGAAGCAGATCGTTCATTTTCTCCAAATATACTAGCAGCAGATAGGTCAAGGGTTATGTGGCTGAGTAAGTGTGACCACTATTTCCATTTGTAATGAAGATCTTTGATGACAAATTTAAATTGGAATAATAAAGTGAAAACGAAACGCTTTTCCAGCTCTCTCCTTGCCTGAACACTGCAGAACGACCACCCGGTACAGGTGCTTTGCGAAATGACATCGTTCTCAAGATGTGTCCCCACCTCTCATCGCTTCCTACTGTAATGAGACTGGTCTCGGCAGAACCTGGGCTGGGAATCACAAACCCTGACCTTGAAAGGACAGTCGACAGCAAAGGACGTGGCTAATGTCCCGCTAGGGAACTTCCGTGGGAGCAGACAAGGGTGTCAGGCCACACAGGACAGAATATAAGACCGGATGTGAGAAATTCAGGATTTGGGGCCCTTACCCGTCTTGCCCCGCCCCCCGCCCCCCAGCAAGGAGGCCAGTTCCGGTAAGCTTTCGTGCCCACCTTAGCGCTTGGAGCCCACTGCGCTGGACCCATCAAAGCTTTAATTCCTCCCGTCATCTCTGGACCCAGATGAAGCGTGGGGCTGGGGAATGTGGCTGCTTCAGGTGACGGGACCTGGAAGTACTAGGAAGTTTACGTCTCATGGGAAAACTGACGAGTGGGAGACAGGATGCAGCCGGCAAATAAATTCCTCTGCCGTCCTCCCCCAGCTGTATTGTCCCACGTGGCGGTGTGCACTGTCTGTCCAGAGTGATCCCACAGGTCTGAACAGCGCTGTGCTTCCTCCTCAAAGCACGGCCAGCTCTGTAATACGCCCCTTGGTGTTGAGTGTCCCCGCTCCGGGCCTGGGGTTCCACCAGGAAAGCATCGGCTCATGAGTCTGCCTTCAGGATTTGTTTTCTAGGGAGCTAGCCTGTGACAGGAGGCAGCTGTCATGATTCTTGCACGTGCAATGTGCAAATAATGACAAAATATTCTGGTGACACCCAGCTGTCATCTGGAGCCGCGGAAACCTATCAGCCCTGTGTAATTGGGACTGCTCATGACACGAAACCTTTCTGAATTACGTTAAGACATGAGTTGAAGTTCAAATTAAAAATGTTCTTTCTGGTCATTAAAGTAATATGTGTGCATTATAGGAAATTTGGAAAATAAAGGGCAGGTGTTAAATTGACTCATTATGTCACCATGTCCAGCTACCGCTTTATCATATTTTACATATATATTTCTAACAGTATGGAAATCAAGCTGTTTATACCATTTCAAAATTTTTCACTAACTTATTTTGTAATCATGTTCTCTGGGGTGGAGTTAATATTTTTATATATCATATTTTTATTTTAAATGCTTCGGTAAATTTTTAAATCGTTCACCATAAAATATTTTATATACCACCTACTCAGTTATTATTTTTATGAGATTTTTGCATATTAATATATGCATCTCATTATTTTCACTGGCGCATAAACTCCGTGGAATATATCATGATTTACTTATCCATTCTCATATTGGTGGACATTTAAGTTCTTTTTCCGCGATTTCAAAAAAATACTGCCGTGAAGATTTTCATATGATCCCTATGCACACATGTAGAGTGTCTCCCTAAAGGACGTCTCTAAAACTGGGACCGATGGGCTGTGGACTGGGCGCCTTTGCAGGTGCACTGGGCATGCCCGAGGCGTCCGACTCGGCGCTTCCGATTTGCACTCCTCCAGGCGTGTAAGTCACCCTGCTCTGCATCCCTGCCCGTCCCGGGCAGAGTTTTCACGACTGCCCATCTGATGAGTGTGGACATGGTAACTCAAGATAGTTTTGATTTGCATTTCTCTAATCACTCGCGAAGTTCAGCATCTTCTCGTCTGCTTATGGGCTATTTATTTTTTCTCTTTTGCGAATTGTCCGCTCATAACCTGTGTAGATCATTCTCTTCCTCCTGCCTTTCTCTCTCTGATTTATAAAGTTTTTTAAAATATAACTCCTTGACATTAATCCCAGATCCATTGCTTATGTTGCGAATTTGTTTCTCCATATCGTTTTTTGTCTTTTTACTTAATTTTGTCCTTTGTAATTCAGAAAGGTTTTGGTTTTAATTTACTTCGATATAGCATTCTCTTCCTGTATGATCATTGCTTTTATTCTCTTGTTGAAGAAACCTTTTCTGCTCTGAACATATTAAGCCGGACTCTTTTGCTTTCTCCTAAAAGTTAATAAGTTTTACTTGTTCCAGTCTCTCTAGAATATACATGTAGTTTTGGTTGGCATTTCCAGTATCATGGCACCACGTTATATCCCTACCACATGGAGTTATCCCCGCTCCACCTGCGCCTCAGGACAGGGCAGTGTTTTTAGTTATTGCATTCTGATGGGTGTGTACGCTATGGTAGTACATGCAGTGGGGCCATTAAACTGTCCTATTCCGATTGCCCAGGAGTTGCCCGTTTCCCAGACGGCTGACCCGCCATTCGCCTATGTCGTGTTTCACGTTGACCTGTTAGTGTGGGTCTGTGTCTGGCTCTTTCTTCATTTCATGGGTCCGTTTGTCCATCCCTGAGCCATTACCACACTAAGCATTATGGCTTCATAATAACCCTGGATACTTGGAAAGGAAAATCTCCCCATCTTATTTTTCTTACTCAAAATTGCCTTGGCTGTTTTTAATCCTTTGTTCTTCATTATGAATTTTAGGCACAGCTTGTTGAATTCTATAGACTCCTCTGTCGGGAGATCGATTGGAATTGCATCGAATTTATGGGAAAATTGGGAAAGCATTGATTTCCTTTACGCTGTTGAATCTTTCTGCCAGAAGATGGTGTAATTCTTTCTTTATTCATGTCTTTTATAAGTCCGTCAATAAAGTGATGATGTCTTTCTTCATAGAAGCATTACGTATATTTTGTTAAATATACTCTCTATATATTTTATAATTTTTTGGCTACCCTTTTTCTGTTATGTATTGTTCGCTATTACTGGGAACTCTAGATTTTTATATGCTAATATTCTATCTAGAATCTTTGGTGAACTCAAAGGAATTTCCATCTTGAATTTTTTCCTCTTTTTTCCTTAGCGTTAAGTGATTTTTATGGTTTTGGAATTTGGATTTGTAAGTTCTCTCTGAGTGGGAAGTATCTATCTACCTATGTCTGTCTGTCTATCTGTCTATCTATCTGATTATCTATCTATCTATCTATCTATCTATCTATCTATCTATCTATCATCTATCTATCATCTATCTATCATCTATCTAATCATCTATCCACCTTTCCTCTCCTCATTGAAGGAATGGTCTTGCACATTCTCCTATCCACCCCACAGACCATCTGAACAGAACCAGCTCTCGCAGTGTTGGGAGGGGGCATTCCTGGCACGTGGTGATATCGGGCTGTGGCTCGTCCACTCCCTCCCTGAGCCAACGGTCCGCCTGGTTCATTTTCTGGCGGTGAAGTTGTTAACCCCTCCCGCTTTCCCAAGCTCGTTCCGTGAGGGTAGGCATCGCCGTGCAGTTGGCTTCAAACCCTGAGCTCAGCTCCCTCCATCTCTCATGAGCAGAGCGTCTAGTGACAACTGTCCGGGTCCTGCTCCGGAGCCCAGCAAGCCTGTGGCCTTAGCCTCACTCACCACTCTGTGTTTCTGTACCTCTTCTGGTCCCCGGAGGTGGTCACCTTATTTCTGAGCTCGGCCGCACCTTACTTTTCTTACGTTAGCTGTCACTGCTCTATGTTGAGAACAGAGAAGGTATGTCCAGGTCTAAACTCAGAGATTCATCTTGATTAAAAGCCTCTCCAATATTACCTTTAAAAGAAATTCTTCCAAGCAGCAGGTGCTATTAGAGCGTGTCCTGAGAATGAAGCTAACTTTGGCATTACTGAGCCTATTTAGAAATGAGATTTTTAGCCCATACAAAAATTCATATTGGCATGGGCTTCATTTAAGTTACAATTCTCCAAATGCTCAGCTACTTGACATTTCTAAATGTCTCTTCTGCATAGTTTAACTCTTAGTAAAACCTCGATTTTGTACCAATGGTTTGAAAAAGCTGCTTTGCATATTATCCCCTCTGATTTCCTGTCACACGTCTCTAGCTGAGAGGCGTGGAGCTGGAGTGGTGTCAGTGTGAGCCTGGATCTGTTTTGGTCAACGCCACACAGGAAGGATGCTTGTACCTGCCACAATTTGAGCAGAGTGATCCCTTCCCACCCCTCTGTTGGCATTTAGACGCCGTCTACACACAGACACTTGTGCCAGGCGTCCTTGATACGTAAATGGCTAACCTGTGCCATCCCGGTAACGCACACGAATGCACCGAAATGGAAATATTTTACGAGACGCTTAAGCATATGTGCAGCTAATTCTCCTTACGAGACCCTAAGAAAACATCAATTCATCTACAAAAGTATTTCATACCTAGTAAGTGGACGCATGGTGCTAAGTCCACTAGGACAAAGAATAGCACTGTGCTAGCTGCTCTAAAAAGGGCAGAGCCACCTACGGGGAGGGGGACCCTGCACAGAAATCACCATCAAGGAAAACGGGAGGTGACGTGGGCAGGATGGCGCTCAGCTCAGGCCGTAACTAAGGAGAGGGGTGATGTGTACGTTGCTTTTCAGATCCCTGTGCAAGGTCGAAGCCCTTGCTACTGGCCTGAACGCCTCCAGGGGGTGCCCTGCCAATGTAGGCGGGGACCGTGGGAACTGGAGCAGGCACACCTGTTGGGGAGGGGCCTGTCCTCAGGTGGCTGTCGGTGTGACTGAGGCCAACCGAGGCGAACCAGAAATCTAAATGTCTATGTGTAATCTCCAATTTATTAAACGCCGGCAAGAAACTAGAATATTTTAAAGATGATGGTGGCTACAGAAAATGTCTACGGCCAGCGGCCACGCCCCTAGTTAAGGACCTCTGCCTTGCTCAGTCCCCAAAGACCTTAACGGGGAGCCGGTCCCCTGGGAACACATTCAGTCATAAATGGGAGACATTTACCTAGGAAATCTATAATAACCTTTTTCAAGATAATCAAATTTGGATCTGTTTCGACAATGGTGAAAACATGTCAGAATTAATTCTTACTCAAAGGCTTACTCGTAACTGTTCAAAGTCGAAATGAAAGGGCTCACAATATTCTTTCACCGTGTAAGGACGTATGTGTGGATGCAGGGTCTTGCTTCGGGGCAGGGGTCGCTGGCCTGGGTACAGCCCGGTAACAACCCCATTTCAGTCCTGGAGAAAGAAAGAACTGACTAGACATCAGGGCGTCTGACCTTCGGACGCGTTCTGCTTCGAATCGGCCAACCTGCGTCAGGTAGATTGGCCCCCGCCCTTTCCAGTCCTTCTCCGGTAGAATGAGAAGACATGATTTCACACCCAGGGGCGTGTGTGCTCTGTGCTAAGAACTTACATTAATCACCTGACATAACCTTTTAGTGTCACTAACACTTGGGCGTTATTAGACGAGAGGCTAAGGCGCAAAGAGATTAAGCAGCTCACTTGAAAGACAGATCTGGGGTTTGAAACGTTCACGGAATGAGTGTGAGCGCACTCGGAAGAAAATCTAAAGTGCCACTCAGAATGAAGTTGATGCGATGAGCCCCGGAATCTCTCCTTAGCTTACCAAATCCTCAGTCGGAGAAACCCGCATCCCCTCATCAGGTAAGGAGTCTGCACCCCATTTCACAGAGGCAGCAACTGAGGCCCGAGCAAGTTGAGGGACCTGCCCAGGATCCAGCTTGGTCCCACCCTCAGCGGCTGGCACAGAGGGGACCACACTGTGGCCACTTCAGTTATTATTGACCAACGCTGGAAGGGAGATGATCGAAAGCTTGGGAAGCACCTTTTTTTTCTTTAAAGTGAGAACAGGATGCACCAAGAAAGATGAGATCAGATTATTTCTCACCTTAGGAATTCCAGGATTTCGTTTATCTGGAAGAGGGGGGAAGAGAATGCTTGCTGTCCTCTCTCCCGCTGGGCCACCGGGGACGACTGACTCGCCTGTCTTTGAGCATCGTACCCTCTCATGTCACTTAGCAGCTGATGAGAAACGATTGTGAAAACAAAAGTAGTCCTTTCGTGGGGATAGGTCCTCTGGAAGACACGAAAGCGAATGCGTGAGCTGGTCCTCTGGTGGCAAAAGTGTCCCAGAGGGGACGACGTTTTGTTTTGAGAAAAGAACCTTTGGATGTGATGATCAGATGTGCATAAGGAAGTGGGGGGGGGGGCAGCATCCAGTATGACATCCATTAATTGATGCGAAGGGCAATTAAATCTAATCACAAGGGCAGGACGTGACTGCTCCGAGTTATCATCTAAAGTCAGTTTTCTCCAAGATGTGTTGGCCACTTTATCCATTTCCTGAAAAGAGGGACAAAAATGTGTGCTAATAAAATATCAAGAATTTACCACGTATGCACCTGTGCCGGCCACAGCCCCCGCCCCCAGATCTTTAATGGTCGCCTTGTCGGATTACAACTCCCTCCTCGTTATTCATATTTCTCTCCCCTGCTTCGCTTTCTTTCTCCTTCCTGGTTCTCATCACTGTCTAGTACACTATAAACTGTACTTATTTATCGTATTTATTTTCTGTCTCCTCCACTAGAATGAAGCTCCTGGAGGACAGGTCCTTTCGACTGCTTGCTCCCTTCTGCCGTATCTTTAGAACCTGGTACAGAGTAGCTGCTCAATTAGTACATGTTAAATAAATAAAGGCGCTAAGGTCTTTATGTGAATTACTGCATTGAATCATCACAACCCTCCTTAGAGACGGGTACCATTTTGACCCCCTTTTACAGCTGTGGAAAATGATGTTTCAGAAAGGAACTTGACCTCGATCAGAAAGATGAAGTGTTGGAGCGTCAGGATTAGAAGTCGAGACTCTCCAAGTCTAGGGTGCCCGTACTCACTTTTCCAAGAGCCACGAGCCAGGGCCGCAAGAGCCCACGTTAGTATTAATAAACAGACCCTTTCGTAGGGTGATGTCTCCGCCCCATTTTCAGAAGGAGCCCACTGTGTTGGCAGGCATGTGGTGAAGTTAACGCAGCACGGCCTGTTTCTAGAATAAAAGAATTAGAACAGTCACATATAGCAGTGTGCTTTAAAGCGGCATCTCTTAAGAAAACAGTTTCATTTATGTTGGACCAGAAGAGTCCTTCGCAGCAAGAACTGTTGAAAAGGGCATAGCTGATTGAGCCAACGTCCAGGGAGCAGGCACCGTGCACCAGATTCTTTATTGCGTCATCCAGGCCGGATTACAAACCCTGTGACACGTGCCATCTGAGAGCCGTTTCTCTCCTCCACGTTCACCCAGAATGTGAGCTGATCTTTATCCACAGCGCGAGTGACCTTTGGATAACTTGGACTTAGGGGCACCAACCCGTCTGCAGTCAGAAATCCGGTGTAACTTTTGACTCTACAGTCGCCTGTCACATCTGCAGATTCCACCATCGGCAGGTGGAAAACGGCACTGTGATCTGCGGCTGGGAATCTGCGGTTGCGAATGCAAAAATCACGCGATTGGCATATAGGTTCTAGCTAATGGATTGCTTCTCAATTTGTGTCTACGTATAATTTTTATTATTAGCTACATACGGACAGTGCCTAGACATCGTGTTGAACATGTGAAAATTGCTCAGTGACAAGACTAGTGGGTGTGAAAGATAAAGTTAACAAAAGCCACATCGATTTGCGCTCTGTGGTTTGAAGAACTGAGCCTTTAAAGAAGGAACCTGAAAAAAAAAAAAAGAAAAAAAAATACCTTTAAAGGAGCCAACAAGCCAGCAGCTCAGAATATTGCAGCAAAGAGTATTTGGCAGCAAGTATTTACCGAATGCCTACTCGGAGCACCCGACTCCGAGTAGGCATTCGGTAAATACTTGCTGACTGGGTGGAATTAAACAAATAGATTTTCATGATGGGCAGAGCATGG
>NW_011888830.1:6350678-6353144 GCF_000151845.1 Pteropus vampyrus
TCAAGCAAATCTCGAATGCTCAGGTAAGTGTTCAGTGCCGGGGAAGGGTGAACTTTCCTAGGATAGCGGTGCCTCTCAAACATTCCCTCCACGAGTAGTCGCAGGCTATCGTTACAAAGACGCCAGGACCAGGGAGACCCCGGATATCAAATCGGTACTCAGACTTAACCAAGGAGACGTCACGTGCCTTCCGACCGATGCAGAGGCTGTTCCCAAGCCAAGACTGAGAGAGGAATGGTGGAGTGTTACAGGCACTCGACGGAGCTCGAGCAGACTCTGTCGGGATATTCCATAGGTGTCTGCTCGCTTCTCCATCTTCGTAAGGCTTAAAATGCGTGGAAGCAGGAAACTGCCCTTGAACGGATGCAAGCTATAGAAAAGTGAACCCCCACTTTCACATATGATGTGAAGGGCGTCTTTGGTAAATTCTTGGTGCCTTGTTCAAAATCAAACTTACGCAAATGGATAGAAGGAGCGAATTGAAATATAGTGACACGTGCGCTTCTGAAATATGCTGAAGAATAGAATTCAGAAACGTATGGACGAATTCTTTTCATTTAACTCGGTAAACATCGGCGGTCCCATGATGCTCTCGCATTGGACAGTGTGTGAAAAAACGAGAAACGCTGATTTTCAAAGACCGACACGTTATAAGGACAAAGTCAATGAATAAGCAGAGCGACTGAGTCGGGTTGGGATGCTGAGCGTTGCCCAGTTCAGGGTGCAGGCGGGCTGCCGGTCAGAGTCCAGGCAGAAGGCGGGATCCACACCCATGCCGAGAGCAGATGCGGGCCTGGCGAGAGCAAGCGAGAGGCGCCAGGAGGCCCGCCCATCTGTGAGGCCCTGGCCAACAACTCCTGGAGGGTGACGTCCACGCTCAGAGCAGCACGACTGGGCCAGGATGCTAAGCAACTCCCACACAGGTGTGTGCAGAGATGCGCAGGGGGTAGGATTGGGGTCGGGGACGGATGGGTCACCAAAAGAAAGAGTTCCTCCGGGGCAGATTTGCTGCTACCAGCTGCATTTAAATTAACCTCTCCTCGGCCACCCCAGAGAGGGAAATGCCTAGCACAGCCCCTAGAAAAACCTCAGACCTCTGGACGAGACGGCTTCCACGTCCATGATGACCCTCGCGATGTCGCAGTTTTGAATTTTCTCTAATTAACTCCACTTCTGCCCAAGCATCCGGCACCATCCCCACTGCGCCTCTGTCGTTCGGGGAGCCCTGGCTCGTGGAATCGGCTTCCCCACTAATCCGTCAACTCGCAGGGCCCACAGAGCCACCGGCTCCCCCAGCTCCGCGTCTCCAGGCAAATCGCAGAGCTGCACACGGCCCCTCTGGCCATCAGCTCTCGTCTTCCTTTCGGGTTGACACCGGAGCCTCTGAACACGTGTGTATTTTTTAAGCATACAGAGAAGAGAGGGTAAGTCTGCAGCCTGCCGTGACCCGGCCAGCAAACGCGGACCTGCGGTGCCGCGGAATTGCTCAGCGAGAACATGGCTCTTAGGTCTCCCTCCCCCGCCCCGTGCCAAGTCTCGATGCACCTTACCTGGGGGCTCCGGCATGGCCCATTCAATTCCCCTGACATTTTAACCGACTGCTCTTTGGCTTCACTTTATCTCGATGAGCGTAAAGCATTGAGAGACTCTCTCGTAAACATGGTGTTGTTGCCTCTGACAGCTTCTGGGAGGAGTCCCCGAGGGGCGAACATGGAGACTTCCAGAATACTAACGGTTCCTCAGAATGGCTTCGGCACCAGAAGTTTTGGGGGCTTAATTCCTGCCTCTAAAATTTGAGCCAGAGTTAGGTGCTGAGCAGGACCCAGCGGAGGAGGGAAAGAAAAAGGTCTAACTGCGTAGCAAACGGAAGACTTTAAAGATGGTGTTGGGGTTCGTCTTTGTCATATGTCCTGCAAAGACACCAACCTAAATAATTCACCATTCTTTCTATGGCCTATATTATCCATACAGAGATCTGACCCATTTGAATTCAACTGAGGTATTCTATCCAGAAGGTTTTACAAGACTCTTACCTACTCCTAAAAAAAAAAAAAAAAAAAAAAAAATCGGGATTGTTCCATTCCTTTCAGAGGGTCTCTGGCCAAGGATATAAAAATTCCAGGAGTCTCAGAAAAATGTTCAGATACTTTTAATCCTGTGGACCACCCATTTCCCCTCTCACCCCATTTACCTGTTTAAAATATGCCGTATTTTTAGGGGAATTCCTCGGTCCAAAAACAAAACACGCAAGCCCACAGATAATGTGGACTTGCTAGCCGTTTTAAGAAATAGGAATTTAAAAAATAAAGCTTTTCTCCTTTCCAGCTTTCTCTGATATGAGAAAGTACTTCCATTAAGAAGTAGTAGATGCTGCCCCCCAAAGTTCTTCATTTAGCGGAGAGAGGGTGCTTCTCATGTCTCATCTGGGCTCAGTTGATGGAGCTTTAAGAATTGAGCAGCTTTGCC
>NW_011888830.1:6354039-6355761 GCF_000151845.1 Pteropus vampyrus
TCTGTAGCCACGCGACCCAGCACGCGTCGGCGCCCCCAAGCCCTCACCACGGGGGGTCCCAGATGCGGCACCTCCTTCGTCACTGGCCGAGCCCCACGCCTCTGTTCTGCGTGTGTACTGTCATGTCATGGCGTTCCAGAGAGACACCTGCCAGGACACTTGCAAGTCGCTTTAAAGCATATCACTAGCAGCTTAGGTTCCTAGAGGGTAAGAGAAGGAGAAACTGGGCGTGACTCAGAAAGCCCCGGCCCCGCCCACGCCACATCCGGATGAGACAGCCGGGGTCACAGAGAAGTAGCAACGCGGTGGCAAAGTCGCCGCCAAGGAAGGCCACCACCGAGCGGGGCTTCGAAAGAGGGGAAGGACTTGCGCGTTGTTCCGAGCCCCCTCGGGAGGTGCCACGGCCCTCGGCAGGCGGCTGTCCATCATCCCGGAGTCCCCGATGCCTGCAGCCCGCCGCGCCAATTACACGCTCCGGGACCGATGTCACACTCTCCAGGAGCCAGAAACGAGCTCGGGCGATGGTGGAATAGAAGAGTCACCTCCTGCGTGTAAATAGCGAGAGAAGCTGTTTGCTTTCCTATAGTGTGTGTGTGCGCGCGCACGCGCGCACGCCTGTGTGCGTGTGCGTGTGTGTGCGTGCCCATGTGGTTCCACAAAATAGTTTCTCTAAAGCCTTGGGATTGTCTTCTTACACAAATTCCCTTTGCGATAGAAAGACTCGGGGACATCATTTAGGTCACTTCCATGTGCGGTTATGTCCTATCAGGGAGCACATAGTAGGGGGAGCAGAGTGCAGACACAGCCACGCTGGGCCCCTGTCTTGGAGCTATCACTAGTGGTTGACCTTGGGAATGACTCGTCCCTTCTCTAGGATTTAGTTCTCTCGTCCGTGCAAGGAGGAGTTTAAATTAGATGATCTCTTCCCAGCTCTAAAATCCTACGATACAATGACCTCTCTTCGTGTTTTTAACACTATTACAGAGCATTTGCGTTTTACTTCCTAAGAATTATATGTTATAAAAGTGTAGCTGGTTAATAAAGAGTAAGTTACTGACTTTTTAGGAGGTGAGATTTCTGCCTAGATGTGCAACCCATCAGATGAAGAAATAACGAAGGAGAACGGGCGTTGGAGGAGACGTAGTGCTTATGGGGCTACATCCTTTGTGAGTTCACGACAATGACAGTTTAGCTCACTGAACGAATCTTTACCCAAGGGCTTCGGTAGAGAATTTCAGGACGTGTACGTCTCAAGGGCACAGAAACCTTTTATTTTTTTTATTTTTTCTGAATTATTTTCAAAACTGCCATGAGTAAAATACTCCTGGTACCCTCACGGTTCCCATTTTCACAGGGCTCCGTGTCCTTGGCGACACCGTTGGGTGAGTGGGCACGGTCGGCGAGAAGCATGGAGGTGTCTTTGTCGACATCAGAGGAACGAGCGATGGAAAGCGCGGGCAGCGGCACCTACGTTTTGCAGACGAGCAAATGGAGTAAAAAGGACTTGAATTTTATTATAAAGTGAATCCACGGGGAGCGGGGAGCATTCAGGTTTCTCTGTAATCTGACCTTCACCCCTGAAACATCCCCCATCCCCCCATCGGATGAGCGCTGGCCGCTCTGTGGATCCGGGCGCCGGGCCGAAGCCCTCCACACACCCCGGACTGTGGATCTGGAAGGAATTTTCACTTAGAGGGAAAAGTGAATGACTAGAAACAAGTT
>NW_011888830.1:6359656-6362945 GCF_000151845.1 Pteropus vampyrus
TCGGTAAATGAAAACATCTGGAAAGAGAGAAATGTGTTGGCTGAGTTTCCACAGATGTTTGTGTGCTGGATGGAACTGAGAACCCAGGATCTGTGGCACGATGACGTCACGAAGTGCTTAACCAAAACGTTCAAGAAGAGTGACGTACATTCAACCACTCTATGCTCCCTAAGGTATTAGGAACCATTGCTTTTAGTAAGAGCCCAATTTTGGACCTTCGACAAATAACCCATTATTCAAGTTTTAGTTCATCTTTAAATTTCTATCTGTATATATTTTGTAGTACATGGCAGACTTACATGTCAGTACATGTATTTACATGGACTACCTATGTAGATGAGAATAGTACTGTATGTCTATACATATAATTCACATGTAACTTTCATATGTGTGTATGTATAATTTACAAGCAGGATATATGCATACTTTGAGTACTTGCTCAAACCATTTTGTTCCTAAGTTTAGAGACCATGGCATAGAGGAAAGAATGTTTACGCTGGAGTCAGCAGATCCAAGCCCTAGGCCAGGCCCTGCAGTGAGGACGTGGACCGTTACACGGGCGGGCGAGATAACGGAATCCCGGAGCCGAAGGGCGGACGAGCGATGCTGCCGGGCAGAGGCTTCGCGAGGATGGGGCATCACGATCATGCGTGGAGGTCGCCTGGCACAGAGCCGCGAGACCTTCTTCAATAACTCCGTGGCCACTAGTAGCGCCGCTAAGAAGTGACGCCCCCTGGCTGTCACTTAATTATGTAGGTGTGGACAAGGAGGGACGAGGGGAAGAGCTGGTCCCTCTGTCCGGAGGGGTGATGGAAGAGACGCCGCTGAACAACACTTGCGAGCTCTTTCGAAATCTCCTATTAGTTTCGATGTCTCTGATGATTCATTTCTTTTAGCGACATTTCCTCCAAGGGTTGCCTTCGAGTGAGGACGGCGACAAAAGCCTGCAAACTCACTGTCTATCCAAGCTGCTCCAGTCCCAAGCTGCTTTACGTATTAAAATGCTACCAGGTTGACAGTCCTTGACTTTAATTTCTTCTGCCTTTGATGCTCCATGTCAGGAGCGTTCTGGAAAGACCCGAAGAACAAAGGGTGCAACCCCCTCTCCCAATGTTCTGAAAGGCTCTAGAGCTTCTCGGAAGCTAAGAAGGGAGTGATCTGTGACTTACTGACCCGAGAGAGCCAGGGCTACAGGAGAAGTTCAGTCTAAATCAGTAATTCTGAACTCGTGGGGGTCTTTGTCCCACGAGGGGGTCATGTCCCTAGAAAATGCATATACGAATGTGCATATGATATTTTGCAAAGGATTCCAAGAAGTCATACAAACCCTGGAGCTCCCCATCGAGTCTTGAAGTTCTAATTCTAATACTGCATTTATAAATACCCAGAGGAGGAAATTCTCTTCATCAGGTTTGAGTTTTCACACCCTCATCCTAGCATTGCCCATTTGTCTCTGTCCCCCCTTTAATCCGATTTGGTGTAAAATCGAATGTGTTTTAAGTATGTTCTTATTCGCTAGTTGGATCAGCCAGCCCACCGACACAGGGTCAAGGGTTTCTGGAAGTGACAGCGCTCACACTAACACGGCTACCACTCCATCTCTTAACTGTGTCTCTTGAAGAACGTTTCTGTCTTTAAATCTGGCCATTTGACTTCTTTTTCAAACTTGGTGTAACTGTAGGAGGTAGCATCACTAAATGTTTTTATAACTAATCAACTAAACATTGATTCATTGCTTACCAAGTACCAGACACCGTGCTGGGGGTGTTTGTTGAATCCCATCAGTGTTTCTTATAAAGTTACTATTAGGTTCAGTGTTACTGTTTTCATTTCAGAGATGGAGGAGTAAAGCTCATGGAATTTAAGTAACGAAGGAATGAACTGGGTGCACAAACCCTCAGACTTACAACCTGAGCATCACCCCCTCACGCTGGGACTTCACACACCTTACCGAGCTTTCTCCTTGAGTTTCTCCGTCTGCCAACGGGGCATCGCTGCCCGCTGCTGACTTCTGTGTATCTGCACAGACGAGCGGTCAGGGAGTGGAGGTTTCGACGGTGGCGATGCCATCCTTCCCCTGACACCGATCTCAGCTTTACTTATGAGTCAGCAAAGATTCTCTCCAGCCTCTCAACTTCCATGATGGTCGGGTGCGATGGCCGTTACAGCAGTGGGCAGCCATAGTCCCCAGGGGAGTCTGATAACAACCAGCTCTCAACACAAGTCATGGCAAAGTCATCCAGATCCAAATCCGGGGAAAGAAATAAACATGAGGAATCTGTCCGGAGAAGGACACGCCAGTCAGTGAGTTAAAACTTTAGTCAGCCGACAACACAAAACCCTCAAAACCCTCAGCGCAAAGCCCTCTGTCATCGGCCAACGAAGCTGAGCAAAAGCATGATGGTTTGAGCAAGGAATAAGCTGATCTCACACTTGTCCTTGAGATTATTAATCATTTCATTATTAACTTTAAAAAGGAACGTGTGTACGTGCATTTGTTTCTTTGCGTATAGCAAGACAGGCCCTTGGCAGTGTGACTTCTCGTCTACATGCCGGTGATAAAGATGGTGTCGGTAACGATGACACAAATGCTCCTCGGGGGGACTTTCTGACGGCACTCGCATGCGGCAGACACGTGCTTGTCGTGTGTGAAGCCTGCTGCGCGGTGGTACCAAACGGAATACAACCCGACCCAGCAAACAGATTCGCTGTACGCCGCTGCCAACGGGTGCCATTTTGAGGCCTATAAATGGCAGAGCATTTAACGTTCTGAGCTAACTACTTTGAAGGATTAAGGAAAGTAGTTCCCTTACCCTACGAACGGATAAACGCCCAGAGGGTTCAGTCTTTGGTATTTGGAAGAAAGAATGAGATTCTCTGCCCCTGTAACTTTGCAAGCTTTGTTAGATCAAATCATGGATCAGAGCAGGCGTGTGGCTGCCGTGAGGGAGGACTGGAAGCCTAATTTTAGATTAGACATCACAGAATATCCAATATCGAGCTGGTAGATTTTTTTTTTTTTTCTGTATTCTCTTGGAGCCATGTGGGTACCTAGAAGGAACAGCAAGTGTGTGATCCATTACAAAAATAGCCCCTCACAGGGGCTCTCTACCACACACCGTGATCCAAGGAAGGACTGGACATCCATCAGGTAATTAATTGATGAAACCATCTAAAATGCGGCCTCGTTCAAAAAAGTCTTTTAAATCCTTGCTTGTCCCTGGCCCCATTTCCCGCTGCGTTTATTGCATTCCAGCCACCCTGGCTTTATTTTCACGTCCTTGAATGT
>NW_011888830.1:6363180-6366558 GCF_000151845.1 Pteropus vampyrus
CTAGACCGTAAGTTATAGAAGAAGGTGGGTTAGTACATAACAGTTGCTTAATAAATATTGGTTAAGAGAATGAACGGATGCAGAATGAATAAATGCAGCTTGACGCAGCGCGAGTATTCCCAGGGAAGCTGAACGACGAGGCTTAGAGAGGGGCCGTGACATAGATGATTCAGTGGCAGATGATTTAAGGCACGAGATATAGGAAATAGCGTCCCTTACCGGAGACAGCTCAGCTCCTGACCCTCACACGCCCGTTCTTCATAATTACGGCTTCGGGACGACACCTCCTCCATCGTGACATTCCTGGCTTTTATTCCTCCTGACCCGGACCGGCCCCACTTCTTCCCGGGACCGCTTCTTCCCTTCTTCACTTGAGTGACAGCAGCTGTTCGGCACGCTTTTGTCGTGCTGGGGCAGGACTGTCAGAGGAAGCATGCGCCGCTTCTCAGGGCCTCAGCCTGGGCACGGCACACCGTCACTTACGCCCGCGATCTGGCGGTGGGAGCCAGTCCCGGAGGCGAGGCCGGCATCAGAGAGCGAGGACGTCCCCACCCCCCACGATGGGTGCTGCCCGGCACCACAGGGCGAAGGCCACACTCACACACAGTGGGGAGCAGGTGAAGAGTTGACAGCAACCCGATCGGCCACGGAACGCTGCGCATGCGTAGGAGGGTCCGGAATGAAGCCCGTCAGTGGGGTAAAATGTGTGTCTCTACTGCTATTTTGCATCATGCCTACATCTGTATTTCCTCCAGCAGACATCGCTCCTTGGAATACGTCAAAGTGTGCCCTCGCTGTGCCCCTGGCACCTGAAATCTCCTCGTTTTGAGCCCCTGCTCGAAGGTTCCTCACTCTGCCTGTCGAATAAGGTGCATCCTCCTTGAGCTGACATTCAGAGCCCTTTACGATGTACGTTCAACACGAAGTTTGAAACTTGACGCAGCTCTAGTATATACATTTTAAACCCGACAGGTCGGGATACTCATGGCTCCTGAAGCCGTGTACGCAGACCTCTGCTCCTGGAAGACCCTTTGTGCTAAAAAGTACACTACTTGCTAATGCACTCACCACCCTCTCCACCAGGCCCACCCCTGCATGGCCCTCTCTGATAGGGCTCCCGCCCACTGACTTCAGGCTGGCCACGTGGCCTGCTTTGCCTACCGTCACGTGAGCACGATCCGACAGAAGATTTAGAGCCAGCATGGGACCACCCCCCTCACCACCACCACACCGGAATTTTCTCTCGGCCATGGGAGTGGCACATCTCAGACAGTAGCTCTGTTTCCAACCGGAGCCCGGGATGAAGAAGACAGGAGGGTGAGCCGGGGCCACCCCACAGCTGACACTTACCGCGAGCGAGAAGTAAGCCACCCAGAGGTGGGGGCTGTTTGTTACTGCAGTGCAGTCTGACATGAGGTCAGTGACAACTGCCACCGATGGGGTTGGACAGAAAGAACCTGGCTTTCGAATCAGACCTGCATCCGAATCGTGTTCGCATCCACACTGTCCTTATAAAAGAAAATCCCTTAGCCTCTGAATCTCAGCTTCCACGTCTGTAAAATGCGGCTTAGCATATCAATTTTGCAAGATGATTGCTGGGATTAGTGCTAGTATAGGCATAATACCTATCGTAGGAAGCTCTGGTTATTATTATTGTTAATGTTACCTTTTTTTTTTTTGTTATCGAAATGCCATCTATTTTACCAATGATTTGACACTAATTATTTCTTAAAGATTTGTTTCTCCAGATATCTCAAGCAAAACAAATCAAAACATCCAGAAAACTTCACAGGGAATTGCCTCCTGAAGAACATTCTAGACTTCCAGTTCCCTTCAGGGGGCTCCACAGGGCCCTGCATGTCATTATCCTCCAAGATGTTGGCTGCAGAAAGCCACCACGGAGATAAGAGAAGCAACAGATTTCTGCAAAAAGCCGCTGTCACCCCATGAAGAGTGGGAGCCATGGTAAATATAGCAGTGGCGAAAGCTACTGTTTGTTGAGCGCTTATCACATATCGGGTGCCGCATATAAGTCACTGGATCTTCGCGAAAGCGTTATGAATCAGGTCCCACTGCACACTAATTTTACGGCTCCTGAAGAGAGAGGCTCAGACGTGCTACAGCGCTTGTCGTGTGCGATGTAGCTTCTGAGGCAGAGCCTTCCCTCGCGCTGGGGCTGCCCGGTGCCATAAGGCCCCTGTCTTCAGCCCCTCACGGTGTCGCCTCTTACTGGCACGCTTGCAAAATCTGCTGGAAAGATCCTGCCGACCAAAAATGAAAAACAAAAAGTTGTTCGTTCTCAACCCTGTCCTTTCTCTCTCTGAACAAATGATTCTCCTAAAAGCTACAGGAGATTGTATGTTACAGAAACAAGGAGAAGCCATATTCCTTCATCAGAACAGAAAACAAAACAAAACAAAACAAAACCAAACCAAAAACCAAAAACCAAAAACCAAAACCAACCAAACAAACAAAAAAACTAAACTCTGCCCTGGCACAGGTTAAAGACCACATTTGCTAAGCCATCTTCTCTCACGGCCAATGTGGCTGCTCCTAAGATTATTTTCAAAGGCAAGTACTCGGGTAGTGGTTTCCGGAACTCAGCGTGAGATGGGGTCAGGATGCTCCTTGGCCATTTTGTCACCGTAACGATTTCAGCACTTATGAAATCGCCTAATGGCTGAAATCGCTCTCAACGTTTTCAGCAGAAAGACTGCAAGTTCGAATTCGGATTTCCCTCTCTTCTTGCTAAGGAGCTCTTTTCTCGAGGCGACAATGCCTGCAGTTGGAAGGGAGACTGGTCGTCCTTTTTCTGTGTTTTACACCCACTCGCACCTGTGCTGAAGTTCCAGCGACACCTCTGTGACAGGGGACCGTCATGTGAAACCATAAAAGTATTGCCACAAGAAGTGGTTTAGCTGGGGGACACCTTAACAATTCAAGAAGCAGACTCCTTAATGGCACAGATTATGAAGTATCTCTGAGTCGCAGCGACCAGGAAAAAAACCAGATCTTGTTCGTTTATTTGTTTCGTGGCCTCGATGGTGTTTTCAGGAGACGCAGCTGAACGGTCAATGTCAGATGATTCTAGAAGTGCAATTTCTATGGCTTCGGTGCTGCTGCCTTTTCTTGGGTCCCCGTGGCAGGGCTGCGCAGGCCCTATTTGCACATAGGAACTTGATGGATGCAGGTGCTCTTGTTCATTTACAAATGTACAGTCGGACAAGGCCTTTGGTATGTAGGCCCGAGAAGGCAGAATTCAGCCCAGCGCTTTGTGAGTGCTCCTCCGAGTCTAGGTGGCAGCTCCTGAGTCATCACAGCGTTTCAACGGGGCTGATTCCTCGCAGCAAAGTGTGAGATGAGAGTTTAGCGAGTCTC
>NW_011888830.1:6367919-6376576 GCF_000151845.1 Pteropus vampyrus
ATCTTTATTATAAGCTCCTGTATAAGGCAAAGGAAGATCAGGTAATCTTTTCATACTATTAGCCCCCTTGGTGGATACCAGAGTTTTCCATTTATCCAGTAGGTCACAAAAGGAGGCCCTTCCATAGTAGGCACAGGCTTATGAGTAAGTTTCTTATCTTTTACTAATTTTTCTACTAACTGCGTGGGAACAGGAGTATAAGCTGGTTCTAGTAATTCAGCTTGTTGTAATTTGTTCCTAATATCTTTAAGAGGCGTGTCAAAAGGAATTTCTCTTAATAATTGTTCAAATAAAGGGTTTATGCATTCTGGACACGTCAGGGTGACTGGAGCTGATTCCATACGCGGGGAATTTACTATGTTTTCCTCAGAGCCAATTTTGAGGAAATCCACTTGTACGGCGTTTACACTTACTAGAATTTGTGCTAGCCAAATCCCCTCTATTAATAGGATCGTTCCTAAGAAACCAATTATCCCTAAACACATGCCACGTCCTCGTTCTTGACGATGCATTCCTCGAAGCCTCTGTCCCCATCTCCGGACCTTGTCACGCAGTAGGGTAGAAAGAGGACGTGGCAACCGAGCTACCCCTGGTTCCTCGGCGTGGTTTTTAATTCACTTAACTGTGCTAGTGCAGTCTACGGCAAGCTGGCCTTGAAGAAATGAGAGCTCTAGCTGTTTTACAAAATGAAATTTTGTTTTCTACGAGAGGTATCGTTTATTAAGCAGACGCTGGTCTAAGCATGTTATATACACCTGGCAGCATTGGTATTATTATTCTTCTCAATTTTTCACCTAAGGAAGGTGAGACTCAAAGAAGACTCGGTTACCTCTTCAAGGATGGAGAGCCAGAAACGGCAAACCCAGTCTGCCTCACGCTTTCTTCTACGTATACGTACCGCCATGTGCATTAGAGATGACTTTGAAGTTAAAAAAAAAAGGAGACGAAAAATCACTCCTCCTAGTCCCAACACATATCAGCGACATTTTGGTCTATTTCCTTCCATTTTGTTCGTTTGCTCGTTCGTTTTTCTGTCTTGTGTGTATTTTCTTTTGTCGTGGTTGTGACAGCTTTGCTTCGGGCACAGACACCTCACGGGCTGCATGTGCCTTAAATAGGGCAGGGGGACGAGCAGCTGCATTGATGAGGTGGCCCAAGAATGTCCTCCACTTTACTCACTTAGGAAAAACAACAACAAAATAATTTAAATAGGCAGTTACGGGAACAATGAAAACTAGTCTGTGCTGCTGGCTAAGTCCCAGTTCTTACCCCTCCTTAACTTGCTGAGTTGCTTTGGACCTACTTTCTCCATTTTATCAAATAGTAAAAATTTTTAGGTTAATGACCCATGAGTAACCCAGAATATAAAATTCCTTTATATTATAAAACATTTTTTTTTTTTTTAGGACAAAACACAAATAGGCAAAATTAGGCTCTATCTACACTTGTTTTAGAATCTGCATAATTCATAAAGTTAAATTCATTTCATCTCAGGCGTTGCTCTTTATTCCCAGATGAACTTCTTCTGTCCTGTTAGGTGATGTTTCACTTGACCAAATATAAAGCAGACCATCCTATGGACGCTATTCCAAACTTAAACTTTTACTCTTCCATGAGATTCTAAAGTTCAGGAGCCTCTCTGTGGTTCCCACATGCTCTTGGCAGACACAGGTCTGGGGTCCAGAGAATAATGACGAGGACACCAGCCACGGCCGTGATGACCAAGCAGCCGCTAACACGGCCGAGTGTGTCAGGCACTATTCTGGGCGCTTTGCATAGATCGGGGAGCTCAGTGTCTCACACACGTCACTGCAAAGAAATCCTCCCAAAACATATATGTAAAAGAAACCCAAAATATTCTTAGCAGAATATCAAAGCTCAATGAAACCTTTGTCCATCCGTATGGCACGGATGATTCTTTTTCTCTCGATGGACAGTCTGCCACGCACTTGGAGTATGAGAGAATCGGAGCCACCATCATCTGAGGTACTGGGCACTTCTTGGTCTCTTCGAGGTACAGTGAATGTCTGCCACCTCCCCAAGCAATGGCCATGGCCGTGGCCTGGAATTCTGGGAATTGCATGGTGGTGGGCCATGCAATTGGGAGCATTACGATATCGACTTTCATTATTGTTTTCTTCTTCTTCTTTTTTAAATTGTTTCCTTCAAAATAAACCCCTGGCTCAAGATACACCCCTGAGATCTTTGCCCTGAACTGAACAGGTTATACAAATAAAGTACAAATCTGTCTGTTCAGAAGAGATGCACCCACTGGTTAGATGGCGGCCCTGATGGTGTCCAGTGCGAGACAGTGTCTCAGTCTACATATTTTCATGTGACCGTGAATCATTCGTTTGCTGCTAGGTCCTTGGTGCTCAGCGTTCTTTCTTGGGACAATGTTTATTCTTGCTCAATAAACATTATGGTGCTGTATGTTCTGGATTCTTTGAGTAGTGCTAGTTTAAAACACTCCGTTCCGGCGCCCTGAACTTCAGAAACCGCTTATCCTGATACTGGGCTCTGAAAATACAGTAGCCATGATCAATAACGAAGGAGAGTATAGACGGTTTCCCACAATAAAGAAGGGACTCGGGTTAAGGGTTCTGTACCTGCCTACGCCCCTGGACTGATCACATAAAGTGACTGAGGATTTACGGGGGTCGGTAACTGCGCTCATTCAATCCTCAGCACGGTTATTTCCTATGAGATCGGCACTATTATTTCCCTAGCTTTACTGATGGGAAAATGCAGCCCACGGATGTGAGGTCCCTCGCTCGAGGCCATACAGCGACATTGCGGTCGAGTCTCCATATGAATGCGGAGCCCTGGATGTGAAGCATTTCGCTGCGCTGCATTTCTACGAGAGTTTGGATAGTTTAACATCTCTTATTGTTTTCAGCTCCTGAATCTAAGAGACTCTTAAATTCTCTTCCCTTGGAAATCAGATCCTCCCATCTTGCTAACTTGGTGACTCCAACAGCATCCACGGCGACTCCTGCCTGTCTGGGCCCATTTCCTTCCACCTAGGGCGCCTTTAGAGAATAAGACACCTGAGCGGGCCGATTTGTGTTGAAAGATCAGTACGGCCCTGAACAAGTGTCTCACCGTGCAGGTTTCAACTCGGCCTTCACGGGAAAGCAAAGAGGATGGCACACTTCGGACGCACGTGCTCCGCTGGCAGAGACCAGCTCTCCTGAGCCTCTTCTTGTAAGGGCGCTGATCCCATAGTGACCTCATCACCTCCCAAAGGCCCCACCTCACAATACTGTCACGTTGGGGATTAGGGTTTCGGCAGAAGAATTAGCGGGGCACAGACACGCAGTCTGTGATGGTTTACTTTATGTGTCATTTCGACTGGGCTAGGAGATGCCCAGTCATTGTTTCTGTGTGTGCCTTTGAGGGCGCTTCTGGAAGAGATTAGATTCGAGTCGGTGGAATGAGGGAAGGTCATCCTCGCCGGGCGGGTAGCATCGTCCAGTTCCTTGAGGGCCCACATATAACAAAAAGGCAGAGAGAGAGAGTAAGTTCCCGCTCACTTCTAGAACTGGCTGTCCATCTTCTCCTGCCCTTGGACTTGGGAGTGTCTGGTTCTCAGGCTTCGGACTCCAAGACTTAGACCGTCGGCCTGTGGTTCTCAGGCTTTCTGGCCCGGACCGAATGACGCCGCTGGCTTTCCCAGTGCTTCAGTGCATGGCGGCGGATCGTGGGACTTCTCGGCCCCCACGACCACGTGAGCCGATCCCATAGCACTCCCTCTCGCATCTGCCCATCTCCTGCTGGTCTCGTTTCTCTGGAGAGCCCTGACGGCCCACGACACTGACGCCGAGCTGAGAGCTGCCTTCCGTCGCTGCAGGCCGTGGACCGCTGCTTTGCCTTTTCAACCTCCACGAACTTCTTTCCTGTTGGCCATGCACCTTTACAGTATTTAAAGCAGCTGGCATGTCACTTATAGATAATATCTCTCATTTCCTTGTTTATTGTTGGATCAGTAAAGAGACTCTTCCAGAACCTCAGCAGTCGTTTTAAGGCTGCTACACCAAGAACCACCGTGACCTTTGACCGTGACCGTAGGCTCCACGACCTAGATCTTCTTTGTCCTAAGAGTAACAGCCAAAATCTACTCACTTGGTTGCATCCTGGGGAGACCACCCACCTAGACACTTTCAGAGGAAAACTGTAGAACTGCGAAGGGGCAGAATGTCTCTCAGATACCCTAAAACAAGCCACCATTCATTCATTCGACCATCATTCATGGAACCCCTGGGTTCTCTAGGAGAGATAAAGGCAGAGCTGGAACATGGCGAATCCGATATGGTAGCAAAAAGGTCACTTTTAAGCTGAAACACGATGCAATGAAGACGGTCACCGTCTCTAAATTCGGAGACCAAACTACCTGTGAGGTGCTGGCCTGGTTCGATTTGCCCTACAGGCAAAGTCCAGATGGTGGCACTTGATGGCAAAGCCCAAACGCAAACAGTTTGCTGTTTCTTCTTGCACGGCGGCTGCATGCTTAGGGAGGATCTGCCCGCGACCAGGCGGTGTGGCCAGGGGCAGGCAGGGTGCTCGCCATTTTATTTAGCTCCTGTCAAATGGCAGTCTTCAGCCATGGTTATCTGCATGGCCCTTCCCAGTAATTATTCTGTCTGCGTGCATTTCCTTAAGAGCTAAGGGATGTTATTTTCATCATCATCATCATCAGCAGCAGCAGCATAGGTGACTAAAAACACTCTGAAAATGCAGGTGCCATTGAACATCGTCATGGTCATTGTCCAAGCAGCTGTCTTTCTCTGGTCAACTCAGGTGCTCTGGTTTTTAATACAAACTCGGGTTAATAAGAACTCGGTCACCTCAAAGCCCATCTCTTCTCGGTCTCCTGCATTTTAAATTATGAGGATTTACTTTAGTTTAGAGAACTGTGGAAATAAACAATAATACTAATATGCTATTTACTCTGATGCTTCCACGGTAGCGAAGGAGAGGGTATGAGGACAACTGATCGCCCAGCAAGTGACAGAAGAAATGGGTCACTTGACAACACGCTGTCACTAATGAAATGTGAGGATGCTTTAGGGGGTTCCAAGAAACAAAACAACCAACTAACAAAAAAACCTTCTTTTGTTGACTGTTTCTTCATCTTCTCTCAGAAGAAAAGAGAGATTTCCAGCCAAGATGAATAACGACTTCAATTGTTGCCATCATTTGTAATTTCCAAAGGTTTCAGTGGAGTTTAAAACTTTGTACAGTATGTTTCGTTTTTGTTTGGGGTTTATTTTTGTCAAGGAGAGTCTGAAAATGTGAGTTGCACAAAGGATGACATTCTGTTTTGTTCTAGATTTCTTTCTTAGCTGTATTCCCTCTAGAGTTTTGAAGCGTGAAGTAAACAGGTTCACATACTGTGGGTGGGAGCGTAAATTGGTTTGGAGATCTCGACAGTATGCTTCAAATTTTTAAACATGCAAATCCTTGACCCAGGAATTTAGTAATGTAGGAATTTCAAGGCAGAAAAAGTTAGACAAGTATGCAAAGATGTATATCAAAAAAGCTCACATAATCTGGAAAACATTACATAATTTTAAATATAAATATATACTGAATGCTGTTTAAGGATTTAGGGCTGACAGAGACCAGCATGGTCCCTGCGCTCCGTGTGCCAGTGGGACCGATTTTTGGCCAGCTCATTGACTAGGTGGAATATGCTGGTAGCTGTTTCTCTTTTGAGCCAGAGTCCAAGTCACTTAGCAAGAAATTGGAGCAAGACTTTAGAAAGTAGAAAGAGTCAGCCTCTGCCTAGAGTTTTGGGGAGCAAGCTGAGTGAAGTGCTCTGGGTAGCCCTGAAATATTGGGATGGACCATGTGAGAAGTCAAGTAGAGGGACAGATGGGACTTCAAAGGAGAGTGGTCATCTCACGGTTTTCATCATGCTTAGCCTCTAACCTAGATGCCACTTCATCCTAGTTTTTTTTTTCCCCTTAAAATCTCTATTTTTTTTTTTTTTTTGTATTTGGCTTGGGATTTACAATCCTACAATCCCATCTTTAACTGTTTAGAAAGCATTCCACACATTCTCGTGAAGATTCTATGACTGTCTACCATTTTGCCTGTGCTCTGAAGCTTAGCAAGGCAGGAGATGGACCGAGGTATTTCTATTTGCAGCTTGTTGATTGTGCATGTCACTTAATGTCCCCAGGGCTCGACAAGGGGGAGATAAAGTAGACAGCCCCTCTTTAACGGGGCCTAAGTACCTGTCCTTGGCCCATTTTAGTTATTACCCTGCTGGTGCCCGGGAGAGAAGCCCATGTGAGTACTAGGTTTTGAGTACAAATCAGTGAAAAAATTCGTAACTTATTTTCCGTTCAAAAACCAAAAACGTGTTTGGCAAGTCTACACACAACACCACTGTGGGTGTGACTGTGACGTGTGTGTGCGTGTCTTAATTTAGAAAAGATGATGGACGTCTATTTTCTCGAAGGATGGACAGTGTAGTCTCCTGTCTCCTCCGCTCGGTGGGGACTTTCTGTGAATCGTGGAGTGGGGTGTCCAGGTGGACAGGCCAGATCATGGCATCTCTATTTGGGTCTGAAAAGGCAGAAACGCCTCTTCCAGGAGATGGTCCACTGAGAACTTTCGGTGGATGTCCCCCTTCCCTCATCTTTTTTGGGGGGGAATCTGGGAAAATCACCTGAATTTCAACTTCTTTCCTCCAACGGAGAGGCCCAGTTCCTTTGCTCGCTTGGCTTGTTCTCCTGTGGGGACATCTGCATCACGCTGCCTTGACTGCACCCCTGCCCTGTTGTCCTCACCTGCGGTCGGGCTCGACATCACAGAAAATTGCTTCAGATTAAGGACAAACGAGTCGTTTTGAAAGGCTCGCCCAGTGGATCGCAGAAGCTCGAGAAAGGATCAGATGTCTCTGGCTTTCGATGGCAGAATCGAGAGAGGTGTCACAGGTCGCCTCGTTTAACTCCTTTATTTTACAATGAGGAAACACACAGGAAAGGAAATGTTGCTTCCCAGAGATGCAGAATTGGGATTTACAATCAGACAACCCCGTCTCTTCTCCCGTAGAATTGCCGAGTCACGTGGTAACTGTGTATCCCATGTTTGGAGGAACTTTTGAGCTTCTTTCCACAACCGCTGCATCGGTTTGCGTTCCCACCGGCAATGTGCGAGGTTTCCGATTTCTTCACATCCTTGCCAACGCTTGATTTTTAAAAAATTAATGCCACTCCTAGTGGGCGCGAAGTGGATCTCATTGTGGTTTCGATTTGCACTTCCCTAAGAACTGGTGACGTTGAGCATGTTGTCATGTGTTTGTTGGAATCTGTATGTCAGGGAAATATCTACTCGAATCCTTTGCCCATTTCTTAAGTGAGGTGTTTGTCTGTGGTTGAGTTGTAAGAGTCCTTTATATATTCTGGACACTAGACCCTCTTCAGATATGTGATATGCAATGATATTCTCCTGATCTATGGGGTTTCTTTGTTCACTTATCCTTCATCTTGAGCTCCTCGGTGGTCTCTGAACTCATAACGCTGTATGCCACACACTCAGGACAGCCTCTGGCACAAACGTTGATTGGAAGGAGGTGGGCAGGAAATGCAGCTGGATCTAGGAGACACACACAAGATGCCTCGCCGTCAGGCTGCAAAGAGAAGCTTCCTGGAATCACAGGGCAGTACGATTTCAAGAAAGGAGAAAGTAGAACCTCCCTACCCATCCGCCCTCCCAGGAGACAAGAAGAGTCATTTTGGGAAACCATTCCGACATTTGAAACTGCAGCACTTGAATTGTTCGCTGAAGCACAATTACCACGTGCTTAACGTTAGGGGGTACAGAGGAAAAGACAGGAACCCCATCTTCTAGAACTTTCATTCTTATTGAAAGCATAAGAGGATGGAAATAACTAGTCTACCACTTACGATAGTTACTAATTAGTAATAATAGTCACTATTTGTTCATGACCCTTTTGCATAAATATTTCTACTCCTCCCAGAGCACAGATAAGCCTCGCTATTTTTATGTATTAGCTGTGGGAACCGTGGCTCAAAGAGGTGTGCCATCTGCCTGAGGTCACACAATTCAAAAGTGACTGTGAAAGAACTCAGGTGAGTCCTTCGGACTTTAAAACTGGGGCGCTTTCCCTGACACCACACGGCCATTCCGAGAGCTTAGTGACGTGCCATTGGATCGTAGAGAAGGACATTCTGCATGAAGCTGGAGCGGTCAGGGAAATTGGTGGACACGCAGGAAGGGAGAGAGCTGCCACTCTCCAGGAGGGGACAATAAAAGTTTAATAAGAGAGACTTGAGTTTGTATTCTCATGGAATGAGTAATGAATTTATTTTGCATTTTTAAATCATATTTTTTAAATCGTCACATGAAATTCGATACATGAGCAAAGGGTAAGCGGCCATAAGCTTAGGTATAGATATCGAAAGATGAACAATCAATATGAGAAAATCACAGAGCCCAGAGGGAAAGAATATGCCATTCCGCTGGCATATGGTGCTGTCTAGATGCTTCTGAAAGCTCCCGAGTTCCCGCTTTCATCTTGTCATGGTAAGGCAGCTCGAAATCACAGACCTTGGTACTGAGGTCTCTCAGTGAGCAGCTGACAGTTTGGGTCCCACACCTGGAAAATCAAGGAGCTGGGACCT
>NW_011888830.1:6376626-6378501 GCF_000151845.1 Pteropus vampyrus
TGAAGCTGGAGCGGTCAGGGAAATTGGTGGACACGCAGGAAGGGAGAGAGCTGCCACTCTCCAGGAGGGGACAATAAAAGTTTAATAAGAGAGACTTGAGTTTGTATTCTCATGGAATGAGTAATGAATTTATTTTGCATTTTTAAATCATATTTTTTAAATCGTCACATGAAATTCGATACATGAGCTAAGCGGCCATAAGCTTAGGTATAGATATCGAAAGATGAACAATCAATATGAGAAAATCACAGAGCCCAGAGGGAAAGAATATGCCATTCTGCTGGCATATGGTGCTGTCTAGATGCTTCTGAAAGCTCCCGAGTTCCCGCTTTCATCTTGTCATGGTAAGGCAGCTCGAAATCACAGACCTTGGTACTGAGGTCTCTCAGTGAGCAGCTGACAGTTTGGGTCCCACACCTGGAAAATCAAGGAGCTGGGACCTTTTTGCAATACGCTCCTGCTCAAGTGTCTCAAGAAGCATGACCGATGTCATCTGTCCCCATGCCTGATGCCATGCTCGTCTCAGGAGTTGGACTTGATGTCCACAGGGCTATACCCTGGGTCACTCTTGATGGGAACCTATTGGATTCAGAAACACTTGAATAAAAAGGCCCTGCGTACCTTTTTGTCTTGTTCTGTGACCAGGAAATGATGGTCTGAAATGCCCATTGATTTTTCTTGCTTTGTTGGTTAAAGAGTTTGATTTAGAGAATCTGAGTATGAGAAAAGCTCCAACTTTGGTGTGTAAGGTTGAATGAAAGTAAGAAAAAGACTCAAAAAAAAAAAAGTCTGGATTAAAAAGTCTTAGATTTACCAGCTCTGGAATTTTCGACCACTTACTTCAGTGTCCCTGCACCTCGGTTTCATACCCTGTAAAGCGCCCACCGTGCTACGTACCTTCCCTACACATTATAAAGAATCTTTGAAAACTAGACGGTAAAAGAATTTTTGCAAACTGTAACATACAGCAGGCTGTTGGTTCTGCTGTTCATTCGTTCACTCCTGCTATGATCTGAATGTTTGTGTCCCCAGATTCATTGGTTGGAATCCTGTTCCCCAAGGTCACGGATGGCATGAGGAGGCGGGGCCTTTGGGAGTTGATTAGTCATGAGGGTGGAGCCTTCACAATGGGATCGGTGCCCTTATAAAAAGGACCCTAGAGAGCTCCCTCGCCCCTTCCACCATGTGAGGACCCAGCGAGAAGACAGCCACGTAGGAAACCGGCTCTCACCAGACACTGGATGTGCCCATGATCTTGGATTTCCAGCCTCCAGGAGTGTAAGAAATAAACCTCTCTTGTTTCTAAACCACCTCATTTATGAGATTTTGCTATAGCAGCCAATGGACTAAGACAACTCCCAAACAGTGATTGAGAACTAATCATTGAGAGCAGTGATTGAGAACTGGCTAGACCTAGCCTGTCCTCTGTCTAATCCTAGCTAAATGTCATTTCCTTGGACAGGGAAGTGGCTTCCAGAAGGTGTTTTTAAAATAAGTCTCTGTTAAAGAAATCAACAGATTAGTATGTGGATTACCTTTATATTCAAAGTAATACTATCCCGCTGGTATTGTTATGATGTTAAGCCAGCTTCCTAGTTTTATACTCATTGGTGTTCTTTGCCTTTTGAATCATGTGAATTAAAAAAATAATAATAATAAACTCTACAGGGTCAGGTACCCTGTCTGAGGAAAGGGGTCGAGTGTTGGGATCCAGACACCTTACTGCTGACGCCTCCTAACTTCTTTGAAGTTTCTTTCACCGTTTGCAAAATGTGGATAATCATCCTTGCTTCAAGACGTTCTTGAGAAGTTAGAAATAATGATGATGAAGATTCTTGGACATAGGAGGCACTCAACAAATGCCCGCGGTGCTTA
>NW_011888830.1:6379403-6381238 GCF_000151845.1 Pteropus vampyrus
AAATGTGTGTGCGTGAGCACGCATGTGCGCGTGCACGTGTGTGTGCACACACGTACACGCTCGAGGAAGAAGGCTAAGGAAGGGAAAAACATCCCTGGTTGAGCACTCTGGAGTTCGGCTCCCGGACATTTGGCAAGTCGTGGGGACTTGTCTGGTCTCTTTGTGCCTGGGGTAGCCGTGACAGCACGGAGCTTGAGCACCTGGGTGAGCAAGACAAGATGCAAAAACTGGAATTAGTCATTGATCGTCATCCTTAGTTTTCTCGTGTATGAAATCAGCTCGAAGGTTCCTTCGGCTCTAAACTTTCATGCTCCAATGATTCTGTGACTTCCAACTCTAGTTAGAGAGACTGCCACACAGCTGACTCCAATCCATAATCCTGAGTCTTGCAAAAGCTACATACATGTTACATGTGTGTGTTGGGATGTGTTCGGATGTAAGTAGAGGCGAATCTTCCAAACAATTAAGATCCTTATCTTCTCACGTGACGTGAATCCCAGGAAGGTGGTTCTTAGGCTGGTTCACTGGCTTGCTCGTGTCCCCAAGGACCCAGGCTCAGCCCAGCTTTCGGGGCTGCCGCCAGGAGACTGGTTTTGAGGAACTGACTCACGTGACGATGGAGGCTGAGAAGTCCCTCCACTGTTTGTCTGCGAACGGAGTCCCAGGAAAGCTGGCGGTGGTGGAAGTCCCAGTCCGAGGGCCGGAGAGGATGACATGCGATGTTCCAGCTCAAACAGGGACGGAGGGAAAAAAGGGTGAACTCTTTCTTCCTCCCCTTTTCGTTCTATTCAGGCCCTCAACACATGGGGTGAAGGCCACCCCCACAACGGCAGAGCCATCAAACACTAATCTCACCCGGAAACACCCTCACAGACACCTGGAATACGTTCCGTCTGAGCACCCCCTGGCCAGTTAACTTGACGCGACGACTCACGATCACGTAGACCTCTCGTGGTTGTCATCATCCTTATCATCATCATAATCACTGTCATCGTCGCCATCGTCGTCATAGTCATTGTCATTTATGCTTAAGGCTCCATGCTTCTTTCTGGACTTTTAAAACTGCTAGCTCACCATTTTAAAAATACTATTTTATTTCACGGAGTTAAAGGCGAGAAGTAGATCTATGTGACTAGGGAATAGAAGGCGACCTATTCATAGGTATTTACCCTTCTTGACAACTCCAGTTGTTTATTTAAACAAACGTCTTCTTCATTCTTTTGGAATCCTCAGTACTTCAGTGAGTGATAATGTGCTCGAGTTTCCATAAGCACATTTGGACATTACACCTCTGAGGCTCAGATGATATTTTTATATGCTGATAGCTATAATCAAAGCATGGGGATTACTTAAGCTAACAGGTATTGACCCATCACCATGGAAATGCAAACAGAACTTTAATTCATCACTTTGCTAATGGCTCTTCCCTGGTACATTCATCAGCCTCCAATCCACCTTTCGCCTTAAGAAAGACGCTGCACTGCTTTATGACCTCTCTTCTGAGCATTAAAATAAGAAGAGGGTTGTTATGGGCCCCGTTACACAGAGACATGAAGGATCCCTGGAGGTTATGTTTTCCTGTCATCGTGTAGGTAGGTCTTCTAGCTGGGTTAATGACAGGTCCGTCTCCCATCCTCAGCCCAAATCCCTTCCCCTGGGACTGTTTCCTTTTATCTTCAGAATCAATCCCATGTTCATGTGTTTATGCCTTGAATTAGGAAACCACATTCTCTTCCGAAGTGCCCTTGGTGTCCACATAGAGAAAAGACGAAATGGCAGAGCAAGGTCCTTTACCGACACCTCTAACGACCGTTAGCTTAGTCTGGACAGTAAGC
>NW_011888830.1:6382138-6383386 GCF_000151845.1 Pteropus vampyrus
TTTCTTAGTCGCCATAGGAAAGTAATTGCTTTTAGAACCGCGGGTGGGGTTCACTCTTCACAAACGATACTGGCGCCCTCATAGCCAGACCGCTGCTCTTCAGGGAGTGAGGAACCCTCCGGTCCCCACGTCTGCCGCGAGCGGCAGCGGCAGGTGCCGGGCGCTGCTGCCAGTCACCGCTGTCATCGCGTGCCTCGGCACGGCGCCCAGCACACGGTAGCTGTCCGCCACAGGCCTGGGCAGGTGACACTGAATTGGAAGGGTGACTGAGGCCACCGCCCCCACTGCCTCCTCTCCCTGCCACGTGCTGTTTCCATGTGGCTCGAACAGGCCGCAGCGGGCAGAAGCGGTGCCCAAACCCAGGTCCCACCACACAGCCGTGTGTTGCCCTGTGAGCTGGACTCTCCCACACGTGACCACTTGCAAACGGAGGTCAAATTATAAATGACCGGGCTCACGATGCCTGGGTTTCTGGCACTAGATGCGGGGAGCAGACAGCACTGGACAGAGTCGCAGCCTGTGTGATGCCACACAGGCCATCGAAGGCCGGACGTCGCCTCGAGATTGTTTGTCTTTGTTTAATTTTACATATTCAGGTTCTCCCAGCTCGGCTCTACGAGGAGTGACTGTAAACTCTGGGAGGTGGGGAAAAAACTCAGAGTTAGCAGCAAACAAGGCATCTCTTTATGGGCCGACTTTCCCTCCCCTCCCCCATGAGGACACAGTAATGCCGTGTAACCCGTTTTTCTGGGGAAAGATATTTTTTTTCCCTGTCTTTTAAAGGGAGTCACAAATGCTATTTACTAAAGAAAGAAAAGAGGAGCTTGTGTCCTCATCCCAAGATGATGACAGCGTTGTAGACCCCACCAAGGGAGAGCTCTGCAGCTCACAAACGCAGGCCCTAGGTCCGAACGCGTTAATGATTCACGCTCGCCTCACAGAACATAATGTACGCTGATCGCACGGAACCGGGGTACGCGAGCACTCGAGTGTGTCTGTCCAGTTAACAGTTTGACGTAATCTGATATTTCACTGGGTCGCCGACCTTTTCATCGTAGGTGGTGTGCAGAGGAAAACGTACAGCTGACACCCTGGTGAATCAACAGAGGGCTTTCTGGTTACTAAGCAACGCGCTGCTTAACCTCTACCTCTACATAATTCCGCCGATGCCGCTGCTTCTTGCAGCTGAGGGGCTTAAGGGTGGCTCGGTGAGCCTGTGCGTGCGTGTGTGTGCGTGTGCGCGCGAGT
>NW_011888830.1:6383936-6392505 GCF_000151845.1 Pteropus vampyrus
GCAAACGGAGGTCAAATTATAAATGACCGGGCTCACGATGCCTGGGTTTCTGGCACTAGATGCGGGGAGCAGACAGCACTGGACAGAGTCGCAGCCTGTGTGATGCCACACAGGCCATCGAAGGCCGGACGTCACCTCGAGATTGTTTGTCTTTGTTTAATTTTACATATGCAGGTTCTCCCTGCTCGGCTCTACGAGGAGTGACTGTAAACTCTGGTAGGTGGGAAAAAAACTCAGAGTTAGCAGCAAACAAGGCTTCTCTTTATGGGCCGACTTTCCCTCCCCTTCCCCATGAGGACACAGTAATGCCGTGTAACCCGTTTTTCTGGGGAAAGATTTTTTTTTTCCCTGTCTTTTAAAGGGAGTGACAAATGCTATTTACTAAAGAAAGAAAAGAGGAGCTTGTGTCCTCATCCCAAGATGATGACAGCGTTGTAGACCCCACCAAGGGAGAACTCTGCAGCTCACAAACGCAGGCCCCAGGTCCGAACGCGTTAATGATTCACGCTCGCCTCACAGAACATAATGTACGCTGATCGCACGGAACCGGGGTACGCGAGCACTCGAGTGCGTCTGTCCAGTTAATAGTTTGACGTAATCTGATATTTCACTGGGTCGCCGACCTTTTCATCGTAGGTGGTGTGCAGAGGAAAACGTACAGCCGACACCCTGGTGAATCAACAGAGGGCTTTCTGGTTACTAAGCAACGCGCTGCTTAACCTCTACCTCTGCATAATTCCGCCGATGCCGCTGCTTCTTGCAGCTGAGGGGCTTAAGGGTGGCTCGGTGAGCCTGTGCGTGCGTGTGTGTGCGTGTGCGCGCGAGTGTGCGTGTGTTTTGGGGAGGGGAGGGCACCGCAGGCACTGAGTAGCTCATTTATGCTGCTTTTTATACGCATTAAGCAATAAGCTCCCATAATAAACAACCGTGCCAGAGTTAATACTCGATAAACAGTATGGTTTATAAACAATTAGGGGTCCAAATCTCAAAATAAGACAGTTTAGCAGAATGAGAGCATCTACCCTAACAGTGCTTCGTAAGACAAGTGGTTTGTTAAAACAGTCATAATTCTCCTTTAAAAAGCAATGAACGGTTTGGGGTATTTGTGTCTGCAAGGCAGAGTTTCTTAATCAAATGTAAACACAGTCAAAGAGCCACTTCTCGGCTTTACGTAATGGACGGTCCTGTACCAAAAAAGCACAATCGAGAACGAAAGACTGAATCGATGTTCTCCCCCGTTTGTTTATCAACCCGAGAGTCTGCCAAAGACATCGAGATGAGTCAGATAAACCCATTTAGTCAGGTTTTCAAAGAAAGCCAGCCGGCGCCTCTATTTTGCCAATGTCTCTGTGTTTCTTAGTAACTTTGTAGGTTAGAAAAAAAAAATCTCTGTTTTCTAGCTCCTTCTTTAAACTGTGGTAGGTGACTGGAGAAGCAGCACGCTTCCGCCAGCGTCCTGTCCCTTACGACAGTGCGCAGACGTGTGGTTCCGATTCTCTGCGCGTGCTGGGTGGTTCGGAGGTGTTTGGAGATACAGTACAACAGGATTCAGAACTCAGTTACGGATTTCCGTCACCCGCTGTATCCCAGGCTAATGAAGCGTGTTTTTAAATATGTTTCGATGGACGTGGCTTCCAACACCACACCGAGGTGCTGGGAACCTGGAAAGAGAGAGATGTGTTTCCTTCCTTCTCTCCTTCCATCTTCCTTCCTTCCTTCCTTCCTTCCTTCCTTCCTTCCTTCCTTCCTTCCTTCCTTCCTTCCTTCCTTCCTTCCTTCCTTCCTTCGTCCCTCCCTCCCTCCCTTCCTTCCTTCCATGGACTCACCACCAAGAAGGATTTATAATCAACTATGCATTCCTTTTTAAAGCACCATGAAATCATTGCATCATAGACCAATCCTATTGGCCTTCTAAAATCATCTATTTGACTCTTATCCAAAAATTGAATAATTTTTAAAATTAAAATTGGAGGAAAAACTGCAAAGAAAGGAAGAAATGTGCGGTGTGCACTTAGGTGGCTGGCAATGTCAGTCGACCATCAAATTAAAAATGCGATTCATCTTTGTCCTGTTCCCCCAGCGTTAGCCATTCCCCAATGTTGCACTAGGAAACTATCGGACGAAACGCCAGCATTTTACGACTTGACCCTTCCTATCCATCTGAAAGCGTGGGGGAGTAGAGTATAAATGTGTTCGTACTTGTCAGCTTTAAAGCCTCCGGTTTTGTCTGTAAAACGACCCAACTGAATGAATCATCTCGTGTTTCCTCTCTAGCCATCTATGAGTTAGTATCTCACCGAGCTCTGGAAAATTTTCATAAGGTATATGTAGGTTTAGGGAAGAGAAATCGATATAAGGAAAAGCAATAATTAATTGGAAAAAAATGAAGTCAGGTGTGAGCTTCTTCGAAAGACAAGTGTGAATACGCAGACTGAAAACCAAATTTCAAATAAACCCGCCCGTTCATACGAAATTCCACAGTCCCACGTGCTCCCGTTCGGCAGTAAGCTGTGTCGGGATGTATTCCATTAAGCCACAGTCAGCCATCGATCAGCTCTCATGAAGCAGAATGAGTCCCTTCCAGCTTCCGAGCCCACAGAATCTGAGTGACTGGCGGACAGAGGTCCAGGGCGGAGGTGGTTCTCCTTGACCGAGGAGGGAATGCGGTTAAATGCACGATCCTATCCATAGAAGAAGCAAGGACTTGGGGAAGGAGATGGGGCGGTGCTGAAGGCAGACCCCGCTCACTGATGGAGTTCTCAGGCATTGTCCGCTAGCCTCCCCTCCCCCTTCCAGCACAGGGGTACTGAGTTTCTCATATTCTCCCCCCACCAACTCTCTCTCCTTAGATCTCGCTTAGTCGCAGCGGGCTCTGCACTCTCATTTGGGTGGAGAGCAAGATTTATCGAAGCGAGAAGCACAGTAAATATTGACTGTGGCCACGAGGAGGTCAATGTTTACCGCCAGGGGTGATAAATCCTGACAATCGCTGGAACATGAAGTCGCTATGTCGCGGGTGGTGCCAGGTGCTTTCTAAGCGTGTTCCCCAGAGGGAGCTGGAAATATTTTTCTAGCCCGTGTGTTTCTTTAGCTTCCCTGTTGCCTGTTTATGTTAATAGTTTAAAGACCAGAGGACGGGAGAGGTTGAGGAAAAAGCATTGCTACTTTCTCTTTTTTGGAAACAGCCCCGTCTTTTCATTTTCATTTTTGAAAAAAATTTTTTTTTAATTCATGGACCAGAACTTTCCCCAGCTATGTGACAAACAGGAAACGCACAGAGGAAGCTGGCGGGGATGGCTCTAAATTATTTGTGCCCACAACACAGCCTTTCATGGCTGGGCTGTCGAAGCCTGTTTTATTCTCCCAAGCATTGATTTTCAAATGTAGCCTTCCTTCCCCTGCTTAATTATTAAGCCATTGAATAAAAAAGCAATATCGGAGAGAGTTGGTTAACAGAGACCTTCTCTGCCCGGCCACTGTTTCGCATCGGTCCAACGCTGTCGCTCTTTTTGAGCGAGCGATGCCTGGGCTCCTTGAGGACTTTGGCTTCAAGTCACCAGCAGATGCCAGTTTGCCACTGGGCTCTGCCCGGGTTTTAGCACCGGGGACAAGTCACAGTACAGACAATGGCTGCAGCAGGTAACAGCGGCCCACAGCGCCCACAGAGAGTGTTTTCGGGCTACGGAAAGCCATCTCCTCTTCCCTAAAATGGTCCCCTTTGTGCTCATTGGTGTCCTTCGGCAGTGGGTGAAGCCTCATGTTTCACAATTACTCATAACACTTTAAAAGGCAAACACTGCCGTGTGACGAATTCATGTCCGGTAGAAGTGACCGACGACTCATTTCTCTCCTGAGAACAGGTGTTGATGGAGGAGAGGTAAGCAGGGTGCCAGCCTTGGGCACCTGCAGGGACACAGCAGGAAAGGCCTGGTGGAGGCAGAGGGACAGGGGCGGCACTGCTGTTGCTGGCGAGTTGAGTGTCACTAACCGCAAATACATTTTGAGCAATTACTGTGGTCAGACACCACTTAAGGACTGAACATGCATAACGGTGTGCACTAGTGTGCTGTGCCCTTATAAACGCTGAAGACGATAAATTTCATGTTACATCTTTTCTACCGCAATAAAAAAAAATGTTGCAAATTCACTCCTCCTTAGCAAAAGAAAATGCCACACCACCCCCCCAGGATGAGGGATTTAGACTCTCCATTTTCCCATCTGCATCCATCGTTCGTCTGAGGGTCACGGGGAGTGAAGCACCCACCCCCCCCCGAGCCCCCAGCTTGAGAGAGCCCTCAGGTACAGGGTCTAAGGAGCTTGCAGAGGGAAGCCACCCACACGTGCAGGGAAGGCGAATGTCGGGGGGACACGGGCGGGCCCTGCGGGGGCTGAAACACAGCTGCAGCCTGCCCGCATCTTCCCCCTTAGAGGAAGCCACTGTTGACTTTCCAGAGTTTCCGTGATTTGCCTGCACGTTTCCGAATTGCATACTCCTACAGCTATTCATTAATTTATACTTTTAGATCCTATCTGTTAACTATCTTTTTTTTTTTAATACCTGAGGATTTAGCTTTCTCTTCCCCTATCGTCTCAGGAGCGTCATATGTCCAATTTTGGCTATGTCGATCAAGTAAACAACACTGTGCGAGGATTTTCACTAATGAATCAAGCAGCGTAATTTGATTACATTTCCTATCTTACCTTCCTTTTTCGTTGTTCTTGGAATTATGGTCTCATTTTTCCATTCGCTTGGTTTTTTTATGTACTTATCACTCTTTCCAGATGCTCCAACACGTCTGGCACATGCTCACTAATAACCTCTCCAAATGCTCAGCTGCATTTCCAACCGAGCCCGCCCCGCCCCCGCCCCCTCCGCCCCGCCCCTGCCCCCTGGGGGCGTCTTCCACACACCCTGTTCTTCTGCCCCAGTGTGTTCCTGGAACCTGGCATGGAACCCAGCCCCTGGGACTGTCCCGTGCTGCCCTCCTGGGGTCTGGTTTCCTCCACCCCATGCTTTTGTCTCTCTGTGTATATAGTCCCTCGTCGAGGTGGACTATGTCCTCATTGAGAAAGCATGCAGGACGGGCGTGTTCCCCGAAGCCACCCCTTTCTCCACAGAGCACTATTTCTGCTGGCTTCGGGTGTCTGGGAGCAAAGTGGGTGACCCAGGCTGGAGCCCTAACGTCTAAGGCGCTGTGGGGAACTCCTCGGCCAGGGCTGGTCTGGGTCGACAGCAGCGGCCCTCCGACCTGTGCACTCGACTATTGTAGTTATTTCTCCTCGGGGTCACGGCTTTGCCTCTGTTCCCTTCCAGCACCCTATCTCCGGCCGTTACCCCGGACTTCGTGCGAGCATTCCGTTGCCTAAACCGGGGTATGACTCATGTACAGACTGTGAGCATACCGCTCGACGAGCTCCGACACACGGGCACGCCCATGTTACTGGGACTTCATCCCAGGATAATTCTTCATCTGCTTAATACCCTTGCAGAGAACGAGTCCCGCTCCCTGCGACCTTGAGGCTTGGATCTGGGAAAATACGAGCTTCGATCACAGCCAGCCCTCCCTTCTCACCCCTTACGAGGTCTTGGCACTGAGTCCTGCTAAGGTACTGATGTTTGGCAACATCAGTCACTGAGCGGCTACACAGGTTTGCATTGTAGACACGGGATTTCTAGAGTCACTCATCGATGGGACTGTAAGGGGGACCGCTGTCCCCTACTCTGTTCTGAATTTTAACAGGACATAAACTCTATCCTCCGACACGTTTCCCTGTGTCTAATCTGGGGCCTCCCACCTTTCATGGCTTTCTTCTTTCTGACCTGTCAACAGGTGGTGCCTTGTCCTTCATCCCGGTACAACCTGTGGTCCTGTTTCCCAGGTGTCAGCGCGTGATCTCAGTGTCCAGGCTCCGATCTAAACTGCTTACTTCTGCGAATCTAATTTGTTTTGGAAATACCCGAGACCCCCACCGAAACCCCAGCTCCGACCGTTTCTTCACACGTCAGCGATTGCAACGCCAAACTTTCAGTCGTTCAGGCCCAAAACTCTGAAGTCACGTGCGAGTCCCTTCTCTCTCCACATCTGACCTATCCGTAAATTTTATCGACTCCTGTAAATGCAGCCAGAGTCCGACAACGCCTCGGCTCCTCCGCTGGGAGCACCTGCCCCACCCAGCTTCCTCTCGTGCCTGGACCATCGCAGACTCCCAACGGGATGCTCTCACCCCGTGACGGCTTCTCTCCTGTCCTTGCCCCGTACAGCAGCCAGAGGGTCCTTCTGAACTGTCACCGGGGTGCTCCAAACCCTCCAGGACCTCCCGTGTCACCCAGGAAAAGGCAAGTCCTTGTGATGGTCTCGCAGTCCTCCAACCTTCCTGATTTATTTCACACACACGCACATGCATGCACACGCACACACACGCACACACACACACACGCACACACACGCACACGCACGCACACGCACGCACACGCACATACACAGACAATTTACTTGTATATCGTCTGTTTACTGCTGCTAGAGTTTAGACAAATGTGAAGAAGCAGTTTACATGTCCTGCTTGATGCTGTGGCCCCCAGAATCTAGAATGGTCTTGTACAGGGTCTTTTTTAGTATGTTGCTTTTACCATGTCACATCTTAGCAAAGAACTCCTGAGGTTCATCAAATGCCTGCTTTGTGGGATTTTAATGTTCCCGAAGTCTCCTGGAGCTGCGTGAGTTTGCATCCTCTCACCTGTCCATCGTATGCCCCAGGTGGAACCCTCAGACCCCATCGCTCAGGTCAGACTCCTCGCTGGCCGTCACACATCCCTGAGCTGACACACACCCTCCCGAATAGTGGAGCTACCTTGCCAAAAGTTTTACTCCTTTTCAAAATTCCTCAAAAAATTAAAAATAGAGCTAACGTGTGATCCAACAATCCCGCTTTGGGGAAATACCCAGAAGAATGGAAAACGGGATCGCGGAGTGATATTTGCATGCCTCTGTTCACAGAGCATCTTCGTCAGTAGCCGAGAGGAGGAACTATCCCAAGTGTCCATTGGAGCTCGAATGAATCAAGAGAATGTGGTCTAGACACACGATGGAATATTATCGGGCTTTACAAAAGGCGGAAATCTTGTCACATGTTGCAGGATGACCCTCGAGGACATTGCAGTAAGTGAAATAAGCCAGTTGCAGAAGGACAAATGGTCTACTTGCATATCGTTACCACAACTGTGCTGCACACTTAAGAATGGTGAAGATAGGAAATTTTGTGTTATGCGTTTGTTTGTTTGTTTGTTTGTTTACCATAATTAAAAAAAATTTTTTTTTGCCTTTTTCCTTCCCTGATATTACCCATCCTTCCAATTTCAGCTCAGGGCCAGGTCTGCTCCCAGATGGCCCCGCCCCCAGCATCCTTTCCCCTCCCCGGGCTCCTCTGACACGTTCTTTGTGGGCTTCCGGGCCGGCACTTCATTTCTGCCCCACCGTTTTATGTATAAGTGACTTCCCCAGATGGACCTCAGGCATCACGCCCTGCGCGTTCTGTCACCCGAGCAACGCGTATCGTAATGGGACAACGCTTTCGTTACGGAAGAATCTTGGACGGATCGAATCCTGTCCACGCTGCTTGTCTTTCAAGGTGTCCAGAGCGAGCGAAGTGCCAACCATCCTGGTCGCGTTCTAGCCTGTGGCAGCTGTGTTTCGCATCTTCATCTCTCCTTAATTTTACAACCAAGTTGTCGTAGAAAGAAACCTTCGTGTTCCTCTTCGACGCATCCCCAAGTTCCTTTTGTACTTGCTACTCTTTTTTTTTCTCTTTACAAATACTGGGACATTTCCGTACACACACCCGTCCAGAGACCAACCACTTGAACTTTAGGAAACTTTTGACGTTAATGAAATTAAACGTTTTCCCCTAACTCGTGCTTTCTTTCGACAGTCCTGTGCGGAACAGAAATAATGTCACTTCAGGGAAGAGGCACTGACATTTTCCTGACCAAGGCTCCTTTAATAATTTATCACCAACTATCTCGATGTTGTCGAATTGAAAAGTCAGAACATTTAGAGATATGTTTGTAGCTAACTCCTCAGCGAGATGAATCATTTTTTGTTTTGTGCCATTTTCGAGAGAAAGAGTAAATGGCTCCAATGTCACGGCACGGACATGTGCATATTTAATATACTTACCGCACATGCATTAAAGATCTATATTTATTCCTCAGAAAGAATGAGATAGCGCGGAAGCCGATGGGGCGACATGAAGGAACACGGTGTGTCATTTGGGGGAGACAAAGCACCCGCGAGCGGCAAACTCTGTGCTGTGGAAGGTGCTGAAGGGGGGTTTCTTCTGCATGTTTAGCCCCCTCGGCGAGGTCGCCGCCTCTTTGTAAGTGTTATCGGCCACTTTATGTCACCTGAAGGACAGAACTTGGATTCTACAACATAACCGCCCCCTGATAATGGCGGGAAACACCACAACTGCAAGCCAGAAGCCCCGGGAACACAAATGGAGAAAATACTTCTCTATTCGGATCTCATTTGCAATTTATGAGCAAACTTTTCGCTCTGTATTTTTACGCAGT
>NW_011888830.1:6392555-6398159 GCF_000151845.1 Pteropus vampyrus
GAAGAGGCACTGACATTTTCCTGACCAAGGCTCCTTTAATAATTTATCACCAACTATCTCGATGTTGTCGAATTGAAAAGTCAGAACATTTAGAGCTATGTTTGTAGCTAACTCCTCGGCGGGATGAATCATTTTTTGTTTTGTGCCATTTTCGAGAGAAAGAGTAAATGGCTCCAATGTCACGGCACGGACATATGCATATTTAATATACTTACCACACATGCATTAAAGATCTATATTTATTCCTCAGAAAGAATGAGATAGCGCGGAAGCCGATGGGGTGACATGAAGGAACACGGTGTGTCATTTGGGGGAGACAAAGCACCCGCGAGCAGCAAACTCTGTGCTGTGGAAGATGCTGAAGGGGGGTTTATTCTGCATGTTTAGCCCCCTCGGCGAGGTCGCCGCCTCTTTGTAAGTGTTATCGGCCACTTTATGTCACCTGAAGGACAGAACTTGGGTTCTACAACATAACCGCCCCCCGATAATGGCGGGAAACACCACAACTGCAAGCGAGAAGCCCCGGGAACACAAATGGAGAAAATACTTCTCTATTCGGATCTCATTTGCAATTTATGAGCAAACTTTTCGCTCTGTATTTTTACGCAGTGTGGCGGGGGCGGTTAGCATCCAGCACCGAGGACATCGAGGTTCCTGCTGTTTTGTTTGGCCCTAACGGTTTTCGACCCATGGCTCCGACGATCATCCCTGGGCATCGCCACCCTCGCCGACACGTGACACACCCTGAAGAAGCCGAGATCACAGACGTAACGGCGCAGAGGCCACGTATGAGGATGACGGAAGTAAACGCGGGACAGCACTTCCCGCCCAGGTGACCGTTAGTGACGGGGCACGCGACGGCATGCGCAGAAACGAGCGTGTCCTGCTAATCCCGTTTGGGATTTCGGCTAATGGAAGCACCAGGAGGGAGCTGCTCCTTCGTGGCAGGGGCCGTGGGTGGCCGAGAAGCCGAGGCTCAGGACCAGGGGCTTGGTTTTTAAAAGCTATCGGCCTTGCGAGGGACCTCCAGTAAGCAGCCGAACCGCCCCATCCTGTTGGGGTGTCCCCCAGTGGGCGCACCCCGCTGGCCCCCGAGACCAGGCCTCGCTCAGTGAGCTGTTGCCTTTCCCTTCAGAGATGCCACATCGACGGTCTCAAGGGACGCCGTCTCCGTTTGTGACTCCCGTAAAGAGAAGAGACTTCATATATGCTGTAATGTTAAAACCTCTCTGTGTCGCAGATAAAATTGTCGCCGATCCGAGTAGGATGCTCAAGGAAGCAAGGTGGCCTTGGGGGTCAGGAAGGAGGACGCGTCGGCCTTTGCCGGTCGCAGCTGGCCTGTGGAATGTCCCGAGGTGGCACGGCGAGGCGGCGTACGCCGCTTCTGCCTGTGCTGGGAACCTGGCCTCTGGCCACGAGTGTCCCCCACCCTCGTGAGTGTGAGCACGGACGTCCACTTCACGGCGTGCGCGTGCGCGTGGTCTTTGAAATGACTTACTTCGTCGAGAGGCTGGTGGCAACCGACAATCAGAGACTCTTTAGAAATAGCAGAGAGAGGTGAGTCAATAGTACAATTTGCTCCGGCACGTGGGAAATTTTCAGCTTCTCAAAACTATCCAACCTGCTGTGCGATGACCGTCTGGTCATTCAATGATAAGACTGTCGTGCGGTGTTTTACGCCTACGAGACACCTTCAGGCCCTGTGCTATTTTGCCGTGGCCAGTCCTTCTTGTGCAGAAACAAACCCCTCGCTGGGGTTCGATGCATCCAGCCACCGTCCTGGGTCCTGAGACCACGCTCTCTAAGGAGAGGGAGTTTTCGCTGTCTGGGTGGCCGGAAGGAAATAGATTCACTGTACCACGGGCTCTACTCCTTCCTCCTGCCTGTGCTCCTGACTGTCATAATGTAGAACATCGTCAATCTCTTTCAGACATCTCTCCAGCTACATGATAGATTTGTTTTTATTTATTTTTTTTTTATGGTGACGTTGGTTAACGAAATCCAATAAGTTTCAGCTGTACGCTTGAGCAGGAAGACATATATATGTTTACACTGTGTGTTCACCTCTCATAGTTAGATTTGAAGCCAGTTAGTTATAACACCCAAAAGTTATACATGAAGAAAAATCAAAATAATGCTTAAAGAACAGTTCACTTTTCTTGAGACTTCCTTTCACTATGAAAGCGTTGTCAGAACGAACTCTATTCATGAAACCACCCTCGAAATTTTCATTAATATCTTTTCAACAAGTTGTTGATACTCGCTGTGGTATTTACGAAACAGCGGGAACCTATTTCTGTTGTAAACCTTCAAGTACATGGAGCAAAAAATCTTCAAGCCATTTGAAAAATGAGTCCATTATATTTACCGGCAAATGTTCTTTTGAATATAGAGTTTATTTATAGCTAATCTCATTGTTTATAGCTGATTTCATTATTTAGACAAATAACGATGTGGCTAAAGTTCATTATCACTCAGGGAATTTCTAAATTTTTGTTGAGATCCTTAGTAAACTGGCTTTGATCCATTTTGGTAGATCAAACGTCTAGATTAAAAGTTAAACATACGGACGAGAATCTTTTTATCTTAGGCAGGGCCACTGAGGACCAGCGCTGTTTTCGATGGGGGCACTTGACCTAATTTAGACCAGCGAAGTGCAGATGTCATACCTGTTTTAAAGTGCAGAAGCTGAAGCTGAGCCATCAGGCGGGCACTGGAATCCACCACAAGGCATGTTTGCTCTCGCCATCCCAGCTCCCCGATCTTGTGCTCCTGGCTGTGGAGCGTCTCCCTGCAAGTGGGTTGGGGGGATTTTCAAAGATATTCTAAGTTTTCCCAATACCCCAAGAGCTAATATTGTTAAGGAACAGAAGACAGTCCTCCGCCTGCCCGAGGTAACGCACGACAAGTCTGAAAAAGCTCAGGTTCGGTTTCAAGCGCTACAAGTTCGGTGGTTCTGTCAACTGGCTCCAGGGCTTCATAAAACTCGGGAGACACAGCTGTATCTTTGTTAGCTTTGCCGACAACCTGTTGGGCTTACAAGACGTTCTCCATTTTCTCTATTTGCCATGCGTGTTCATCCTACGTTTGGACCGTAAAGGCTTCGGCTTCTACTGCTATTGTCACTGCTGTAAAAACTCATTCCTGGTCACGAAGAATAAAACGCTGAACGCCTTCTCATACGACTCGTTCCGCCTGGGGTGACTGCCGACTGGTCCGGCACGGTAAGGACTGCATCGCAAGGTCACCAACAGGAAGTAGGGAGGTGCTATCCGCTTAACAGCCGTGCTCCTGGAAGCACCTGAAACGTCTCTGATTCTAATGCCCTGCTTAACTTTGTCCTTTTCATCCCTCAGTGATGACATCGGGCGGGCTGTTCCTTCTCAGGATGGCACGGCCGACTTAATAGTCTTGGGGCAGCGGGACACACAGACACAAATACATCTTAGTTTTCTCAACGTCTTTCCATTAGACATCCCCAAGCCCCTGAAGATAAGAAGAATTTCATGTGGCCCAGTGACCAGGTGTACAAACTGAGGAAGACCACACAGAAAACTGTCTGTTCAAGGTTGTATAACAGCTGAAAGGTAGCACGAAGGACAGTGACCACTGCCACCCAAGGAATAAGGAGAAACTCGCCCGTCTTAAGACGCGATTGAGCTCCCCAAACAAACCCAAGGACTTAAATCTCCTCAGCCTCTACAGGTAAGTTTGGAGGAAATGTTTTACCTTAGAACCTGGACATGGAGCACTAAAGGGAATACTGGATTTGGAATTCGGGCTGTGAGCCAGACAAAGGACTTTCTTGTCACCTTCGCCATTTTAATTGGTATCGCTGGTTGCTGTACTAATTCAGTTTGTGGACACAGGTATTGGAGAGATTAGCTCTTGCTTGCTCTTTGTTTTAAGTGCCGAGGATACTGCCATGTCTGTGTTCCTGTGGGGTTTTAGACAGAAGCATAGTTTCACTTAAGCAGCCAGAGAAGGAATTTAAATTCTTTGACTCCGACGAAAAGAGCGGGAGAAGCAGAAGCCGGCGCCCTGTCTGGTGGGCTGTGGGAATTGCATGTCAGAGAAACGGGGGTCCTGTGGCTCGAGCAGCTCTGGGCAGTGCCATGCACCCAGTAAGGCGCTTCGAAATGAACAACGTCGATTTGGAGCACGGTCAGCAGAATTATCGAGGTATTTCTCATGGTTCTGTAGCTAAAGCCGGCCAGCCAGAATTAATGGATTGATTGATTGATTGATTGGATAATTGGATAATTGGAAAATTGAATAATTGATTATTGGATAATTGGTTAATTGGATCTGGCTACCTTGAACAAAAAGAGAATGTACTGGAAGACTGTGGGGTTCAGTCCTTTGACTTCCGACGAAAGAGAAAGGCCTGTCCTCACTCCTCCCCAGCCTTACCGCCCCGCCTGGCTCTGAGCTCTGAGACACTGTGAGGCGCCGAACAGAGACAGCCGAGAACACCGTCCTTGGGGACGAGTCGCAGCAGCACGGGCCGCCTCTGCCGCAGACCTTGGACGTGGCGCTGGGCAACCCGATAAAGGAACGTGGCCCAAAGCACAGCGCCTGGGACTCACCTGTCTCCCGAGTCCATCTGCAAAACAGCCTAAACAAGAAGGCCCTCAGAACGAGCCACGCTTCTTCTGGAAATGTCCCTGAACCCCCAAATCCTTATTCGTCGGGCAGGCGATTGGGCAGGCGTGTGGCAGAGCGAGGCTGGCGATAGGCGAGAATGGATTCGCGTTGCATCGGTGTCCACCTTGGCCGTATTCAGTTTTCCACGTGGGAATGTTTAACTGAATCCATCTAACCTTCGAGCAATTTCCAGCTGCCCAGCAGCTCCTAAGAGGTCATCTTGCTCCAGGTAGGACAGACCTTAGAGCAACCATACAGCCCACGCAACCCAAAGCCAGAGCTGAGAACAATTGGCCAGGCTCGATTCACACTTGAGATCACCTGATGCTGAGTGATACATTGACTTCGCCATTTTACTCCAGGGTGTTTGTCTGCGATGGTCACGGGCGTCTCTGCCTCTGGGTGAAAGGTCAGATATGCAGGTTCGGGCCGTGTTTAGAAAGATGATGAACTTAGGCAAGAAAGGCTCAGACTGTGAACTCCAAACAAAGTTGGTGTATTTCCCCACAGGAGAGGGAGACAGAGAGAGAGCCGAGCACACCCCCTGGGTACGCGGCCTTGTGGGGTCCCCTATGTTTAATGACGTTGCCACTGGTCACTCACTGCCCCACTTACTTGTGACCAGAACATGGAGTTGTTGAGGTTATCAGGATAATGATAAAAAATACCCCACCAACCCCCTACTCTACTTTCCTCCGTGCTCAGGTCAGATGCGGGCATCTCTTGCAGGCTCGTCCTGTGCCCACCCCTCCCCCTCTTTAACTGTCTATGGTCAGGGAGAGAAAGTCTCTCCTCACCTCTGCCTACTAATCGACACTCCCGCTAGTGGTCCCAGATGGGCTGATCGCCCCACGGCCTTGGCAGCCCCTGGTGTCGCTCTGGTCCGTGTGAGCATCTCGTTACTTTATCAGTGTTTCCCTGAAGCCGAAGAGGTTAAACGTTTCATTTTACATTTTC
>NW_011888830.1:6399699-6400237 GCF_000151845.1 Pteropus vampyrus
GGTTTTCTATATAGAGAATCATGTCATCCACAAATAGTGACAGTTTGACTTCTTCGTTTCCTATTTGGATGCCTTTTATATCTTTCTCTTGCCTGGCTGCATTCGCTAGAACCTCCAATGTTATATTAAATAACACTGGTGATAGTGGACACGCTTACCTCGTTCCTGATTTGCAGATATTGTACCAACCTTGCATCCCAGTAATAAATCCAATTTGATGATGGTTTATTGACATTTTTAATGTAATGCTGAATTTGGTTTGCTAATATTTTGTTGAGGATTTGGGCATCAACGTTCATGAGAGATATCAGCATATAGTTTTCTTTTTTTTTAATGTCTTTGGCTGGTTTTGGAATCAAGGTAATGGTGTCTGTTCAGATCCTCTGCCCATTTTTTCATTAGACTGTTCGTTTGTTTTTTTTTTTTTTTTTTGCTATTGAATCGTATGAGCCTTTTTTAAAAATTTGGACATTATCAAACATATATATGACTTGCAAATAATTTCTCCCATTCAGCAGGCTTCCGTTTCATTTTGTGG
>NW_011888830.1:6400287-6401815 GCF_000151845.1 Pteropus vampyrus
GAATAACCCCATTTTTGTGTTTTTGTATAAAGATTCAGGAATCTCTGGAATCCCGTGGTGAGACAGGACGTCTCTTCTGCACGATCCACGGATTGGGTCTTCTGTTCTCCCCGCATCGAGGGGGAATCTGGTCTCTGCCTTTTCCAGCTGAAGGCGGCAGCCTGCAGCGCCGGGGACACCTGGCTCTGCCTGGACTCTGATCCAGCCTCTTCCGGTGAGTACAGAAACCATAGCGGTGGAAGAGTGTCCCTCTGTACCTTGTTCCTTCTGTAAAACCTCTTGAAGTCAGCTGACTGTTCTCTCAAAATAAGTTAATATCTTTTGGAAAGCTAACTCTGAGATGTAAGTATTTGTTGAGTGATACGCAAAGTATCATGTTTACTGGTAGACGAAGACTTCTTGGGATGATAGGCCGGCATTGAGTTGTTTTTTTTGTTGTTGTTTTTAACGAACATCACCAGGAGGAGGAAGTAGTCCTTTTTTTTCCTGAGCTGTTCAAATTGTTCCCCTCTTTGGAAAACCGTTTCTCCAGAATGGGCTGGGTCTTTTCCTTTTATTCAGCTGTCTGCTCAAATGTCATGTCATCAGTCGTTCCTTCCCTAATCTCCCCGTCACCCCAGCCATTGTTAATTTCTCTCCTTCCTCCTCTGCCTTGGTGTTTATCATGGCACCTAGTTCGATTGTGGCTATACATTTACAATGGGATGGTAGAAAACACAGATTTCAACCGTAGCGATTAATTATTGCAGAATACCCTTCAAAAAGCATACCATTATATACATGTAGTTAAGTGACTTTATTTGAAATACTTTTAGGAAAGCTTTTGGAGTTTGAGTCATCTATGCTTTCAATAAACCTGAGCGCTTGCTGTAAAACAATCTTTGACTACTTCTGTGTAAAATGCTTCCCGGCTCACGTTGGTCTCCTCTTCAAGGGGCATCTCACTGAGTCAGGAGAAAACAGCATGAAAGGGATAGATAAGACACACGGTAAAGTTTTTAAAAGAGAAAAACGTAGTGTTCTTCTTTTGCTTGCTGCGTCAAGAAAGGACAGTCCATGGAAATGGCGTTTTGTAGGAAACTTCAGAGGTGACAAGGAGTTCTTGAACATTGCGAACCTCTAGGTGGATTCTGGGGGGCGGATGAACGCCACATCGATAGGAGTGCGGGCTGGCAGGGTGTCCAGAAAGACACTCAGGGTTAGACAGCATATTAGTACCACAAAGTGAGTGGGGGACCGATGAGGGAGGATTGAATTATCTGGGGACGCTGTCGGTCTGCCTGGGGCCACCTGGACAGCATGCACTGAGCCGTGGACATGACTCTGACGTGGCCAGCGGGCCGGTGGATGTTCGGGGCAGTAGGCTGGAGTCAGATTTACACAGATCCTGTCGATCCATGAACTGATTCTGGTTCGCCAATGAAATTCGAATCCAGGGCAGTGGACGGGGCTTGCCCAGCAAGGTGGGTGGGAGCAGGAAGGAGCTCTGAGAAGTGTCACCTATCACGTCACTGCAGAATGAAGAGCC
>NW_011888830.1:6411165-6417237 GCF_000151845.1 Pteropus vampyrus
AATCAAGGTAATGGTGTCTGTTCAGATCCTCTGCCCATTTTTTCATTAGACTGTTCGGTTTTTTGCTATCGAATTGTATGAGCCTTTTTTAAAAATTTGGACATTATCAAACATATATATGACTTGCAAATAATTTCTCCCATTCAGCAGGCTTCCGTTTCATTTTGTGGGTGGTTTCTTTTGCTGTGCAGAATCTTTTTGGGTTGATGTAGTTCCACTTATTTTTGCTTTTGCTTTTGGTGTCAGATTCAAAAAACGAGACCTACGTTAAAGAGATCACCACCTTTTTTCATCTAGGAGTTTTATGGTTTTAAGTCTTCTGATCAAGTCTTTCGTCCATCTTGAGTTCATTTTTGTGTAAGGTGTCGGAAAGCGGTCGGGTTTCATTTTTTTGCATTTGGCTATCCCGTTTCCCCGGCACCATGTATCGAATAGACTGTCCTTCCCCTGCTATGTATTCTTTGTTTCTTTGTTGTAAGTTATTTGACCATGAAGCCTGGACTCAATTCTGGGCTCTCCGTTCAGTCCCACTGACCTCTGTGTCTGTCATATGCTGGCGCCATCCTGTTTTGATGACTACAGCTTTGGAATATAGTTAAAACCAGGTTGCCTGATGCCTCCAGCTTCGGTCTATCAAGATTGCTTTTGGTATTCAGGATTTTTTATGGTTCACAAAACTTAGTATTATTTTTCTAAGACTTTGTAAAATGCCATTGACATTTTGACAGGGATCGCACTGAACCTGTAGATTGCTTTAGGATGTATGGACGTTTTAACATTATTGAGTCTTCTGATCTGTGATCGTAAAATATCTTTCCATTTATTTGTGTCTCCTTCATTCAGTTTATTCTTAGGTATTCTATTCTTTTTGATACGATTGTAAATGGGTTTGTTTTCTTTGTTTCTCTTTCTGATAGTTTGTTAGTGTGTAGACATTCAACAGATGTTTGAGTATTGATGTTGTATCCTGCGACTTGACAGAATTAGTTTATTAGTTTTGACAGGGATCTTTTTCCCCCTGTGGTGTGTTTAGAGTTTTCTGTATATCACGTCATCTGCAAATATGATGGTTTTACTTCTTCCTTTACAATTTGGATGCCTTTTTAAAAATTTTCTCGTCTGAGTGTCTGAAACATAAATTAGTCTTAATTTGATCAGGACGTGCTCAGAGAATATGAGATCTGGCGATGCATGTGTCTTTTTTCAATTTTTAAAAATCTAGAGTGGCAGGACCATACGCGAGCACTTAAACCAGCCAAAACACCAATTATAATGATGTTCTATGGAACAGAATTCGTGGTAGAGAGGAAAAGGTCGTACCCTTTCACCACTGAGTATGAAATCAGCTGACGGTTTATCATACGTGGCCTTTATTACGTTGAGGTACGTTCCCTCTATACTCACTCTGTTGAGAGTTTTTCTCATAAATGGATGTTGAGTTTTGTGAAATGCTTTTGAGACAACGATTTTCAGGCTTCATTTTGTTAGTGCGGTGTACCCTGTGACTTGATTGGTGGATGCTGAACCAACCTTGAGTCTCTGGAATCAATCCCATTTGATCATGCTGTATAATCCTGTTATCGTATTGCTGAATTTGGTTTGCTAGTATTTTGTTGAGGAGTTTTGCATCTATGTTCATCAGGGATATTGGCCTGTAATTTTCTTTACTAGGGCATCTAGGTTTTCTTTTTTTATAATCAGGGTCATGCTGGCATCCTAAAATAAGTTTGGAAGAATTCCCCGCTCTGGCGTGTTTTAGAAGAGTTTGAGAAGAATCGTGTTCTTCGCGTCTTTGGTAGGGTCACCGTTGAAGGACTTTCGTTGGCAGGGAGGTATTTTGATTCCTGTTTCCATCTCCTGCCTGGTGACAGGCCTGTTCAGGTTTTCTCTTTCTTCCCGTTTTAGACTCAGTAGGTTGTATGTTTCTAGGAATTTATCCAGTTCTTCTAGGTGGTCCAGTTTGTTGGTATATGATTGTTCGTTTAATTATCGGTCATTTAATAATTGTTTAGTTAATCCTTTGTTTATCTGTGACATCAGTTGTAATATCTCCTTTTTACTTTTCCATCGTACTTACTTGAGTCCTCTCCTTTCTTTCGTGGTGAGTCTAGCTAAGGGCCTGTCAGTTTTGTTTACCTTTTCAAAGAACCAGCTCTTCAGTTTCTTGACCTTTCGTATGGTCTTTTTAGTCTCTTATTTATTTCTGCTCTCACCTCTGTTATTTCCTCTCTTCTCACTGTGGGCTCTGTCCTTCTCTTTCTCGTTGCTCGAGGTGCAGAGTTAGGTTGTCTATCTGAGACTGGTTTTGTTCGAGGTAGGCATTATCATCATGAACTTCCGTCTTTGAAATGTTCTGCCGTATCCCACAAATTTTCGTGTGTTATAGTTTCATTTCTCTCAAGGTATTTTTAAAATTTCTTTTGATTGATTCTTTGACCCATTGGTTGTCCAGTAGCATGTCATTTAATCTTCACATAATTGGAACTTTTCCAGTTTTCTTTCTGATTAATTTATAATTTTTGGCCATTGTGTTCAGAAAAAACGCTTCGTGTGATTTTGCTCCTCTTAAATTTATGAAGAGCTTGCTTTGTAGCCTAACATATATGATCTATCCCGGGGAATGATTGCAGTGCCTTTGAGAAGGATGCGCGTTCTGTTGTCTTTGGATGAAATGTTCTGTAAATATTTAAGTTCATCCAGTCTACCGTGTCTTTTAAGGCTCATGTTTCTTTACTGATGTTCCATCTGGTTTATCTATCCACTAATGTAAACGGGGTATTAAGATGCCCTATTTTTATGTTGCTATCTTTCTCTCGTAGTATTTTTATGCAATTTATTGCGGTGACCTTGGTTAATAAAATCATATAGGTTTCAAGTGTACAATTCTGTAATACATCATTAATATTTTAGTACGTCGTGCGTTCACCACCCAAAGTCAATTCTCCTTCAGTCACCATATATCTGACCCCCTTGACCTGTTTCTACCTGCCACCTCCCCCTTTCCTTCTGGTCACCACTAAACTATTGTCTGTGTCTGAGTTTTTGTTTCTTTGTATGCTTTGTTCTTTTGTTGCTTCTGTTTTACATCCCGCATATGAGTGGGATCGTATCATCCTCAACTTTTGCTAACTTACTTCGCTTAGCATGATATTCTCGAGATCCATCGTGTTGCAAATGGCAGTGTTTCACCTTTACTTATGGCTGAGTCATATTCCATTGTATATGTGTACCACCTCTTCTTTATCCTGTCATCTATCAGAGGACACTTTGGCTGTTTCCATGTCCTGGCCAACGTGAATAATGCTGCAATGAACATCATGCTGAATATGTCTTTATGGATAAGGGGGGGATCCGATACCCAGAAGCAGGATTGCTGGGTCCCATGGTAACTCTATTCTTCATTTTTCCTGGATATTTCAACATAGCTCAAGTAGCCCTCAAATAACAATAATTACTATTTCCATACTTAGAACAATAGGGAAACAGAATGAAAACAAAAAAGATTTGGAGCTTACGAATCGGTTTAAGATCTTATCATAGCTAATTCACTCAGTAGAAGACCCTGATCTATTAAACTTCACTTCAGAGTCACGGCTACCTTTCTTTTATGTGGAAGAATCTTACATATTTTTCAAGACTTGCTACTTCCTTTCTTTCTAACTCCCAGTTTGCTACTAAACAAAGGATGACCAGTGAGATTGGAAATGCTCTCCTAAGGTCGTTGAGGGTGGCAAACTAGGGTCTTTATTGAGTTTGCTTTCTGGTCAAGACAGTTTTTTCCCCACGTGATTTGCAAAGCTGTGCTGACCGACAGGATGAATAACCTGAATTCAAGGAGAAATTCAGATAGTTTCTTTCTGGGAACAAAATGTTCCCACGACAAGCTCAGCGATACAGCGACACGATAAGGAATTGTCATATTCCTACAATAGGAATTGTCATATTCCTACAGATTTATATTACAAGAAAACGAGTAGGTAGAGTTATCATACTGTTAGATCATAGAAAAGAGAGGATTTGAAAACACAAAAAGGGTTAATGCTACGCAAAGGATGAGACGTAAGAGAGAAGGCACTCATAGTTCACGTGACATCTCCTGAGCCTACTAGATTTCTTAAAATAACCTTATCTTTTCCAAGAGTGGGAAATGTGCCTGTTACTGAACATTTGTTCAGCAGGCTTCTTGATTAAAAGAATGAAGAGGTGGGGAAGCCAGGGGCTGCTTTTGGCCAGGTCGTTCCTCATGCCCCATGAGGCATCGTGTTGATTATAACATCACTAAACTTTCTCCTTTAAAGGAGTTAGTCTGCGAGCAGCAAATAAGATTTTATGTTTTCCTCGGCCATCAAATTTAACCCAGAAAGACCTCCACCCCATAGTTTAAATATATAAAGAAATAAATCAAAAACCTCAGGGTCTCTTCGATGTTATAGATCAGACTATTAAGAGTCGCATGTGGGAATAAGAGCTTGTGTACACTTCCTCTCATGAAATCGCTACAGAAATGGGGAGCCTGTATGTTCTCATTATTCGTATTTGGAAAGTTAAGCATGTTTCCCAAGGAATATGCAGGTGGCAGATAGTTGACAAAACCTCTCAAAGGATCAAGCATAGAGTCAGCCCCAAGCACAGCCATCCGACTGAGAAATGGAGGAAGAAATGTGAAGCTTTGTTGTACAGAAATTAGATAGCAGAAGCTTCACGCACAGGGCAGATCGTCCAGCGAAATCTTGTCTTTCACCTGTTGGTCAATCAGCGAGCATTTCCTGGGCGACCGGTAGGGTGTCAGAATCGGTATTAGTGGTAGATAACGATGAGAGTTGATTCTTTGTCAAACCATGCTCAAGGGCTTCACACGGACTATTCAGTTCTCAGATTCACACTGTTAGAAAAGTACTGTTACAGACAAGGACAGTGAGCCCAGAGAAGCTAGATAACTCGGTCGAGATCACGCAGCAGTAAGAATGGGGTTGGAGTATGAAATCAGGCCATGCCAAGTCTCTCCCCACAAGTCCCTACAGCTCTGAGGTTCCCCCTCTGATTCTCTATTTCTGAATCTTCCCCCCACAAGTCTCTCTAGCTCTGAGTCTCCCCCTCTGTATCTCTGAGTCTCCAGCTCCGAGCCTCTGTCTCTGAGTCTACTCCTGAGTTTCTATGAGTTTCCCTTCCTGAGTCTCTGTATCCGAGTCACTTCCTCCCGAGTCTATCTCTGAGTCTCATCCCAAATCTCTGTCTCTGAGTCTCACATTTTTCAGTCTTTTCCTCCTAAGTCAATTTTTCTGAGTCTCTTTATATCTGAGTATCTCTTTCCAAATCTCTCCATATCTGAGTCCATCCAAGTCTCTGTATCTGAGTCTCCATCAGAGTCTCTATATCTCTGAGTCCGTCCCTGTCCCCAAGTCCCTACAGTTCTGTGTCTCCCACCCGAGTGTCTCTTTCTGAGGCTTTTCCCCCACCCGAGTCTCTAAATCTGAGTCCATACCACGGGTCTCTATATCTCTAAGTCCTCCCCAAGTCTCTGTATCTCTGAGTCTATCCCTCACTTGAGTGATTAAATTTCTGAATCTGTCCCCCGAGTATTTATATCTCTATTCTCCCCCCACCCCGCAAGCCTCTATCTCGGTGTCCCCACCAAATCTCTATACTTCTGAGTCTCTCTCCCCAGTCTCTATATAACTGAGCCTATCCGCTGAGTCTCTAGTCTGAGTTCGCCCCCACCAGCTCCACCCACCCCTGACATGTTTTTGGATGAGACTTACGTTTAAATCTGTAGACTCTGAATAAAGCATATTGCCCTCCATCGTATGGGTGTGCCTCATCCAATCAATCAAAGGCCTGAAAGGAATCAGTGCTGACCTCTCTGAGCAAGAGGGAGTTCTGTGGACGACAGCCTTCCCACCTGGCTCTTCTCCGGGTCTGCAGCCGGCCCATGAGCCCTGAGGATTTTGGACTTCTCGGTCTCCATGATGGTACAAGCCGGTCACTTACAATAAATCTCTTAGTATTTATATACACATCCTGTTGGTTCTATCTCTCTGGAGAACACTAATATACCAATGTTTTCCCCTCGAA
>NW_011888830.1:6417287-6418682 GCF_000151845.1 Pteropus vampyrus
AGACATAGGGTCAGGAGGTGGGGTGGCAGCTGTGCATGGGCATTGATTCCTGCCAGTCCCAGGTTCTGGGAGGCAGAGCTGTGAGCTCACAGTGCAGGCATGGCAGCCAGGATGGGAGCCACTGGCCGGCCGAGGAGACACAGCATATTCCTTACACAGTTGGGTTATGAAGCCCTTCTCGGATGTGCGGTTTGCAGACTCCTTTGCTCATTCTATTGGCTGCCTTTTCATTCTGTGACTGGCTTCTTTGGCTGTGCAGCTTTTTAGTGTGATGTGGCCCCTCTTTATATATTTTTGCTTTTCTCAAGTACATATTCAGACTGTTTACAGAATGCTTCAAGTACATGTCACCCGTCGACTACAAAGTTGGAACATTTAACTTCAAAGCATATCTGCCTGCTGTTATAAATCAGAGCCCTGCTTGCCTATTTCCCCCAGATAGACTCAAGAACGTGCTTTGCTATGAATAATTCTCATTACATATTAAAGTGTTCGTGAGACAAACTCAATGTATTATACTTGTTTACGGCGTTCGTTGTGTTTCTACGTATTAGGATAGAATTTTTTTCTGTTGTTCTTGGTCCACTTGAGCAAGGAAATTTATGACAACGGAATGAGTCTTGTATTTAATGGCTTTTAGAGATGAAGAGAATGATCTCTGAGTTGCTTCTGCAGAGCTGAAAGGCTGCATTGTAATCAGATAAACAAATATTTTGCACCTGCTTATAAAGGCAGGCTGGATACAAATAAGTCACATGTGGATTTCTTGACTTTTGATTGTACAGTTTTTATGCAAATTTCCAGGAATATGCTGTTATTTGATTTCATCTGAAAGATTTAGAATGCGGTATTTGATTTCCATGTTTTTAGACATGATGAGTACGTAACTGTTTTTATATATGCAATGCGATGTCATATCTACGAGTATGCAAACATATTTTGTGTACAGTCAGTATTTTGAACATAATTCAAAATTTCTATTTTATATCAACTGCATTTTTTTAACCTTGCGATTCCCCCGCCCCCCAACACTCATTTCTCCTGCCTCCCACCCCCATCCCTGGCAACAACCGATCTGTTCTTTGCATCCACGTGTTTTGTTTTTGTTTTAATTCTACATAGAAGAGAGATCGTAAGGTATTTGTCTTTCTCTGACTTCTTCCACGTAGCATATGACCCTCTGGGTCCACCCATGTTGTCACAAATGGCAAGGTTTCACGTGTTTTGTGGCTATTGTTCCATCGTTTGCGTGCGTGTGCGTGTATTTATTTATGTAAATATTTATCCATTCACACGTCAATGGACACTTATGTTGTTTCCATATCTTAGGTATCGTAAAGTACTGCAATGAACATGGCAGTGCGCATGTATCTTTTCGAGTTAGTTTTTTTTTTT
>NW_011888830.1:6419682-6419984 GCF_000151845.1 Pteropus vampyrus
CAATGAACATGGCAGTGCGCATGTATCTTTTCGAGTTAGTTTTTTTTTTTCAGAGAAGTATCCAGAAGTGGAATTACCGAATTGTATTGTAGTTCTGCTTATTTTTGCTTTTTTTTTAAAAAAAAATTAATTTCTTGAGGAAATTGCAACCTATTTACCACAGAGGCAGCACCAATTGGCATCCTACCCAAAGTTCATAAGAGTCGCTTTCTTTCCTCCACATCTTCGCCAACACTTGTTTTTTTTTTGTTTTGTTTTGTTTTTTTGTTTTTTTTTTGTTTTTTTTTTATAATAGCCATTCT
>NW_011888830.1:6421216-6422603 GCF_000151845.1 Pteropus vampyrus
TTTTGTTTTGTTTTTTTGTTTTTTTTTTTGTTTTTTTTTTTTTATAATAGCCATTCTAACAGTTGGGAGGTGATATCTCCTTGGGGTTTTGATTTGCATTTCTCTGATTAATGATGTTGAGCATCTTTTCATGCAGCTGTTGGCTATCCGTATATCCTCTTTGAAAAAATGTCTTTTGAAAAAGAATCATCACCTTCGAGTGTACAATACATTGGTTAGACATTTATATAGTTTATTAAACGATCCCCCCGATTGCTCTTTCTCCCCTCTGGCTCTCCACCTAGCCATGACCTTCCTGCTGACTGCATGCCCCGTGCCGTGCTCCCCATCTCCGCGACCATCTGTCAAATACTAATTTCTACTTCTTTAACCTTTCACCTCATTTTCCCCTCCCCATGGCTATCACAGATTGTCCTCTATATCTGTGAGTCCGTTTTTGATTAGTTTGTTCTTTCCGTTCCCTAGATTCTGCACGAGTGACATCATATGGTATTTATCTTTCTCTGTCTGAATTATTTCACTCAGCATAACCTCTAGGTCCATCCACGTCATTGTAAATGGTCGGATTTCATTTTTCTTAATGGCTGAGTAATATTCCACTGCATATATGAACCGTAACTTCTTTATCCAGTCGTCTGTTGATGGGCATTTAGGTTGTTTCCGTATCTTGACTATTGTAAATTGTGCTGCCGTGAACGTAGGGGTGCATAGAGCTTTACAAATTATTATTTTGGTTTTCTTTGGGTAAATAACTAGAAGTGCAATTGCCGGGCCAAATGGTAGATTCATTTTTAATTTTTCGAGGAACCTCCAGACTGTTTTCCACAGTGGCTGTACCAATTTGCAATCTCACCAATGATGTATGAGGGTTCCCTTTCTCCACATCCTCGCCAACACTTTTTCTTTGATTTATTGATGATGGCCATTCCGACAGGTGTGAGATGGAATCTCATTGTGGTTTTCATTTGCATTTCCCTAATAGCTAGCGATGTTGAGCATCTTTTCATATATTTGTTGGCCATTTGTATATCCTCTAGGGAGAAGGGTCTGTTCAGGTCTTCTGCCCATTTTTTTGATTGAATTGCTTTGTGGTTGTTGTTGTTGTTGTTATTGAGTTGTATGAGTTCTTTGTATATTTTGGATATTAGGCCCTTATCAGAGACGTTGCTTGCAAATATATTTTCCCATTCGGATGGTTGTGTCTTTACCTTGTTGACGGTTTCTTTTGCTGAGCAGAAGCTTTTAGTTTGATGTAGTCCCATTCATTTATTTTTGCTTTTACTTCCCTTGCTTTTGAGGTCAAATTCATAAAATCCTTTTTAAGTCCAAGGTTCTTGAGTTTACTTCCTATGTTTTCTTCTATGCATTTTATTGTTTCAGGTCTTAT
>NW_011888830.1:6423121-6424772 GCF_000151845.1 Pteropus vampyrus
GGTCCGGCGACCACCCCTCCCATCCTTCCACCAGGGTGGAGCCCGCTTCCTTCCCTTCGTTAAAGATGCCGTTCACGACACCATAACCCGCACACCCACTTAGTCCAGAGGGCCCTCCTCCATCGGACCTGCCGTTTACAGCGAGACGATGTTAGGAGGAGTCATCTGACGGGAAGATGAAGCAGAGGGCTGGGGTAACAGTGGGAAGCAAAGAATTGGATGCCCGGGGTGGCGGGGGAGGCAAATTAAGATCGTGCGGGGCTGGGCGATTTCCGGCTATGTATGATTGGAAGAGGGAGGAAGAGAGGGGCAGTCTGTTTGCAGTTTGGGGTATTCGTGGATTACGTATGAGACAGGTGAAATGCAGGGAGCAATCGCACGGCCGACTGTGCGCGTGGAGAGCGCTTTCCAGGTAGAGCCGATACTGCAGGGAACGGTAGGAGAAAGGGTTAGAGTTTAGCGAAAGGAAAGGAGAGACTCAGGACAAAGCTTTGGGGGGCTGCCCGAAGTCTGCGGTCAAGAAGAGGAAAAAGAACACGCAAACAAAACACGAAACCAAACCAAACCACAGAACTGAGCAGTTGAGCAGGTGGGGAGAAGTCAGGAATCCGGTGAAGAGCCTCAGCATCCAGCCGGGCTGAGTTTCCTGGGGGTGAGAACCGAGACACTGAGTGAGCCAGGAGTCACGCGAAGGCGTCTGGGGGAGACGCACAAGGGGCGACCTTCAGCGGGCTGGGGAGGCGAGTGTCACCCTGTTGCGCTTCCTCCTTCACGAGCGAGTGAGTCTCGAGGCTGGGCCGCGTTCAGGGAGAGCGGGGTGAGATCCGCCCCTCCGGCAGCTGCGAGTCGAAGGGTGTGCAGACAGTGAGCAACCCCCTGCCCTCCTCTGCATCTCATGCTTCCTATCTGCTCCCACATCAGGGCGTCCATATCTTCACTGATGTGGTCTTCCCGCTTCTGACCTACTGGCTGACCCGTGGAGTCTGGCTTTCCTTCCCCTCTGGTTCGAAGCCATCCAGCCTGCCCACCCGACACTTTGTGTCTCTGGCTTTACCATCGCTCTCTTCTGCTGTGAAGGGTCATTTCCGACCGAGGTGCCTATGGGCAGGCGAAGGGACGCAGCTGGTCACACACCCTCCCTTCCAAACTCTCAACGGATAAGCAGTCGAGAAGGGGAGACTGTCGGCCGCCATCCCACACGAGGTTCTGAAATTGTCCCGAAGTGCCTGAGCCCACAGATCTGTGCCCTGGGCCCTGGGCCCTGAGCATCTGACCGGAAGGGGCCAGGCAGGGATCCGCTAGGACCCTCAGCCCTCTACAGCCCCCACCTGGCTTCGAGAAGGTGGGCAAAGAACTATAGATCTAAATGAACTCATCAATCTCTGCTGGAAGTGGGAGCATCCAATTCACTTCCCGACAACACAAGCTCTTACCATTTGAGGGCCGAGAACTCTTCGCAAAGCTCATTTAGTACAAAGCAAGTCCCTCAGAGTCCCCGTTCCTGGTGCCACAGCCAGGCCCGCCTCCTGTAAACAGAACACAGACAGCCTATTCAAACCGAGGGCTCGTGGAGACCCCACGGTACTGTGACCGCGACCCCAGAAAAGAGGGCTCTGTTATGTCCACGGTATTCACAGAAGTGACACAGTAC
>NW_011888830.1:6424822-6426989 GCF_000151845.1 Pteropus vampyrus
TCACCTCGCCCCAGTTTAAGTGACTTCTTTGCACATTTTAGACTATTCCAGACACCGTTCTGCCTCAGGGCCTTTGAATTTGCCATCCCCACAGCTAAGAATGCGGCTCATCAAAGAGCCACGTGCCTCATTCCCTCATCTCCTTAGAGAAATTGCTGGGAAGTTACTTCTTCAAAGAAGCCTTCCCAATGGCCCGATTTAAAATCGCTCCCTGCCCTTGCAACTTGTATTTTTTTTACCTCCTTTCCACGCTTTATATTTCTCTACAGCTTTCATCAACTTCTAACATATAACTAACTCCCGTGCTTATCTGTTACTTATGTGTTTTGTATTCTAATTATAAATATTTACTCAAAACCTACAACGGCCAACCAAAATAAAGAAAACAGAAACAAAACGACAAGGAAGCAATGGAAACACCGAGCTACCAGAAAGCAAAACATAAAATGGCTGTAAGGAGACCTCGTATTTCAATAATCACTCGAAAAGTAAATGGACCGAACTCACCAATAAAGAGGCGTAGGATCAAAAAACAAAACCCAACCATACGCCGCATCCACGAGACACATCTCAGCTCTAAAGACAAACATAGACTCAAAGCGAAAGGGTGGAAAATGGTATTTCAAGCAAATGGCATTCAGAGAAAAGCGGGAGAATCGGTACTAATATTATTAAAAACAACAATAATAATAATGTATTACTCTATCCTGTGATCTATTTCAGCCACTCCCCTTTCATTCTTCCCTACCTCATTAAAAAATTAACCCCATGAGGGCCAAGATTTGGTCTGTTCTGTTCAGTGTATCTCATTACTTAGAATAGTATCTAGAAAAAAGTAGGCATTCAATCAATAACCATCGAAGAGACGTCCTTAATTGCCTACTGTATGCACGCTCCTTTACTAGGGTACTGGGACCACAAAGGCATCGTAAGACATAAGTCCTATCATTTATAATTTTGTCGTGACACCTTAAGATTTTTCTAGAACACCGTAGTTCATTCTTCCTCTGTGACTGTGAGGAAAGTGATCAAAGACTCATTCAAGTGAAATAATTACATGTCAATCTCAGGCAACACTTCGTCACTTCCCAGGAATGCTAAAGGAGTTCAGAGAAGGGTCTACAGTAGGAGAATGAGAACGAACTCTAGTTTAAAAGGTACGAATAGCATCTTAATAGACCAAAAGAGCACTTTCGAGAAGCGGGGGTGGGGTAGGGGGCGGAGGCAGAGCGCGCCGTCCTGCCTGGGCCTCTCACAGGTCCGGCGACCACCCCTCCCATCCTTCCACCAGGGTGGAGCCCGCTTCCTTCCCTTCGTTAAAGATGCCGTTCACGACACCATAACCCGCACACCCACTTAGTCCAGAGGGCCCTCCTCCATCGGACCTGCCGTTTACAGCGAGACGATGTTAGGAGGAGTCATCTGACGGGAAGATGAAGCAGAGGGCTGGGGTAACAGTGGGAAGCAAAGAATTGGATGCCCGGGGTGGCGGGGGAGGCAAATTAAGATCGTGCGGGGCTGGGCGATTTCCGGCTATGTATGATTGGAAGAGGGAGGAAGAGAGGGGCAGTCTGTTTGCAGTTTGGGGTATTCGTGGATTACGTATGAGACAGGTGAAATGCAGGGAGCAATCGCACGGCCGACTGTGCGCGTGGAGAGCGCTTTCCAGGTAGAGCCGATACTGCAGGGAACGGTAGGAGAAAGGGTTAGAGTTTAGCGAAAGGAAAGGAGAGACTCAGGACAAAGCTTTGGGGGGCTGCCCGAAGTCTGCGGTCAAGAAGAGGAAAAAGAACACGCAAACAAAACACGAAACCAAACCAAACCACAGAACTGAGCAGTTGAGCAGGTGGGGAGAAGTCAGGAATCCGGTGAAGAGCCTCAGCATCCAGCCGGGCTGAGTTTCCTGGGGCTGAGAACCGAGACACTGAGTGAGCCAGGAGTCACGCGAAGGCGTCTGGGGGAGACGCACAAGGGGCGACCTTCAGCGGGCTGGGGAGGCGAGTGTCACCCTGTTGCGCTTCCTCCTTCACGAGCGAGTGAGTCTCGAGGCTGGGCCGCGTTCAGGGAGAGCGGGGTGAGATCCGCCCCTCCGGCAGCTGCGAGTCGAAGGGTGTGCAGACAGTGAGCAACCCCCTGCCCTCCTCTGCATCTCATGCTTCCTATCTGC
>NW_011888830.1:6427039-6427618 GCF_000151845.1 Pteropus vampyrus
GGCAGTCTGTTTGCAGTTCGGGGTATTCGTGGATTACGTATGAGACAGGTGAAATGCAGGGAGCAATCGCACGGCCGACTGTGCGCGTGGAGAGCACTTTCCAGGTAGAGCCGATACTGCAGGGAACAGTAGGAGAAAGGGTTAGAGTTTAGCGAAAGGAAAGGAGAGACCCAGGACAAAGCTTTGGGGGGCTGCCCGAAGAACACGCAAACAAAACACGAAACCAAACCAAACCCCAGAACTGAGCAGTTGAGCAGGTGGGGAGAAGTCAGGAATCCGGTGAAGAGCCTCAGCATCCAGCCGGGCTGAGTTTCCTGGGGGTGAGAACCGAGACACTGAGTGAGCCAGGAGTCGCGCGAAGGCGTCTGGGGGAGACGCGCAAGGGGCGACCTTCAGCGGGCTGGGGAGGCGAGTGTCACCCTGTTGCGCTTCCTCCTTCACGAGCGAGTGAGTCGCTGAGGCTGGGCCGCGTTCAGGGAGAGCAGGGTGAGATCCGCCCCTCCGGCAGCTGCGAGTCGAAGGGTGTGCAGACAGTGAGCAACCCCCTGCCCTCCTCTGCATCTCATGCTTCCTATCTGC
>NW_011888830.1:6427668-6440457 GCF_000151845.1 Pteropus vampyrus
CACAGTACCGCGGCGACCTCACCGTGCGGAGAGCCCAGGCCTTGTTAATTTTAGGACCGACTTCTGCAAAGAGGCCTGAACACTAATACGTGTGCACCTGATGGTTCAAAAGCAGAGGACATGGGAAGACGGAGTTAGCACGGTTCTTTGACACGGCACTCTTGAGGAGCCTTGCCGGAGACAGAAAATGAATATTTACACGCAGGAAAAAAAATAATAATCATATCCACGTGGGATGCCATCCCTGATCCAAATGGAGAAAGAAATCTCCAGAACGACCAGTTCTCTTCATTGGATGGTCCGGACTGGAGTGAGTAATCCAAGGAGTGTTTTCAGTGGTGCTCCGTGTGTTTGTGCGTGTGCATGCGCACGTGTGTGCGTGTGTGCTTGCGTGTGGACCGCCTGAGCCTGGGCCGGCACCAGTCTGCCCCAGGCCCTGGGACCCCTTTGTTTTCCTACACAGACCGCAGGCGGAAAAGTGCCTTGTTCATCGATAAACAAAGCCAAGTTTGCGAGCAGGAGACGATGCTATTCGAAACGCCGGAGAAGGTCAGAACCTCCAGGGTCTGAGCTCACTGGAGACACACGCGAAGCGGGTACTCGTCCCTCCCCGCTCACGCCTACCCAGTGCCCGGCCCCCTGTGCGGCTTGGGGAGGGCTGGCCGAGTGTGGCCACCGGGAGACGCGTGTGAAAACCAGCCACGGAACCTCGCCGTAGGGCAAAGACATTCAACGCTTCTGCAGTGAACAATTTTTTTTACCTTCAAGAAAAAAAATCAGGGGCCCCTCCCCCCCAAAAAGCTAGTTACCGTCTGCCCACTAGAGAAGAAGAGCTGCCTTCTTTGCCATCGGACGTCGCAGGGGACTGCCCAGCAGCGCGGGCGTGACGGCCTCCGCGCCTGGCGTGTCCCGTGCCCGGTCTCCCAGCGCCCGCCCGGCCTGCGGACGCGGCCGTCTCCCTTCTCCCGTGAGCCGACAAGGACCCCAAACGAGAGCTGCAGCCAGGACTCCGGTTCCTTTCTATGCGGGGCTGGGCGGGCCCTCGACCTGCCAGGGAGCCTCCTTTCCAGGGAGAAAGTGGAAGAGGACAGCGGGATTCCCGCAGCCACTGCCTGATGGCCATCCTCGGACCCGGCCCGGTCACCCGAGAGCTCTACATGGCAGCTCTTCCGCCCCCCCGGTGAGTTAGCAGCCACGGCCGCAAGGACCATGTGGCACTGGCGCCCTGTGGGTGTGAGGTGACAGCCGCGCGCCAACACCGGTTCCTTTTGCGTTTCTTTATGTGCCTCCTTCTGGGTCCCTGGTGCGGCCCATGAGCCGGGGCGCTCGTAGAGGGTGGGGTGTTCTCACTCCCAGCTCCCTAGGAAAATGGAGGAGGGGGCTTCTGTAGCTGTGCTGGTCTCGTTCTCCCCGCTGGGGAGAAGTCGATCCGCCTCGAAATAACATCTCTCGGATCGCTCGAATTCCTCCCTCGCGGAGAGAGAGCATCTGCTCCACGTCGGGAGATGCAGGCTGCCTGTTCCTCACGAGGTGCAGTGGAGGCCTCGGCCTTTCCCTCATCGCCTCATTTTTGGGGACATTACTCATTGCCCACTGCCGCTTACGCCCATTCCGCAGCCTCTCCGTGGGGCTGTCGGTTGGGGGCATGGCCCCCTCCACTGGGTTCAGCTTTCCAGATGCTTCTGTTCTCTTTCTGACTTTCAGCAAGAGATTACCAGCTCCACCCCCTTGCCTCGTCTCTGTTCTTGCTGTTGTGGGTGATTCATCTTGGACTTTACTATAATTTCAGCTGGGTCGGGGAGGAAGAGAAGAAGGGAGGAATGTTCTCGGCCACCCCAACGATCCGTATTTCCTTTCTTACCATTTCATTGTTATACGCTTTTGGACGTGCTGATCGAATTGCCTGTGTTTCGTACCTCATCATTTTCGCTTAATGAATTCTATTCATTCCTCATTCTGTCTTTGATGGAAAAACCTCTCTGGTTGCTGTTCTGCCTCCAGAGCCGCCTGCCTATGGACCTGGCATAGAATGCGCACGCGATAAAACGCTGTTAAAATAACACTGAATTATATTAGAATTCAGCCAGGACATGACGATTGACATAGGGGAAGAAGGATCATTTTAGCAAGTAACTAAACGTTACGGAAGACCCGGGAACAGCTCTATCCTTCTGGGTTAATTAAAGATAAGAAATCAAATATTCAAACCCTGCAGATAGGGATAGTTTTTCTCTCGGGATGAATTTTATACTTTGCAAGCAGCGTCTTGGCCTTCTGTAGACTGGGTGACTCAGAACCTTTTTTGCCGTGGGAGGACCGGGACAGCCAAGCGATTCAGTTCAAACGTTTAGTGAACGCTTACTCTGTTCCAGCTGGAAGCTCAGGTCCCAGAGGCAAGAACTATCTTTTCCGTTTCTGTAACCACAGGACTGCCAGATAGCAGGCGATCAAGAAATATTGGTTAACTTGTTGTTGAATCACAGATGAACGCATGGGGGAAGCTGGTTGGCTAACACGCTGCCAGGTCTCCGTCCGTGAGAAACTCACAGTCTCGGGCAGGTGTCATGCACTTAGATGTCCGCAGGGCCTAGAAGGCAGAACTAAACAGGCGAGGTGGATCGCGTGTAAGAAAAACCAACTGCCAAAAATATATTCAGTCTTTCTCTGTTCTTCCAGATGTGTTGTTGTAAGGTCGTAAGAGAAATATGTGTCATAGTAGAGTTTTTATTATCAATGTGAAATTGAAAATTAAAGTAAATACATATTTTAGTATGTAAAACATTACACCTTTCAATTTATACTTTATGGATTTTTTTTAGTAACTCGTTATGCGTTGGATTAAGACATAGAAACCTGACAGTTTTGGGTTTTTTGTTCTGTTTTGTTTTGGAACGAAGATGACAATGTCAAGTCTTGTGCTTTATGTTCAACTTTAAATCCTATAACAGGCAGTGACATTTAGCTTTATTTAGTTTCATAACGAAAAACAGCTTTTCGCAAATGCAGGGATTCTAAATGTGGATGGATTCTTGCACAGGGATTTTTTATCTTTTGAGTTAAGGTAACCACTCTCGAGATATTTGTGATAGTCCATTTTTCCAGCATCATCGTATCTACTCTCCATTGCAAATGCAATGACTTCCACTTGTAGCCCGTATCCAAATTATGAATATTAAATCAGAGCATGAACTGACAATGTTAGTTCACTTCATAAGGTTTGAAATCTGAGGATTTTTTATTTTTCTGCCATTCGGCTTTCACACCTATACTATTGGAAATATTTCACTGTCATTTTAGGGACCAGATTTCAGAGAAATAAACTGGGGCGCATCACTCCTCATGAAATTACACACGAACAACTCTGTAGCTCGAAATTCTTGAGATGGGTTACTGCCAGCCCGAAAGGCTACATCTCTAGCACTCTTTGCTGGTGAGATGTGGTGATATTTTTCTTCGGATTGCATCCATATGTCTATTTTTTTTTCTCCAAAAAGTAATAAAAATCTCTTTGTTCCTGTGACAAAACCGATTTCCTTGACCCCCCTACTACATTTTGAGTCCAACAAACACAAACTATCTATAGCTTTGGGCCTCAGGCCAGATGGGGTCATGATGGCGTGTGTTCTCAAGTTTCAGCATGAAAATTTTCCCAGGTGAACCAGCCAACAAACGACTAAACACGACGCCCTCGCCGAGTGTCACCGTCTTGGACATGAGTGCGAGGCCCGTCCGGCACTAACGGTGACCGCTCCAGAAGCCACGTCTGCACTCCCACTTGCCAATTTGGACCAGGTCACTTTTCTCCACACGGGACGAGATGTCCTGTCCTGCCAACGCATAGCTATCACGGGATCGCGTCCAAAAAGTCATATCAGAATCCCACCTGAAAGCGTGAAGAAAGACAGCCAACTGGGAGACGCTCCCTGTGCTCTCACGAGATGTCCCCGCTGTGACAGGGGACATCTCCAGCCATTCATCTGTTTTCCAGCAACTTGTCGGGCACGCCCCAAGCCTGATGGCCCGCATTCGCGGCACAAGTGTTTCTGGTTGGACTTGCGTTTGCAGACACTCGTTTCTGTCCTTTCCACTGCTGCCCTCTCAAGAGGCTGCCCTAAACTCCCCGTCTGAAATGGTCGTGATGCCCGGACAAATCTCTTCACTTAATATACACAGCAGCATTATTTTACTCACGTCGTAAACAAAACGAGTGAAATTTTATTTCTTATGTTTTTTGTTGTTGTCGTTAAGTCATATTTCATTCGGGTAAAACTCTCCGCCTCATGGAGCCCACGATGCAGGCCGCCGCTCACACTGCCCACTCGCTCCCCCTGACCGACTCTGCTTCTCGGCTGCTTTGCCATGTGGCCCTGTGTGGCACGGGGCGTCTCCTTCTCTCGGGATCCGTGAATATAACAAGCTGCCTTAATGGCCGTTGTCTCCTGATCTGTTTGCCTCTCCATAGCTGGATAATAGTAAGACTTATATTTTAAAACAATGTGGGACTAGATACAACATAAAAAATGAATCCGATTTGCACGTTAGCGACGGAATGTACACCCAAGTCTTCAATGGCGAATAGTTTTATCTTTATAAAAAGATTTCCTAAAATTTATTTAAATTTCCTAAACTTTTAACTTTAAAATATCACGTTAACTTAAATAATTCTGAACATGTGTTTTGAGATTGATTAATTATAACTTGTACTTTAAGAGAAAAATAACCTTTGAGAAAATATATGAAACAAAGGTTAATTTGTAAAGTTTTTTGACATTATGTTTTTAATGAAAATATATTGAAATTGTGTCTCTCTTAAGTAAAATGTGTTTTATTTTTTAATCCTTTAGATCATTGCTTTCGAAAAATGATGTGAATATCTATGATAACAACATTATTTCATTGAAATAAAGCCAACGAAACGACTTTAATGGAATAAATATAAACTAATTTATGAATTATTTAAGTCTTTATTTATTCCTCATCCAAGCATCACTTGGCCAGTGATGGCACACCCACGTTTGCAATAATAATTAAATTCGGTCGTCACTGGTATTTTGGTGACTTTCCGTCAGAGACCATAGCCTTACTCATATGTTTTGTTTTGTCACTATGATGGTATCTTTGGAAAAGCAGTCATATAGAAATAATAGTTTGCTCAACTGATGACTTTTTAATATTTAGGTGTGTGGTATGCGGGCCTGCGCTGGACACCTGCCCAGACCCACAGCTGTCAGGGATCGGCTGGCAGGCACTTTCTCCCTGCTTCTCGACACGATATGCTGCCTCCAGCCATTTCCTCGAGGAGGAAGGCTCTTTCTCTGAAGCTTTCACGAGGTGACCTCTTAGTCACTCATCTCAGCTTCGATGTCACCTCCAGGGGATGCTCTTTCTTGGATCCAGGCTCAGTAGGACCACCCTCCATTTTATTTTCCTTACATCTTGTATCACTACCAGGTCGTTCTTAGCTCATAACTTTATCTTCCATCTTCCGTAAGAGAATGTAGATCCCAACCAACTGAAGCAGGATCTCTGAGGCAGGCTCTGGGAGGCAGTGTTTTTCTTAAAGCTCCTTAACGCTCAGGTGAAGGGCCTGCTCTTGCCTGTGTGCTCAGGGAAATGGAAGCAGAAATGTTCAGAGAGGCCTTATTTGCAATGGCAAAACATTAAAATAAAACGTGACCGAAACAGACAACATCAGGAAAATGGAGATGTAAGTTACGGCATATTCATAAAGTACAGTAAATGCTATACATCAGTTAAAATAAATTAACTTGAGCTACACAAATCAACATGGACAAATCCCCCAAACGCACCTATGCGCAGCAAGTTAGGGGAAGATATGTATAGTACAGTAGCATTTATAAAAACACACACAAAAAGAGGCAAAACGATAAATAATCGATGGATACATACATGCGTAAGTAATGTTTAAACATTTTAATTCCTAGGAGGGTCAACGCCAATCGCTTGAAAGCGGTTATTTCTTGAAAGGCGGAGGTTCAAGGTCGAGGAACGCAGAAGCCGTAGCCTCATCTCTTACGCTCAGTGCTTTGTTTAGATGTTACATTTAACAGAGCTCATTCTCTATACTCTTCTGTGTCCTTGAAATCTGCCATAAAACAGACGGTAATTTCAGTGTTTTGGGAGCGTCGTGGTCATTTTTCTCAATCTTCTAGGCTTTCCATGCTTTGTGACAACTATTGTCTTAACTCCCCCTCAACTCTTCCTCAGTAACTGAGAATACAAAGGCGACCTGAGAGCCAGCCGGGCCTCTTGGCACTTTAATTTAAAAAAACCTGGCTCAGGCCAACACACACTGTTGAGTCCTAAATTCTTCTGCTCTCAGAAAGGTTTAAATACTGTTTCGATCGCTGTGCTCCAGACTCATCCACTAATTCATTGGTTTATTTATTCCATGAGTATTTGTTGAACGCACTTAAAAAGTCAGGAGGTGGGTGGAATTTTATTCCGAAACACAGTTTTTTCATCCTGTTCCTCAGCCCCTTCTTCCTCCTTCAGGTTTAAAAACAAATATTACTTTCATTGTGTTTGCGGCAGGTTGATTTCAAATGACTCAAAGAATTTCATGGTGAGAATATCTTTCGTTTTTGTGTTCTCGCCCATTTCATGATATGGGATTTAAGTTCCCCGCAGGTCATTGACTGAGCGATCTAAACCGGAAGATGCGGGACAGCATGACACAGAAATAGATGGACAGGTGGAAAGCAGGCTGGCACTTACGATTCCTCCGCTAAGGACAAAGCTCTGGCATACTGAATCCCCAGAGACTCTTATAGGTCTGTTACGATTTATAACCGTTCAGATTTCTTGAGGATCTGGATTATGTCTGTCCTTTGTCCTCACTCACACCCCTGAACCATTATCCAGGTTTTCACTTAACAATGACTTTCTGTTTCACATTGTTGGTGCTTAGTATCATCCCATCGATGTAAGACATTTAAGTTATTGGCTGTTACCCTTCCCCTACGTATTTTTCCATCTGCTTAGCTTTCAACTGGCTGCTTAGACCTACCTTCCACGCATCTTTAGCTTTTACAAATACGTAGAAAAGGAAATAAAAAGAACAATTATTTTTTTTAAAAAAATTGTTCAGATTTCAGTTATTCCCCAAATTCTTCATTAAATTCTCCCACTTGCCCTGCAAAAAACAAAACAAAACAAAACAAAACATTCACATGATAAGCCATAAGAGCCTTTATAAAGAGAGTTTATGTCGTCTCCCCATGGCTTAGTAAGATAGATAAGTACAAATTAGACAGAACCCACGAAATGACAGTTTTATGAGGGGCGAGAGATGATTCAAGCCGAAGACTTAACTTTTCACTCACATGTGAGAGAAACAAAACTTTTCGGGATTAAATTGGCTGGAGAGAAATGTCATGCCAGCATGTGCAAAATGACGCGGGACAGCTGGCTAGAGAGCCGTAACTCAGAAACCAGCCCCACCCCCTCGCTGGGGACCTGGCACCAGAGAGCTTACGAACAGAGCTCTGTTTCCCAGTTCTGCCAGGAGTGACAGTGAGTGTCCAAGTGAAAGTCACCACTGTGTACAGCTAGGGGACAGCCTCATGGTTTCCTCATGGAAGGCCTAGAAGTGGGGGTCTCGTGGGAGGACGTGCTGTGACTGTGTCAGGTTGGCCTGGGTAAAGCGGAGGGTGCCCTCTGGGGTCCAAGGCAGAGGGCACAGGTAGAGCGATGGCTCAGCTTGCAAATTGTCCAGACTTCCGTTACCCAGCAGAGGTAACTGAAGGTGACCTGGACCTCAGGCCAGCCTTGGGGACAGGTAATCCCAGCTTATCCCGAGCCACATTTCCGACCGCGACCTCTGAGTTCAGCTGAATGCCACAACCACTCATCTAAGCCCTGAGAAATCTTTAGTTTTAGGTAAGCAATACGAAGTCCCCCCAAATGTCCCATCCGGGGAACTTGGTTGTGTTTGATGCAGGGAGCCGTGGCTCACCCCTGTTCCTTTCCCCACTCTCCCTGGCAAAACGCATTCACAGCAAACGCTCAGTCGATGCTCGTTAAATGAACGGACCGCCCTCCGCGGAGAAGGGAGCTTCCGGCTGAGCAAGGGCTGGCTCCGTCTGCAGCCACCGACTTCAGGAGAGGAGAATAAACGTCGGGAAAGACCGGTGAGAGGAAGGCAGAGAGGTCATCGTGCGGGGCAGCTCCTTGATTCGAATGCCACTGGGGCGGGTGGAACACGAGGAACGCCGAATCCAGGACCGACCGAGGCCGGCAGTAATCCCACGCCGGGCTGGACACGGTCAGAGGCCAGTGTCCTTCGGGGTTACGATGACTGCAGGACCGGGCAGAGAGAGTGTGACTTCCACGCCCTTCCGGGGCTGGCGAGGGAGGCTGGCTGTCCCCAGAGCAGTTCCTTCCACGAGCCTCAGGATGCTGGTCCCTCATCCCAACTGCTGCGTGAATGAATGAAGGGCTTGGACGATGCTGGTCCCCCATCCCATCTGCTGCGTGAATGGATGAAGGGCTTGGACGAGGCGAGACAGCAGGTGTCTTCCAGCGGCGATGAGTGTTCTGTGGTCGATGAGTGTTCTGTGGCCTAGCGCGTCCACCTGGGACCCCTCGTCCCTGCCTGGGGCCACATTCTTCCCCTCGCACATCCGTTTAATCCTGTTTTTTGGCAACTGCTGAGCCAAAGCAACGTCTGCTTTGCTGTCGTTACTTCCTGTGGCCGTTGACATATGCACGGCTTGCCATTGCTCCGGGGTGAAACATTCACTTTTGACAAACTCGGTTTTAAAACATGCCCTCCGTGGTCGCGCCAGTGCTACCAGACTTATTTGCCAAGCAGCGGCTTCCGGTTAATTAGTGTCACTTCCAGATACGTTGTGTCCGACAGCCGGCGGCAGGGGACAAGGCAATTTTACGTGAGATTTTGATTTGATAGGATGCAAACTACAGGTTGTCTCTTTAAGGAGTGTGAATCAGGTCACGGGGGTGCTTTTAAGTGATGTTATTTAGAGAAAAGAATGCATTTGCCTTCGGATTCTGACCAATTATGTTTTCACCCAGTTGATCTTCTTAGGTTTTGGATACTTCTCTATTAAAGAAAAACAAACTTTTGAACTGTATTTATGATGAGTCAAGGACTGCTACTGTGCTCTAAGCTAGAACACACACAGAGTACAGTTAAATGAATTGTGAAGTGTATTGTACTCTGAAAATCAGCATTAAAATGCACATTAATTTTTGCAGCTCTTAAATACTTGGTGGCTGCTGAACTGTCTCCATTCTATAATTGAAATAGCTCTTCAGATGCAATTTAGTTACTGATTGGTTTTTAAGTATTTTTAAAAGCTAACAGCTCTGATGGAAAAACCCTTGAGTTTTAAATAGGAGCACAGATGCCATCACGCTGTAGGCTCATTAGGCCCCTGGAAACCACATTTATTTCCTCCTGAGAAGGGGTGTGGCCCCCTCCAAAGGCCAAGACACCGTTAACCGCTCGGGAGACCACAGAGCTGTTTCGACATTAAATACGAGCTCGTGGTTTATGAAAAGGTTGCTATCCTTTGAGTGAATTAACCAGATCTCTTATTAACTCCACCCCCTAACTCACACAGCCCATACTTTCCACACTTGCTTTTTATTACTCTGGTTTTCTGTCGGTTTCGAGAAATGTCAGGTAGGAAAAGAAGAAGCAGAACAAAAACGCAAGTCCATTCTGATATTCGCCGGCAGGTGAGCATCTACAGGTGAGGGTGGAGAGAGGTTCCCACGAAACGCCCCAATCAGGCAGAGAAACGGCCCGCGGATTTATTTGGGGGCAATGGCGGGCAGCAAAGGGTACTGCGAGGCGGCTGTGTCCCCATAGTGACACTCAATAACTTCAAGATAAAAAAGTTAGTATGGGCGTCTTAGTGGGGGGGTGGAGCCTGCCTTCCGATGTCGATGAGGCAGTTTCGAACTCGCCAACAGGAGCGACAGTGTGTGCCGGAGGAAACACGGAGACGGCGTTCGTTGCCTTCCTAAATGTCTAACTAACTGAGGGACACTGGTCAGGTGATCTAAATGCTTGGTTTCTTAACTTTCTTCTTTGACAAACGGTGTTAAGGACGCATTGTCAGGATGCTATGGAGCTGACGTGTGGAGCGTTCTTGCTGGCAAACCGCAAGTGGCTACGTGGACAGGGAGCTCTGAAGATGAAGGTTTGGGTGAGGGTGCTTGTGAGCCCGGCAGAAGGGAACCCACAAAAGCCTTTGGAGTTCTTTGGTGACCTGCATCCAACCAGACCGATGGTGGGCAGGAAAAGATCCGGCGCAAAGAAGCTTCGTGGCACCCTATGAGTTCTGTTTAGATCCCAGAGGAAGGTCAAAAAGGTAGATTTTAAGTTATGGGAAAATCTATCGCGAGATCTCCATTCTTACATGCAGCATGTCAGGGGAAAAAAAAAAAAAACAACAACAAAAAACAAAAAACAGGGCCGGAGACAGAGCAACAGCTAGGCGGATAATAACAAAAATTCCGAGAACAGCATCTACTATTTCTCGTCTGCCTAACTGAAGGCCGACCAGCTCCGTACTTTATATTTATTTTCAGAAAAACATATATATAAACACCTCTTTTCATAAGCAAGAAAACCGAGCTCAAAGATGTTAAGCAGTGGGCTCAAGTTCACACAATAAGCAACATATATATTCTAACAGGACTTTTCCAACTTGGAGAATATCGTGCGTAACTGTACAGACGGTTAAGAGCTCATTGCAAACTAGCAAATCTCATTACATTTCACTCACATGAACTAGTATAGTCTCTGCTGAAAGCCGCGTGTTGTTAAGAAAATTCATCCAAGTGTGAAGAGGCGTACGGAGAAGAGATAGCGGGTAATAGATTTTCTCTTTCAAGAGCAGGAAAGAGAAAATGGTACCTCGTGGGTACCTGCTTTTGACGGGTACCCACAAGGTCTAGTTTATTTGCCTTATAGAAAGAAAGTTACGCAAAGGAAAATGGGTCCCAAGTCCATGAAAAAAAAACTCGCCGCCTACCAAGGATCTCACAAAGAGACGTGGAAATGGGTCACCTTCAAGTGATGTGACTGTTTAATTCTCACAAGTAGATCATTATTTAGGTGATGCTGCCCCAATTCGAATAAGATAGGCAGATACGCCAAGAGCACCTCCTCTGTAAGAACCTCAACGGAAGTTCAAAAACAGAGCGCGCTACGATCCATTTTCTTTGAAAATATACTGACGGCTTTTGGGTCATAAATTTTAAACAATTCCCCTAATATCTAGGTTTGAGATCGCCTCTCCAGCCAAGAGTCTCCTAGCCAGATCGCCTTCTCTTTCCTTGGGAGACAAGGTTTGTAAGCCTAAAAAAAAAAAAAAACAACCCAGCAGAAAAACAGAGACGAAAGGGTAGTGAGCAGGAAGGGTGGGAATGAAGGGGCTGTGCCATCTTTGTGCAAAGCAAATCTTTCCTTTCGTGACAGAAAACCCAGACTCCTCGATAGACAAACGCAGACGTTCACACACAGTGACAAATCCCAGGAGGGGGCTGAGCGGAACTGTGAAACGGGTTTCTCTGAACTGTGGTCCCCACGTGGAACGCGGGTACCCTCCCTCTTGGTCACCGCCCTGTGTCATCTGCAGCTGATGAGAGAGTCACTGACTGCGACGCTGGGACCCTGCAGAGCGCTGTTCCTGTCCCCAGCCGTCCTCGGAGCCAGACGAGGGTGAGGACGCGTCACAGAACAGAGCAGGGCAGGGAGGAGGCGGAGGCCGGACTGGCTAGCCCAGCCAAGGAAGGGGACAGGTTGGGGACAGGGGCGCTGCCAAATGACTACAGTCAGGATTTGGGTTCTGAGGATCCCAGAAAGCTTATCTTTCCTACACGATAGGGACTCGCGGTTCTGAATCGCAGCATTTCAAAGGTTTAAAAGCTCCGTGTGTGGCTAGAATGGATCCTTGCAGCCAGATGGCCAAGCTGGTGTTAAAGAGAGAGAGAGAGAGAGAGGGAGAAAGAGGAAAGGAAGAGGAGGGAAAGGTGCCTACACCACGCACGCCCAAGTGAAATCACGCCGAGCCCTGCCTGCCGCCAGTTCCAGAAGTTTCCGGGGGAGGTGCATGCCCTTATTTGTGCCCAGGACGCACACTAGGAACGTGGCTTCCTGGGAATCCAGAAGATGTCACACCTTCCTACCAGCAGGAATTCCTCTGTTGAGTCTGAAGTGGGACAGTGTCAAGAAATGTCGCTTTTACCGACCTGCGAACATCTTTTAAAGAAGCGCCCGGATTAGCCGTTCTTTGGGAGGTGTTTCAGGAACTTTTCTAATTTTAAGGAGAATTTCAAATCCCATCTCACTGAGCTGGGACAACAGGCTTCCTGACACCGGCTGGAACCAGTTCTGTGTTTCCTGATTTCTGAGGTGCCCCCCACAACCCGTGAATGAACAGACATCAGGCTGCATCTCCCCACGGCGGGGGAGGGTGGTCAGCGTCAACCTCGCCGGCGGCCCTGGCGGTGGCCTTGGTGGTCTCGTTGCTTCGACGCACGTGGACTCGGCCACGACCTTCAGTTCACTACATGAATTGCTGCGACCGTATGTGTTTAATTAAGGGCTTAAAAATGGGCGCTTCAAATGTTTCTAAGAAGATTCTTCCATGACATGGCATCGAAACATGAACGTACTGAGTTTAAAGACAGACACAGAAGCAGAGAAGCAGGGCCCAGGCTCGGTATTATTTGTCCTTAAAGGAATGACTGCAATTCCTCATGTATTTGCAGAGTCACGGCCAAGTGGGG
>NW_011888830.1:6441382-6444504 GCF_000151845.1 Pteropus vampyrus
GAGAGTTGAAAGGCACAATGCAGTCTCTCCCGCTTGGAATGAGGGGCTTAGCAGAGGATTTTATTAGCATGATTTGTGTGGAAACACAGAGCAAACAGCTCTTTCAGAATCGGAACCTTGCTTTGAACAGAAATTCATTCCCTATATATAAAAAGAAGCAAGCTAAAAATCCAAACAAACATCCCTTCTCTGTCACTAAGAGCGTCTGACCGTTCAGAGAAATTCCGGGGACTCCGTGGTGGTCATTCTTATTTAATCCGCAAGAGACAGTGTCCTCTTGGTTTTCCTAGGAAAGCAGATGTGACGTGGGAGCCTGTGAGCAGATGTCACGCTGAAAAATGCCAAGAGCAGCCCTGATGACACCCAGTGTTTCCTGCCATGGCAGACAGACAGAGCGGCTCTGACAAATCCGAATCACTCCCACTGGCCAGAGTGAGTAGTCACCGTATTAGGTGGGATTATGCTAATAAATTGCTCCTGACTTGTCTCTGTTTGAACAAATGGTCAACCAGAAATCTTCATTCAGGAAGAGGCTCCAGCTAAGCTGACGGCAAATTTAGACAAATTTAGGTGTTAATTTTCGCTAACAGCAAGCAGGACAATTTCTATTTAACGGCCTTTAAAGGGGATTTGTCTTCCCCCTTCAGTTTAGGATTCTTTCATTTTCGATGATGCCAAAGTCTCTCCCCGCTGTTTAAAGGAATAAGAAGCCGCCTTGGTTCTCATCGGCTGGGGACTCGTCCGTCCGTCAGGATTCTGGACTCAGCTTCCATGCCTGCTGGATTTCTCCTTAAGGACCAGGGCCCAGAAGAAGGCCCCTGGCTGGATGTGTGGCAAGTGTCACTGTGACTCAGGAAATGAGTCAAAACAAAACAAGACCTCTAGACATTTTTCTCATGCGTGATGAAGGATTTAATGAGCTGTAATGCAAGCTCTTTCTGCACCAGCTCACTCACTCTTGCTCCAAAATTATTCGCCCTTGAATTAGCAATAATTATTTTCATCTTCCTAGGTATCTTATTAGGAAACATTATTCTTACAGATGGAAATGGGGATAGTTGTGGGGCGATGCTGTACCGACTCTGTTTCTAAGTGCATCTTCTGGGCTCTTAGGGAGAGGACGCCCGTGATGGCAGCACCTGCAGTGTGATACGTGGACATCACCATGTAATTCTTCACTAGTCCCGGAAAAAACAGTCGATGAAAGAGTCGAGGCAAGCATAAGCTTTGTTTACAATGATGCGTTATCTGTGTGTGCGCGCACGCGTGTGTGTGTGCGTGTGCGCACATTGAAGAGTTTCAGAAAACATTCGAAAAGAGGGAATGGGGTACAGGGAGATAAGTACTTGCTATTGTTTCTACAATTAATAGTCTCTTAATAATTAAAAATTAATACAAAAGAGAGAGGGTAAGGTCCAAGCGAATTTCGGAGAAAGTGTGCCCTTGTTGATTGTGAAATAGATAATTGCCAGAGATGAGCCTTCCAGAAGTCTGAGCCCGCGTAGGGGACAGTGGACAGCGGACGCAGAGCCCGCCCTGTGCTTATTCTGGACCCGCCCGGTCTCCCAGCCAGCCTCTGGGCCAGGCACTCCGGTTCGTCGCCTAGATGGGGACACCAGGTTCAGAGGTGTGGTGTGAACTGCCTCCGGAGGAGCTGTGGGGGATGGGATGCCCCGAGTCCTGCCTGACAGCAGAGTCTGCGGTCTTAGCCACCAGGCGGGACCTCTTCTCCAACGGTGATGGTCATACCACGGAGCCTGGCGAGCATGCTGTCCTGGGCACTCTGTAGGGACTCCGTTTCTCTCTGTAACTGACAGGCAGTGTGTGTGTGCGCGTGCACAATGTGTGCATGCATGTGCCTATGTGTGCATGAGTGTGTGTGTGTGTCTGTGTGTGCATGTGAGCGTACATGTGTGTCTGTGTGTGCATGTGAGTGTGCATGAGTGTGTGTCTGTGCATGTGAGCATGCACGAGTATGTGTATATGTGTGCATGTGAGTGCGTATGTGTGTCTGCATATGTGCATGCACGAGTATGTGTATGTGTGCCTATGTGTGCATGAGCGTGCGTGAGTCTGTGTGTGCATGTGAGTATGCATGTGTGTGCATGTGTCTGTACACAAGAGTGTGCAGGAGCGTGTGTCTGTGCATGTGCACATGCACAAGTGTGTGTATGCGTGTCTGTGTGTGCATGTGAGTGTGCATGAGTGTGTCTGTGTGCATGAGTGTGTGTCTATGTGCGATGTGAGTGTGCACGAGTGTGTGTGCATGGGTGTGTGTCTGTGCATGTGTGTGTGCATGAGTATGTGTATGCGTGTCTGTGTGTATGTGAGTGTGTGCACATGTCTGTGTGCATGAGTGTGTGTCTATGTGTGCATGTGAGTGTGCACGTGCATGTGTGCGTGCACGAGTATGTGTATGCATGTCTGTGTGTGTATGTGAGTGTGCATGAGTGTGTGTCTATGTGTGCATGAGTGTGCATGTGCATGTGTGCATGCATGAGTATGTGTATGCGCATCTGTGTGTGCATGTGAGTGTGCATGAGTGTGTGCACCCGCGTGCATGTGAGTGTGTGCGAGTGTACGTGTGTGTGAGTGTTCGAGGAGTATGGGAGGAGGAGACAGCCTTTTACTGTCACCCTGGATTGCTGAGTTGAGAAGGCAGGGTGACCTGTCCCCTTTTACCCCTTTGCCTTTGCACATGCCATCTGACTGTTCTGGGCTGGCCCCTGGGGCTGATGCTGCCACTGGCGGGTCGGAGCTTGTGTGAGCCTGCTCTGTTGGCCCCAACCCCTCAGCACCAGGCTGTGTGTCACGTGCACATACATGGCGGGGACAAAAACAACGCATCACCCCGGAGCCACCCATCACCTCCGCTGCAAAGCTCAGCCGGTGCCTGTCTTCACGGGGACCGGTCGGGAGCTCGGTTCCCACGGACCGAGACGCTGTCATGCCGCAGGCGCTGTGGACACCTGGAGAACCGCCATCCAGCCCTTACAGGTGGCACTCTGCTTTCAGAAAGGGACCCAAGTCTAAGCGACTCCGTGAGGAGGAGGCCATCTGCTGTCACTGGCCACCCCACTGCTAGAAGCAAAACCGATTTTTCTCCTCTCCCTGTCTCTCAA
>NW_011888830.1:6446429-6452451 GCF_000151845.1 Pteropus vampyrus
CTATCTCTGGCACGGTGATGGTGGGGCTCTCTTTCCACCAGGGGAGTCAGACACAGAGACGGCAGGCTCGGTGGGGACACACCTTCCAGAGCCTTCCCGCTCCAGCTCCCAGGATCCGGAAGGAGGAGAGGTGGCCAGCGGACTCGTCCCCAACCAGCCAAGGCGCCCACAGAGGAACCCACAGGGAGTGAAGCCCCGTGACATTCGCCGACTTGGGGAACATGGAGCAGCTAGTGACCTCTCAAAGCTGAAAGAAAAGCAGAAGACTCAAGGCTTTATTTAGGGCACCGTCAAGGGTGAAGCGAAATAAAAAACTGGGAACAGAGCCAGCTACAGGATGTGTGGGACACTGCAGAATGAAAACCCCAGGCCCTCCCTTTTCTCAAAAAGGAGAAAAAGGTGTCATGAAAGGCACGAAAATGTAAAGCTTTCTCGTCCCCTCCGCGGTCTCTCTCCTGACTTCTCACGCTGTTTTCTTTTTTTTAATTTGAAAAATAGAAAATTTAAAGTATGAGCCTGAGTGTCAGCGTTCATCTTTATAGGACTCAATGCCGGTTTTAGATGCGAACATCAGGGCGTTCCACGCGCAGGCAGCAGCGGTAAGATCGCACGCTGCGGATTTCGTAGCTTATCCATTTATCCATTTTCTTAGCAGAATGGTGTGGGGAAGAGCAGAAAGCAGCCTTTGAGGTCTGGAGCCGGGTTCGACGTTCCCAGCTTGGTCTCCACATTACAGCACACAGGTCTGACTCCAACGGGTAAGGTGGGGTGTTCTCCTAGTGGGCTTGAACAGTCTCACGGGGCACCCACCCCGGACCCACCCACGCGCCCACTCTTTATTCCATCCTTTCCATAGGTGAGGTTTACACAACGGCCCTTTTTTCTGACAACCCGGAACCGGAACATCTGCTTCCTTTGCCCCTCCCCCAAATCACGGGGCCAAAGCCCAAATCCTTTAACAGGTGCTCAGACCCTCTGACTAGCACGGCCCAGGAGCCCCATGCAGTGGGAATGACCCACTGGGATGAAGAATAAACCCGACTCGTTAAGCAGCAGGTGTGCTCCTGGAGGCATCCAGCTCAAAACAACTCAGCTGTGTTTACTGCCCTCCTGATGGGGCACTTTTTACCACTATAGCTGGGGATGAGCGAGGGACGGGGGACAGGGAACTAAGCCGTGGAGCGCCTTGTCTTTCCCTTGCTTCTGGGTCATCATCTCTGGAGCGAGCGGTTACTAACACAGACAACTAAATTGAGTAAGACAGGGGTCCGTGGGTGCCCCGGTTTCTTAGAATGCCCCTGCTTTCGCTCTGTGTTAGAAGCCAGTTCTTTCTCGGGCGTAAAGCATGTCCGTTGGGGCTGTCAGCCTCCCCATGTTCTCAGTCAGGGACGGAGCACATTTAGCTCGCACTCACTCGAGTGTTACTGAACTCCCCCCGGTTAGGGATCCCCCGAATTCTGTGCTCGTGCAGCATCATGGGGCCTACACGTCCGGGGGTTGCTTTGGATGCTGGACAGCCTGTGAGGTGACTGTTTTCTGCTCACGTGCATGCTCCCTTGTCCCATCAGACCTCAGTCAGCAACACAAGATCAAAGGTAACATATTTAAGAACTTTGAGACAGTGACAGCAGATCATTAAACAAAGTGCAAGTTCTTTCTGCGTGTGGGGCCCCCCACAATGGGGCAGGTTGTGTGCCCACAAACCTAGCCCTGCCTGGGAATGGAGCTAGGAATAGTGAGATGATTCTAGTACTTAGTGAATTAAACTCAAATATTTCATCTTTTGTCCACCTGGTCACACCTAAGGGCTCCAAAGCAACCCCTTCTGTAACAAGGATTTGTGATCCAGCAGGCAGCCTGTCTCGTTTGGAAAGACCCCTCCTCATCCTGCCCCCTCACGAGAGTCACCTTACTAAAAAGGTGCATGTCTTATAAGTCACAGGGGTGTAAAGTATCACGGGAAACCGGTCAACGACATCGTATTAACTTTGAACGGGGATCATGTCATGATGTGTACAGATGTCCGCTCGCTATGTTACACTCCTGAAACTGATCTAATATTGTATGCCAACTATTCTTCGATAAAAATGCTCGTTTTTTTATGTTCGCCTATAATAACATTTTATTTTGAATTTTTCAAGTGGGAAAATGATGCTCGTGGTCTGATTCTGATGCCATAACCAGAGTATCCACTGACACTCCTGAGAGCAAACTTCGATTCGTTAACACTCAACATCGGGCATTGAGCGGGTATCTATTCCGCAGTCGGAAGGACCAGACGCCGATTAGGAGCTGCCAGTTTAGCATCACCACGATGCTCCCTGCTCCCAGAGAAGGGAGGGCAGGAAGGCTGGCCGCGAGCAGAAACCCTTCTCCAGACATGAGTGCAAAACCTCTCCACGGGTAAGTGACGGCAAACGCTGCATAACTGATTCAAAAAATAATTCCATTTTCCCCAAGGGCAGAAAAGCAGCCGTTCCGACCCCAACTTAGGGGCTCTCCTTGCCTCTGATGAACGCGTCCGCGGTGCACTGTGGTGCTTCTGCTCATCGGAGCTTGCGCTCTTTGCCAGCTGCTTGTTGGTTCTGTAAGTCAAGGTCGGCACCACCCAGAGGTACAACAGGGGCCGCACACGTAACGTAAAATGTTCTGGGAGTCGCGCTTGAAAAGCTGAAGGGAACGGGTAACTTCAGAGAAATATTTATGTTAAACCTGTGCATTATAAAGATCATCTTCTCAGCATTAGTCAGCACAGAGCTGTGAATGAGACGGGCACCTCCTTCCCCATCCCGTATCTGTGCCGAGTCTTTGGAACAGCCACGTGTTTGCACCTGAGCGCACCTCCGTTGAGGCTGGCCGATTTCAACATGCGGCCGGCAGCTCCCCAGCTGCTCTGGGCTTTGGTGTCACAGCTACCGGATCCGAGCGAAGCGAGACCCGTCATCGTGGCTTCTAGAGACAGAGAGAGGGTTGCTGACATGCCGGGACAGTAGTCTGGAAACTTAATTTTGATACAAGTAGATCTGGAGCTCCACGGAGACGGAGTGAAGGGTCCGAGGTGGAATCTGATGTGGATTAAGAGCCAGGTGCTGACAGGAGGCGAAGCCCCGAGAGAGCCAGGACGCCTCTGGACATACGAGGGGACACCGCGAACCCATTTTTGCCACGTCGACCTGATAGCTGAGTTGATTTTCTTCTGGGGGGGGTGTTGTTCTCTCCCGTAGTTATTTCTTATCACCCGTTTGCCCGACTTCGCTACAATATTAGTCTGGATCTCCCAACCCTGCCACCTTTGAGCTGGGGCCCTCATGCGTTTGTCCCCGCAAGCTCTCCACCCCTCTCCTGACTCCATCTCCTAAAATTCCCGCAGCGGGAGACATTCGTCACCGCAAGGGACTGGGCACCAGGAAGGTGTTTGCGTCACACGGAGGGGGGATCCGGAGCCTGCTAAGTCTGGGGTTTCGAGCAGAGGGAGGTTCAGCTCTATCAGACAACTGCATCCAATTTTCATTTGAAAATTGCTTTGCGGGAAAATGGCACGAAGCCTCCTCTCCTCTCTGCCAGGCTTATGACGACGCCCGAGAGCACCGGGGTTATGGCGAGCGGAGCGGGTGCAGATAAAACCATGTCCTGTTTTACGATTCAGAGCTGGAATTGAAGTGGAGGAGGGGGGTGGGGGAGGGGCAGACTGCGGAAGGGGCTGGATTATTGCATGAACCCATAGAACATGTCAAATAACAACTTTCACAGGGCAGTCAATAATTCAGTCCTATCCGTTTGTTCGTCTGGGCAGATGACATTTATTTTCATAGGCGCTCCCTGTCGGGGAAGGGGGTATGAAATTTTTCTTATGGTATACTTTATTTTCCAGCACACAGATGCCTTTGCTTATTTACCTATCACCTTATGGTGCTCTTCGAGTCTCTTTATTCCTTCTGTGAAATGTAAATTTCAGAAATCTAAGTTGAGCGGGATACATTTCTTCCTCTGTTCCTATCCACTCCCTACCCTGCCCCTCAAACTGGCTTTGCGTGTCCTTTGTCTAAGACACCTTGGCTAATTTAACTCTGCCTGACTCTTCTACAAGCACTCTTTTCGCTTGTAGAAATTGTTTCATAATTCGCATCATATTAATTTTATGTATCCCTATGTTTTATCTCTCTGAATCTCTAATCTTTTTTTTTTTTTTAAATGGTTTTATCTGATTCCTTGCTCGATTTTGAAGTGTGTGAGGTCAGAGATCAGGTCTCCATTTGTCATTGCAATATTCTTCCTGCAACCATTTCTCCCACGGGTAGTTCCTGCAGACTGGAGTGGACTAATCACAGTTCAAGGGCCAAACTTGGCCCTCCGTCTGTTTTTATAAATAAAACTTTATTGGAACAGCGCCATGCTCCTTCCTTTCTGTACTGTCTCAAGGTGCTTTCCTGCCACGACCCAGAGTTGAACAGCTACAACTGTCTGGCCCACAGATTCCGAAATATTTACTCGCTGGCCGTTTGCAGAAAACGTTTGCTGGTCTCTGCTGCAGACTCGTGCCCTTCAGTCTTCTACGCCTCCCTCTGCATGGGAATGAAGCCAGAACATCAGGGTGGCAAATAAATACACCAGTGAGGCTGTTAGTTTCTCTTAGGGCTGTCGAGGTGGGAGCTGAGTGTTTCTATGCTAGGGCCGTCGTGAGCAGGTGAGCGTGGGCTAAGCATAGAGACTGGGGACACGGCATTCGGGTGCTTCCTCGGATCCACGCGGGTCACAGTGATCATCTTGCCTCTGCCGTTTTCTCAAACTCTATCAGCTTAAAATATTCAGCGTGGTCAGGTGCCACGTTCTGGGGTAGCGTGTTCTGAACCCTGTCGATTTCCTGCGGGCCGGACGAAGCTACCTGCGTGGGAATATACGTCAGTCCCGCAGCGAGATGATACGGGCCTCCCCAGAAATCACGGGGCTGGGCAGCAGCTCCGACACCACAGGGCTCATAGCAAGAGCGAGGTTGGGGCCAATGCTCCCACATCCATCGGCGACACACTCAGAACAAAGACAGGCATGTAATAAAAAGGTGGCACCGCTTTACGCAGCTTAAGCAGCTAAGAAACGCGTACACGCTACGCGTGTGCTGCTTGTTCGTGGGAGAGCCCCGAAGTGTGCCTGGGGACGGGTCCAGCCCCGTGTTCCCAGGACGGGGTGGGCGGGGTGACCTGAGATGGGACAGTGGACGGAGGGTGGCGGCACCTGCCGTGCGCAGCGAGGCAGACAGTCGAGCTTTGAGGCGCGTATGTTCCGTGGCCAGTTCGGCTGCATTTACTTGTGTTTTTGCAGATGAAATCGTGTACAACGGGACGTTTGTGTTGATTTAAGATGGTTCCCTACATCGCAAGGCCATTGGAACACGTCTGCACTTGCAAAAGAAATAGCAGAACTGACTATATTAATACCATTTTATAGACACAGGAGGGAGGGATGGGGGGCGCTAATGCCAAAACCTAGGACTCGTGACTCCATCCATGCTCTGCCCTCCATCTCCCAGTATTGGGGTGCGCTCTCACCTAAGTCTGAAGCTGGACGGTTGTAGCCCCGCCCCGGAGGCCTGGGGGCCTTTCAGCGAGGAACTCGGCATGAGCTACGGCCACGTGCCAGGCAATTTCTACCAGTCGTAGCAGAGTAGGGTGTGTGGGAGGGGTGTTCCTTGTGCCAGTGAAGTGACGAGGACACTGGGCCACCCTCACCTGTCTGGAGCGGGGGATAGTTGGCGTCTTCTCTTACAGAATTGCTCGGGGGGCTGTCCCCGGGTTGGTCTCTGTGAGATGGGCCGTCCTAGGGGTCTTCGAGTGTGAACTGAAGCCTTATTACCTAGTGACAGATGTGCGCCCCAGGGCTGCAGAAAGCAAGCGACTGGTTATAAAAGCGATTGCACACTTTTATAGCCAAGACGAGGCAAATGCTTTAGAGCAAAGGTTATTATATTATCCAAGAAGAAACACTCACTGTGAATATTGAAAAGGATTCTCCAGTCCACAATTCAAAC